>NC_086382.1:54807064-55122159 GCF_036588685.1 Mytilus trossulus
ATTCTGAAGTGGTAGCTTTTTTCAACTGATTTTTATAGTTAGTTCTTATGTGGTATGCTAGCCGCCAAAGAGGAGAGGCGGATTGAATTGCAACTACATGTTTTACAAACGTAACAATGCGCGACCAGCTATTACACAGATATTTCATGGATCTCAATTCATACAAAATGGAGTCTCTTCAACTCTAAACATAAGATGTAGTATATTCAAATAATCATAAATAAACTTTTGACCGAGCAGGATTTTTACAGAAAAAGTATTATTCCTTTAATATTTTAACAGAATTATTCTAAAGTTATAATCATGATATTCATTCATTCTCTACATTTTGCTGATATGCAACTTTATTTGATGTGAAGATCTGCTTTATAATATGGCATTATGATATGTTGAAACATGAATGTGAAAACCTAGCGTTTTAAGATTGTAAAGCAACTGCAATATATCACTTTAGTTGTCATTTGTATAAGAAAATGTAATTGTGTCCTAATATTTTCCAATACAATTTGTTGATTTGAATTGTTTATTGTTATGACCATATGCAATCTTACAAATATTATATAACTGCCGTTAGAAAATTGTGGTGGATGTTGTAAATAAGTATTTTATATCAAAACATAAATGTTGCATATAAATACATTTGGTTAACAAATAAAGGATTTCAGTACTTATATATTTAAAACAATTCTTTTTAATTCAATATATTGAACAACCAGATACTAAAAATAAGTTGCAATTTTTTTTATTTTGAAAATTATATGAAGCCTCAAAACACCTCGCGAAATAAAAAATGAAGTTTTTAAATATTCTTATGTACATGTTTGTTATTAAACTTTTCTGTTTTCTTTTTATTTCTATGTCTTTTTAAAGTATTGCAATATCCAATTTTTCACGGGATTATGTCTTATATATTGCAAACAAGAATTTTGAAATGAGTCCATTTCAAGTCACATTTCACAATATTTTAGCAAACAAGCCGTATATTTTAAGTAAACAGCCATGTTTTTTTAATGTGGATTGCAGATCACGTTAACATGTTAGTTCAATTGTCGTATTTTTCTAAAAGATTTTTTCCTTGCACAAAAAAGTATTCCTTTTTTATGATTTTCTTAATTATTGTTTAGGACAGATAACCACTGAACATAATTGGAATTTGATGCGACTGTCATACAAGTGAGACGTTTAGCGCGATAAAATAAGGTTGATTCCACCATTTTCTACATTTGTGAATGCCTGTACCCAGTCAGGAATGTAACAGATGTTGTCCATTCATTTGACGTGTTGGTTTTTGCCATTTGATTAGGGACCTTCCGTTTCAAAAATCGAAAATAAACTGACAACACAATGGCTTAAAAAAGAAAAAGACAAGCGAAAAAATTGAACACAATACACAACAAGAACCCATCAAAAATAGTTATGATCTCAATTGCTCCGGAAAGTGACAGAAGCCTTTATGTCTGTTGCAATTAACAATTTGACTTTTCCAAACTGATTAAATTCCAAAGTTAAGCATTTTTTCTGTCGATGAAAACATAAAATAAAAATTGTGATGAGAATAACACCATCGAGTTAAAGATTGACAATTTTTATACAATCTGTTTTATTTTTGAAATATTTTGTTTTGTTTAGGTTGTTGTGGTTATCTCAATCGATTACATCCCACTTATTCTTTTTTTAAACTATCTGATGAGTGCATTGTGTTCAATGTTTGAAAAGTCAAAACATTACATAGACATTAACGCAAAATCCTGTACAGTATCAACAGGATGTGGGTAGTACAAAAACAACAGACATTGAGGCCTGAGTATTTGAGGATCGTTTAAAGTGTAATTCTATTGAAACTTATTTATTCTATTGAAATTACAGACCGTCCCATTAAATAGTACTCTATAAACGTCTTTATCGCTCAAAATAAAACATTAGTTTCAATTGAGAGTTTTTGAATATAGATTTTTGTTATTTGACAAACATGATATCGATTCAGACTTTGCAAACTCTATGTATCTATTAAAAATGAAGAAATGAAAACATTGCAAAGTTAGTTATTCTAAACAGTTTTGTATATTCAAATTGGAGCAACGTCTTGAAGGTTTGAATTTAAAGGACTGATTATTCACAATAAAAAAGCACTTTAAAAATAACTTCTTTTACAAACTGTTTTTTATCAATCACATGGATATTAAAAAAAAACGATAATTCTTAACTCTACTTTTTGCGATTAGTGTGATAGAAATTGAAAACATAGCGACTAGCCAAGGTTGAAGAAAAGAAAGGGGATGTCTTTAATTTCAAATAGCAAACTGCTATATAGTGAAATACCTTGTGAATTAAGTAATACAAAGCTGTGCATTTTTTTTTATTATGACAGAGTTTTAATCTTTTTAAGAATCTTTCGAAATTAAAAGTTCTTACGGCTTATTTAAAGCATCAGGAATTGGATACGAATATTTTCAGCATTTCGTATATACATTTTCCAACTTAGTTTACGATTATGGTGTGATTTTTATCACCAGTTGTCAACACGTCTATGTTGATATGAATTATCATTGTTATTATTGCTAATTTCATCCAGTATATTTTACCATTTTATTTTTAGAGCATACATGTACAATTGTATATCTATTATTAATCAAATTTTTCAAAGGCGGAAAGTTTTGCTAAACAGGTTCAACACAAACATTTTGTTGATGTATTTTCCTCGGTTTTAGTTTTAATCTGGATTTATTTTCCCTCAAACGATTCATGACTTTTTAACTCCGGTATGCCACTGTTGCCCTTATCTATAATAAGAGATTATCGATGATCATCTCAACGAGATTGATTTTGTATCGCTATTTTACCTATTTTACCTATGCCGACGTTGTCAATTTTATATCAATGTCATGTTAATTCCGTAAGCAACTCCACGTGCATGCTTAGTGCATGCTTAGTTTCTAGCGATAAAGGAGTAAGGACCGATTTTGGCCTCAAATTTCAGGTTAATCTGACGAAAGATTTTGACCACTTTTTAAATACTTAAGTGTCTATTGATTTAAATCAATTAGTTTATGTGAAAGATTTTAACTGATTTAGTCATTAAAAACGATCCGATTTAATCTGAAATATGAAAATTCTACCATATATGCCAAAAATGTCACTTTTCAGATGTTTTTTTGTCAAAAGTGAAAGTGGCCGCATCCGTGTTCATCCTCAACCTATATATATGTTATGTATTATCATAAAATACAACTTACATTTCAATTTTTAGGATGAACACGAATGCGGTCACTTTCGTTTCACACGAAAACCGTCTAAAATTTACCTTAAATGCTAGAATTGTGAATATTTCAGTAATTTCGCATGACTTCGTGGTGCTAGTACCCGATATATGTGCACTGTATTGTAAAAAAGCAGCCCATATTTATGTAGCAGAAGCATTCTCCTGTCCAATATATAATTAAAAGTTTACATTTTAACAATTTGGTAAAACTGCTATATTTTGGAACCAAAAAGTGGTCTTACTGGACCTACTCCTTTCCATCTCAAGCGAGTAGCATGATATGAAAATTATCACAAAAAGAGATGAAAGGAAAAATTCACAAAATAGCGATAATGTGTCTTATAATAGGTATCAACCATCCGATTTGGTGTATTCAGTTATATTTATAGTATTTATAACGTTACCCATCTACACCAGTCGAAAGTTTTGCCATCATAAAGCAAATGTGAGGTGAGTTGTATACTTTTATTGCAAATGAAATCGACGTATTCCTTTTTGTTTTGAAATTAAGGGGATATCCTGTTGAAAAACAAACTGAATTAATGCAACACTCCCAGGTATTTTCAAAGGCGTAGGTCCGGCAAGGACCGATTTTGGCCTCAAATTCCAGGTTCATCTAACGAAAGTGTCTATTTCAATTGATTCAATTAGTTTATGTGAAAGATTTTAACTGATTTAGTCACTAAAAACGTTCCGATTTAAGCTTAAATATGAACAATCTATCAAATATAACAAAAAAACGTA
Source organism: Mytilus trossulus (assembly GCF_036588685.1). Classification (NCBI taxonomy): domain Eukaryota; kingdom Metazoa; phylum Mollusca; class Bivalvia; order Mytilida; family Mytilidae; genus Mytilus; species Mytilus trossulus. Next base: position 54,811,068 of record NC_086382.1, read on the forward strand.
ACTTTTCAGATGGTTTTTGTCAAAAATGAAAGTGGCCGCATCCGTGTTCATCCCCAACCTTTATATATGTTATGTATTATCATCAAATACAACTTTCATTTCAGTATTATGAATGAACACCAATGTGGACACTTTCATTTAAGACGGAAACCGTCTAGAACTTAACTAAAATGCTAAAATTGTGAAGATTTCAGTAGTTTTACTTTATGATGCTAGTACCCGATATGTGTGCATTATATGAACGCCGTAGATTGACCTTTAATGGTTTACTTTTAAATTATTATTTGGATGGAGAGTTGTCTCATTGGCACTCATACCACACCTTCCTATACCCAAAAAGGGGTCTTAGTGAACTAAGTATATTCTGTATTCTGTAAACACAACATGTTTTTGAGCAAACATTAATGTACACATGAAACAAACGTTGAGAAGCCAAGGAAAATATAATCGTCAAACAAAAACCGGGCGAAAGAGGACAGTCAAAATCGTAAAAGGCGACATTAATTTAGTACAGTTTAACTGCAAATTGATATATATATATATTTTCAAAAAATGCACCGCATGTATTGCCTCAAATTGCGTATTATCAACTCTGGTCTAGACTCATCAGATTGAAACGAATATAGGCATGTTAAGAATAATACATGGTAAGTAATGCGTCACTTGATAAAAACAACATGGCATTATAGATTTTTTTTTTAAGTTACGCCCGGACAACAGATGTCAGTAAATTATATATGGAGCTTCGTTCCCATCCAATTTAGAATTTACTGAACCCACAAAAATCCTACAAGGTCACACTGTGTTACTTCTAATATGTGCGTGATGATAAAATTGTATAGAAAAAAATTAATGGAAAAAGAAATACTTGTTTCAAGCCAGGAGTTAGACATTTGTTTTCTATTCGTTTGATGTGTTTGAGGTGGTGATTTTACTTTTTGATAAAAGCTTTTCCGTTTTGAATTTTCCTTGGTGTTCAGTATTTTTGTTAGTTAACTACTCTTTGCTTTAATATCGTCTATTCAGTGCCCGCATAAGGTGTCTCTCCAAATGGGGCTGCACACAATCCTGGATTTATTTTGGTAGATCATATTTCAGAAAAGCGTTACCGATTTCGATTTTTTTTGTTCGATAGAAACAATTAAATATTGGTGTGCTGAATGATAATCTATCAAAATAAGGGGGAAATTGCCTCAAATAGTTTAAGGTTGATGTACCCTTCTTTAGCCATTTTTGTACAAATTTTTCAAACCTCAATTGTTTCAAAACTACATATATAATGAATAATAGAGATAGGCCATTTAGTACATATTCCAAGGGGAAACTTGATGCACAGCATTATTTTTTTACTGTTTCATTGCATTTGATAGGAAAAGAGGACTTTGTGGCAAAGAAATCAAGATTTTTGTAGAAAATCCACAGCCTTTAATACAGAGATTTTTGTTATAAAATTTGAAACATAAATTACTCACTTTGATGTGCTAGTGTTTATTTTTTACACAAAGTTGTAAGCAACCTGTTAATTCTAAAACACTTCGTGCTGATTCACTAAAGTCGAGCGCACCCTAAAAGGTGTACTTGATTTTGGCTATATTTATATTTGTTTTAACCAATAAATACATTTATAAACTTGTTTTAAGGAAATCAATGCTAGCACTGCATGCAATATTCCTATATCTATCAGTCTTCAAATTGCCAAATATGAGAGTACAAGGATAAAGACTGTGGATTTTCTATAAAAATCTTGATTTATTTGCCACAAAGTTATCTTTTTCTATTAAATGCAATGGCACAGTAAAAAATAATGCTTTGCATCAAGTTTCCCCTTGGAATATGTACAAAATGGCCTATCTCTGTTATACATTATATCTGTAGTTTTGATACAATTGAAGTTTGAAAAGTTCGTACAAAAAATGGGTACAGAAGGGTACACAAACCTTAATTATACTTCCAGAATAGTGTCGCAGGCTTTTTGAGAAAATATTATTTGTTCTTTTTTGTTACAAGAAATTCATACATGTAGTGTGCCAAAACATAAGTGTTCAGTTGCACAAACACATTACACAGAGCAGCATGATATTTGTAACACATTCATCATTATACTAGCCCGACATCCAACCCTTTGATTTAACCGGTATAAACGTTCTTGATGGAGGTACTAATCAGAAAGATCACACAATTCTCTGTTTCCGCTTTGATATTACTTCAATCATTAGTGAGTAAAATGAAACTGGCTATGATGTAATTAGAATAGGAAGTTGTCGGAAAGAGAGATGGCGAATAACCGGAAGCTTGAGTCAAATCTGTATATAAAACTGCTTGTTGCGTGACATGTTTCTATATTTGTGCTAGTTGAACGTATTGATTATACCCAACCCAGGATGTAACAATAGAGTTGTTAATAAGGTTTTGCCTTAAACGCTCTTTATAGTTTTTAAACAATTAAAAAGCGTCAGTAACTATTAATATACGTTACATAAACTCGTTTAATATCATACATTTCTTTAATAGATTTAGGTTTATCAACGATTTCTCCTTATTTTATCGATTTTTTTAATCTGTAATCAATCAATTATATTTTTTTTTATATATTATGCATAAACATGTCATTTAGAAAAGTTAAATGCAAATAATATATTAATATATGCCAACTTTGGCTTAAATCTCAAGAACGCTTATATTCCGAAACAGAGGACTAAAAAAGAAATCATTTTTGCGTTACTGTGGTAGTTGTACAACGAGTTTTGTTTGCGTTCTACAATAAACTTACATTTGAGGGAAATGACGAGTATAGTAACCATTTACGTGTATACGACACGGGTTTTTTTTTAAAAGAAAAGGTATGACGCGGAATTAGGGTCATAAACATTGAATTTAGCATATGCTTAAATGATTTTAGCATAAGCTATATTATAATTTAGCATATGCTAAAATGATTTTAGCATAAGCTAAATTCATTTAAGCTAAACTCATTTTAGCATAAGCTGAATTCATTTTTGCATAAGCTAAAATCATTTTAGCATATGCTGAATTGTTTAGGTTATACATAAATCTTGGCGCGGAATTAAGGTCATAAATACTAATATTCAGCTTATGCTTAAATGATTTTAGCTTATGCTAAAATGAATTCAGCTTATGCTTAATTAATTGTTTTATCCAATCAAAATCTCGCTTTCTTAACTACTTTTATACTTTTCTCTGGTAAAAAGGAATAACCACTTTTCTCAAATAAATAAATGTTTTTCTTAATGTAACTACATATATAAATAGGGAGACTGTGGCCCTCTGCCATCCCGCTAAATCCGTCTCTGTTACCAATTAAGCCGATTTTGTATGAGAATTTAAGTCTCGCATGTTGGGAAATTTATTTCAAATTCATGACACGTGTTTTTTGTTTAAACAATATTCTATGTGTAATTGTGTATACATTGTATTCGATCTTTTAACCCTTAACGGTGCTATAAATATACAATGTGTACATTTTTTACCGATTGCATAAATGAAAATTCCACTACTGTGTGGGGTTAAAAGGTCGAATACAATGTATACATTAAAATAGATGACAAGTTGAGATTGGAACAAATGATGGGTTTTTTTAATCTTGTACAATGATTTAGCACTATCAGAAATACAGGTCAATTTTTATTTGAAGCACAATTCCTTTTGCAGTTTTCGAGTACTTCTGTTTTTGATCGTTCTTAACTTTTGCCAAAATATAACTGATACCTGAATCTAACGGTTAGAGATGTGCCTGTGAGGCCAAGTAAATTTTCAGCTCAATTGCATTTTTAGTTTTAGATCGAGTTATGCTGTTTTCAATTAAGGCATTCCCAATTATTTAGCGATATACAGGGGCGGATGCAGGAATTTTCGAAAAGGGGGGGGGGGTGCTAACCCAGGGCAAAAAGGGGGGGGGGGGGGTTGCAAAACATATGTCCCGATACAAATGCATTGATCGGCAAAAATAAAAGGGGGGGTGCGCACCCCCGGACCCCCCCCCCTCTGGATCCGCCACTGATATAGGGGGGTTGGGGGGAAGGGGGGGCTTGTCAATTCGAGATAAATTCAATTCGAATTAAATGTACATTAGACAGTGACTGAAAACCAAATGCCAAATATGATATGGTGAGCTTCCCGGCATTTTTATGACTTTCATCTAGAATATTGAAATGTTAGCAATTATAGGCAACCATACGGCCTTGAATAATGACAAAAACCAACACCGAATGGTCGGCTATATTTTTTTTTTACAAAACATCAAAATTAAGTCGACAGACATGAACTATCGACAACCACAGGCTATGCATATTGTATGTGCCTGTCCCAAGTTATGAGCCTATACAATATGCATGCAAATAGAGCGGTCAACCCATCCTTGTTCAAGGTGCTTTGAAATACCCAAGATATATGTGTATGACACAGAAATGTTTTACTTCAATAAAATGTAGGATTAATCACTTACAAGTGTCATATTTAAGGGTGTATTTTTTCACGACCTATGTGATGTACCACGATTTGGTGGTATGACACATGAAGAAGACATTATTGTTAATAAAATGAATGTGACTTTATTCATTTGTAATAATGGTTATTTCAAGCATTTCTGTCAAGTTTTGTCATAATCAGTTCAATAGTAGTTTGAAAAAAATCTAGTATAATGAAAGACGACATCTACAAATTCCAAACCAAGACGCATCAAGATAGATTATAGTGTGGACAAATAAAGGATCAAAATTAATATTTATCACATCTGCCTACAAACAGTTGAATATGATACACAAGAAAATTTTAGAAAGATATATACCACTAATGAACCTTTTTTGTCTCGTTTATCATTTTGGTCAACTTATTACTCTAATTTTCTCAAAATTTCAACTTTTCAGGCCAATGAATAAAAATGATGGGATAACTTTTATTCATTTATGATAGAATTATTATATGAAATGAGAAGTTGAAGTAATTTAGCAGAATGAACAAAACAATATAAAAGTTCACTGTCTCCAAGTAGGTTTCAATAAGTCCTTACGTAAATATTGAATTTACGCCGCGTTCCACAGAGGGACATTAAAGGGTTCTCTTTCAGTGAATAATTTGTTGTTACAACATTAAGAATAATTTCATTTACTTATAACTTTATATTCATTTAAGTATTTTCTATGAAAATGTTCTATGTTCGAGGGTATCACCAGCCCAGTAGCCAGTACCGAAAGGAAAATACGGATTGTTTGTGTTATTAAAATTTGCTGTAACAAAATGATAGAAATTATTATAAATTAAGGAATGTATCTCCCTCAAGCAAAGCTCTGATTCCTTTCACGGATTTGGCTATACATTTTGGACCTTTTGGATTATAGATCTTCATCTTTTATATAAGCCGTTTGAATGGTTTTACACTAGTAATTTTGGGGCCCTTTAAAGCTTGTTGTTCGGTGTGAGCCAAGGCTCCGTGTTGAAGGCCGTACTTTAACCTATAATGGTTTACTTTTTAAATTGTTATTTGGATGGAGAGTTGTCTCATTGGCACTCACACCACATCTTCCTATATCTATTTGGATTTCAAATATTTTAGCCACGAGCATCACTGAAGAGAAATGTATTGTCGAAATGCGCATCTGGTGCAGGAAATTGGTACTGTTAATGTTATTTAAAAATTCTACCATAGTAGAAAATGAAAAATAAGGAGAAACAGCCCATCCCCCATAAAAAACAAAACAAAACAAAAAACGGTTACACGCCATTAGTCCGACAACCCATTAGTCCGACAACCCAATAGTTTGATTGAACCTTTCTATTGTTTAGAATATTCACAAGATGATCACATTGATAAACGTTTAGGAGACTTGATTTCCTTATTTTTTTCATAAAATGACACCCTTTAACATTTAAGAAATATTTAGTCACATGTTAGGATTTTCATGTTGTCACTTGTTCACGTATTATGTGCTATTGTAGACTAGTTATGTTTTATAACATTTTTTATTGCGCTGAACCCTTCCACCGAAACCGAACTGAATAAAAAAGCTGCAATGCTAAGGTATCATTTGTGATTTCAATTGCAACCAATTTTAACAAGAGTAAAACATCCTATATGCAAAAACAGTATTTGATTTTTATCCATAGCTTAGATAGTAAAAATGTTATCATAAAATGATATATGCCTCAGGGAACAGTTAGTATCTCAGGGACTGCTAATGTGCTTTCATCCTTGCAACCATTCAATAATAGTACAAACGTATGACATTCATGGAACCTATTTTTTACGAGAAATTTAATGTTTTAAATTGAACTAAAGATTTTACAAATTTTATGTTTTCATCAGAGTATTATTTGTTACATCAATAGATATAAACAATTCACCAAAGTTTCATGGACACATTAACGGTTCTCGAGAGGTAGAGCGGACACAATTTGTTAAGAACAGCAAACGGATGGATTGGCCGACGGACGGACCTTTGACACACACTCTGGTGTCATGTACAAACCGACAGACAGACGGTCAAGTATAAAGTATGAAATATTAACGGTTCTCGAGAGGTAGAGCGGACAAAATTTGTTAAGAACAACGAACGGATGGACAGACCGACGGACTGCCCTTTGACCTAGGATGCATACATTATGACACATTCTCTGGTGTTGGTTAATATATATGTTAAGTTAAAAATGTTTGTCAGGTATAAAGTATGAAATAATAACAGCTGTCCTCTCAAAATATAGTGTGGATCAAATTTGTTAGCGATGGAAAGACCAACAGACAGACGGACCTTTGACCTAGGAAGTTGTACATACATCATGACTCACCCTCTGATGTTGGTTAAAATGGATGTCAAGTATAAACTTGGAAATCATAACGGTTCTCAAGATATAGAGCGGGCACGATCTTATCCACAGGACACAGGGTTGTCAACTGAAACCAAAGTTTGTTTTACCTTGACCTTTGACCTAGAAAGTTGTACATACATCATGACACGCCCTCTGGTGGTGGTTAATAAACATGTAAAGTATAAAGTATGAAATCATAATGGTTCTCTAGATATGGAGCGGACACAAGGTTAAAGTGTTACGGACGGACGGACGGACGGACGGACGGACGGATCACTATAGGGCGATCCGCCTAAAGGCGGGGCCCTAATTATCTTTATAACACCGCAAGCCTCATTCACAATCGAAGCCAAAACAAAATAGAAAAAAACGACTAGCACATTGATATCAAATGACAGTCAGTATCAAACCATGTACTACATAATTCAAAAGAACTTACAATATAATCATCTTTTTTTCCCCAATATAAGAGCCTATTTATAAATAACATAGCTGAATAATGATTCAAAGTCTGTATAAGCTCAAGATAATTTAAAGTTAAAGGTACGAACCATTTGAATTAAGGAGGCAGTCTTAGATATTTGAGGGAAAACAAATGACTCTGATTTTTGTCTTCAACAAGTTCTGGCTGAACTAGATTAAAAACAATAATCTTGCCCACTTTTTTGCTATTAAAACAGAATTTTCCAACAGAATTATTCAGCATTAAATGAACATGATTTTTTTTGTGGCCGTGGTTTGCATGTCTGACAGGAATGTCTGTTTCGTCGAACTAATATGTTGAATACTTTTTTCAAGACCAGACTGCAACCTGTCTGCTGAGTGTGGCCGTATTGTCTCCATTTGTCGAACGTCATTCATAAATTCGTTGCCATAAAACTCATACGTTGCCTTTTGGTTGCTTTGGAACACCTCACTTCCCTTGATTGTGTTGAGTGTAACAAATCAATCAAACATTGGGGTAAAAATTGCTTGATTGTCTTTTTTTAACTCTTGTCGGTCTTATTGTAAATTCCATTGAATAGCTAGGTGTATAATATCTTGTTTACAACAAGAAATCTGTGAGGTTATGATAACGTAACTATATTTGTAACCGGCGAGAATTTTCCTTGTCTATTTTTTACTGACAAGTCCCACATCAAATTTATCAGTACATAGCTTTGAATCCATACTATCATTTTATAAAAGACAAATAATAGGGAGAATACATGATCGAAAATGTCCAACCCTTACGATTTACAGCAACTACAAAATGAACATGCTCCGTGTAGAGATTTGTCTCAATCATACCACATCTTTTTATTTTAGCATTTAAAGAAATTCCTAGTCCTCGTTTGCTGAGTGATCAAAAAGTTTATTTGCATGCAGAAATTTAATTTCTAGGATTACCATAATCAGTTATCTACGTGGCGATGGTCGTTACTTCTCTTTGTACACCGGCTTATTTATAATCGATTTTTTTGTTGTTGCTTATTATGAAAAAAAAACATACTTGATGCACATAAGGAATTATCATTTCACTATCTCACTTTTGTTAATGATTGAACAAAAAAGTCATAATCTAAATTGTTTATGTATTTCATAGCTAGTGCCCCTTTAAGCAATTATATTTTTAGTACATTAATTTGGTGCATGGGATGAAATCATGATAGGACCATGAAAAGATTTATCTCACCTTGACAATATGTTTATTGGTCATTGAATTATCAATTAAATGTAGTACTTGTAGAAATAAACTCAATTTTATAAATACTGAAACAAAGAAAACATTTCAGTCTTTGTATGATAATTATCTATACAATGTAGATAAAAAAAGAAGATGTGATATGATTGCCAATGAGACAAGTTGACAACTCTCCAGAACAGATCAAATGACATAGAAGTTAACAACTATCAGTCATCATATGGCCTTCAACTATGATCAAAGCCAATACCGCATAGTCAGCTATAAAAGGCCCCAACATGACAAATGCAAAATAATTCAATAATTCAAATGAGGAAACTAATGGCCAAAATTATTTACAAAAGAAAAAAAACGGAAAACATATTAACAAACGAAAACCACTGCAAGGCCATAACTACCATTGAGGCAAGTAAGGCGCCTTACTAAAATTTCGACACTGATTTTTTTTATATACATATATAAATAAAATAGTCATTTGTTGTTCTGTCTCAACCTCAATTCTTCCTGGTTATAACTCAGCATCTATTTTTCAGATGTCATTGTATCATAAATTACCTTAAGTTGTGGAAATCGATTTAATAATGTTTACCCTCTACGTTATTTTTAACCCAAAACGCAGTAATGTCGCAAGTAATGTAGGAAGGAAAAAATGGGACGGAATTACATGTATACGGTTTACCATAAAAATAAACAAAATTTCAGTTAGATGTACAGAACTTTTATCATAGGATGTTTTTGGAAAGAAAGTATGTTTCCAGTTTTTGACGAAAAAAATACTTTGTTATTATGGAAAGCCAACGGGGTCAAAATTCTTACTTCGTAACTTGTCAATTTGTTACTTGTAACTATGTGATTTGTCAATTTGTATATTGCTGTTTTGTAACTTGTCGATTTGTTAAATGTCGATTTGTATATTGTCTGTTTGTATATTAATGTTTTGTAACTTGTCGATTCGTGAATTGTCAATTTTTTATAAATATTGATGTTTTGTAACTTGTCGATTTGTTAATTATATAAATGTCGATTTGTATATTGTCTATTTGTATATTAATGTTTTGTAACTTGTCGATTCGTAAATTGTCAATTTGTATATTGATGTTTTGTAACTTGTCGATTCGTTAAATGTCAATGCGTGATTTGTCAATGTGTGAAATGTCATCGTTGTATTATGCTAACGATATTTATGACGACAGATGGCGCTCAGTTTCTTCTTCGTTTTATAAGCCTCCTGTAAGTAAAAGCACCTCCATATGGAATATATATACCTAAGTAATTTTAATCAATCAATTACAGCAAATGCGTCTAAAAGAAAGCAAAATAAAAATTGCATGTTTACAGGACCCCAGTTTTATTTTATTTACTGACGTGGACTTTCGTTCGAGAACGGAAACTATAAAAATACACCCGACTAGCCAAGTCCCTCCTTTTATATTTATTTTTATATTCTTTTATCTTTTTATTATTTACGTAATCATAAAGTGTTTTTTTTATTCATTTATCTATTCAAACTTTTGCTCTTTAAAATTTCTATCTAACTTTATTTATCATTCTAAATTATGTCAATTACCACATGGTAAAAATATAAATTATGTAATGCCCAAAAAGGCGCAAGCCAGGGCCGACCGTGCAAGGGTTGTATAGCCAGTCAAGGTCGTTAAAAACTTCCATTTTTTGTCAAGTCCGTCGACGTAATCGATCTCTCCTACTAGACCTTTTCAACATCTCTCGACATCTACAGTTGAGAACGACTACGACAGGTAAAATGTGAAGGGTCGTCTCAAAATTAAAAAAATAAATCAGATCATTATTGATTTTAATGCTTACATTGACAATGACAAAACTTTCTTATAGGTTGACAAGGGCGTCACATGTCTGTTAATTTTTCGCCTTAGATGCCTCTATAATGTACTCAATACTTTGTATCATTTCAATTCACTTATTTGGTGTTTCACTTGAATTCTGTATTCACCAATCACTGCTAAAATGTTGTTACATTGAAACGAGTGGTCAATTATATTTTTTTTCACAATTTATCAAGGAAAAACTTCAACTCGAGCAAGATATCTTGAAGCAGAGAAGACCGTCGTTTATAAAAAAAAACTAAAAAAAACCTGAAGTGATATTATCCTTCAACTTAAAAAGTCAATATGTAAGTATCCCTCTAGAAATTGAATATGTACATCAACTAAGGTGAAGATCGGTGGAAAAACACCAAGTTGGTCGTGTTCACAAGAGTGTGATACGGACGGAGGGTCCATTATTCTTTTTCATAAATTTTGAAAAAAGTCACAAAAGCTTTTACGCCAACAAATTAAATCGTTATTGGCATGCGGTAAATATTTGGCGAAAGACTCACATTATCACAAAAGTGAAGAGAAAATGGGAAAGGATTCAGAATGATTGAAATAGTTTTTTAATCAATTCAACATGAAATGTCGTGCATATAAATACGAAATAAGAATATATGACAGAGACATATGTATGGTGGACGGTTGGGACGTTTCCCCTTTTCGTGTTTTCGGGGTAATCCATAAATCAAGAAATTGAGAAATCAGGAAATCTAGAAATCAAGAAATTGGAAAATCGAGAAATAGAGAAAGCAAAAACGCGAAATCGAGAATAGATTTCACGTTTTCGTGTTATCTCTTTGGTGTTTTGGCGTTTTTGCTTTCTTGCTTTCTCGATTTCTCTATTTCCCGATCTTATCTATTTCCCAATTTCCCCGGCCCACTTCTCAATATATCTCGATTTCTCGAATTCTAATTTCGCGTTTGCAAAGTGAAAGGAGAAGTCACGAAAACGCGAAATAAATGGCCACATTCGGCCACTGTACATACATTTATTTATTTACTTGGTTGATATATATTCTTAAGCTATATAGTCAAAACAGTATAAAACGGCCAATACAATATGTTACGTAATGATAATCATGTTTTTTTGTCTTTGAGACGAGCCATCCATTTTACCTGTAAACTGTAGGTGTCATTAGTCGATGTCGAGAGATGTTGAAAAGGTCTAATTGTGAGGTAATTGAAATAGTCGTTGGTCCGTGGAATATAACGACTGGATTATTCAGGTAAATACAATAAGGAGATGTGGTAATAAACCGTATAATTGACAATGAGACAACTATCCACCAAAGCGAAGTTCAAATAAAGTCGATGTAAGCAAGTATAGGCAACCTACGGCCTTCAACAATGAAAAAACATAATACCAAATAGTCGGCTATAAAAGGCTACATCATTACTGGAAAACCCGGGTTCTAGTAATAAACGTATATATTAATCCTAAAATGCTACTGATTATCGGTTCATTTAATTCTGACAGGAGGGGAAAGGGCTGACATATATATATTGATACACATGCCTACTGAATTTTTTCTGGTCAAGAATCTTAAAAATTGCCGCTACCAGATTCCCGTTCTATGAAAATTTACAACCAAAAAGATAAAAATATTCACGAGTCCCTCGATCGCAACAGTTGCTTATTAACGCCTAGTATTCAAGATATGATCCCCACCCGGTGACACACCTCCTTATAGCCCGGCAACCTTACCAAATCTTATATTTTGTCTATCGGATCGTTAATTAACCGAAATGATTTACGATGTTAATCAATAAAGCTAAAAGATTTTGAATGTGCATGTCATGTAAAATAAAAAAAATCATTTGCAATGAATTCGTAACAATATAATCCTAACTCAATTGACAAACCATGCTGTATTCCGCCTGGCTCTTCTGTTCAGCAGTCAACCATGATCCCAGGTCGGATTGTTGTCTCTTTGACACATTCCCCATTTCCATTGTCAATTTTAAATAGGTGACGCGTGTAGAAAAAAATAAACAGTTTCATAGTTTTACGATCATGGTCATTAACAAACTATCCAGAGGAAAAACCTCCTAATATTTTTCGATCTAGTACCATGATCATTCAAGATTTGTACCTGTATCTGTAGGAAAACGTTGTGGATAAAAAAAAACGGCTTTAATACAACGATAGACAGAGCGCCGTCGATGTATTGACGATGCACGAGAGCAGTTTCTGAACGACTGTCAACTATCGCGGTTTGTGCACTACAGTTTCTTCAAGGTGGTTCCACTCGAATACTGTTTTTACGAAAAATAAGTTGGAAATATTATGGTATTTTGCTCGTTGAGATCTCAAAACACTTTTTGAAGTTCTTGATATGCAATTTTTTCAATACGTTTCTTGACTGATAATTGTTCAATCGGGCACTTGGCAGCAATTGATTGTCCTTTTTTGGACGAGCTTTTTTTTTATTTTCTGGCTCTATAGCACTGAAAAACTTTCTTATCAGGAATCCTAGTGTTAATTTTGACTCTTTGACTACGTTGCATTTTTGGAAATATTTTCTGACCTACAAGGAACAGGTCCGTATAGAGACATTAACCAGAGGTCTGTGTTACAAACTATATCACAAACGTTTACTTTTAATGTCTGAGTAAATTTGATTCGCATTTACTGGATTGTGTCAGGATGTATTCTGCAATATTGAGAGATAGTTAGTGTTTGAACTGAAAACTCGTATCCAAGGCTTGTAAAATATCAAGTGGTTTTAGATTTTAAATATTTTATTTGCGTGTTTTATATGGAATAATTGCTTACCAAATGAACAGTAAAACGTTTTTAAGATTTTAAAGATAACAAGGAAAGTGTTTGAACAGTAAATGCTATTGCGAGGGCAGGAGTGTTTTAATTATAGACTATTTAACCCTATGTTATATGGAGATATAATAGTGATCCGGCTATGAACGATTGGACTGTGTAATATATATAGTTAACTCGAGAGTTAACCATGTTAACTACGTTTACATGGTGATGGATTAGTCCGCATGCTGTATATATGTTACTGTTATAAATTATAATAACTACGCATACTGATTTTATGAGTGCCCCGTGTGTAAGGGTTAGGGTGCAAATAAGGGTGCAAATTTGAATTACGCTATAGAAGCGAAGCTCCTGCTAGAGGAGGAAGATAAAGACTAGGTTACAGGTAACAGGTAGTCCAATTTAGGTCCTCGTTTAGTTTTCTGGTTCCTTTAGATTTTATTACAAAATAGTGCATATTCAATACAGTTTTAATAAATAGTATACATTAATCAAGTAACTCATTTGAAAAGAAAACCATTCAGTTTGTCTTTGCAAAGTTCAAATATGATATTATAAACTGTGACATCTGTTATCTTCATTACTCAGGAGCCAAATAAATAAAGATTGTTCGTCTATTTGCTTCTTGTATTAAAACATCATTAGAGAATTGCATTCTTTTCTGAAATTTTTATATTGAGATTATAATATTAAGGAATAATGAGTGTCAAACCATTTCTCCCATTCATGATACATTTGGTTCCAAATTTGATACCCAGGACACTATTAGTAAAAATTTTCCAGCACCGTCTTATATTTCATGTATTTAGTCTTATTTTGACCCGGTTAAATATTAAGTATAAATTTCCTGCCAAGTGACAGTAATATATTTGCGAAGTTGATAAGGAAGCCCGTTCGAGGACAGCGACACATCTATGATATCCCATCCCAGGTTTGGTGACCAGTACAGTAAACTATAAATAAAAGCGGGACCCTGATATACATGCTATATAAAACAAACAATGTATTTATCTATTTGTTTTCTTTTTTATAAATGTGCTTTACATAATTGATTTAAATTACATTGGTATATATTCCATATGCCGGTGCTCCTACTTACAGGAGGCTTATACACCGTAGAAGAAACCGAGCGCCATCTGTCGTCATAATGATCGTTAGCATAATACAACGATGACATTTCACACATTGACATTTCACACATTGACATTTAACGAATCGACAAGTTACAAAACATCAACATACAAATTGACAATTAACGAATCGACAAGTTACAAAACATCAATATACAAATAGACAATATACAAATCGACATTTAACAAATCGACAAGTTACAAAAGTTGAAAACAGCAATATACAAATTGACAAATCACACAGTTACAAGTTACAAATTGACAAGTTACGAAGTAAGAATTTTGACCCCGTTGGCTTTCCATATGTTTTTGACCCTGAGAAAAAAAAATGTTTGTTTCACCCTCAGCTGTCACTATATGTAATGCTAAAATTGAAAGAAAAAAATGGTTTTCGACTTGTCGCCAAAAAAATATATTGTCTTTCGCCGAAGGCGAAAAAAAAGTTTGTCCAGAAAAACAACTCCATAGCCCATAACCCCCCCCCCCCCCCCCAAGAAAATCAAATGGTTGCCGCCTTTTATCTGACATTCTGTGCAAGTAAATCAAAAAATGTTTATCCTTGATTAATTTGAATAGAATTTTATTTTCGTGACACATGATTTGTCGAAGTACACCTCTTCAATTACTTGAACCTTGGCTTGCGAATTATTTTGGGAATACTTTGTTATCTGAAGTATCTTGCTTTAAATTGTTTAACTTCTGATATACATTTTGAAATATAGTAATCTGCTACTGGATATTCCGTAAAAACCGCTAATATAATCACGGGTTTTATTTATTCAATGAAACGGTTTTCGTGGGTGTTTGGGATTAGTCTTTCAATTACCTCCATTTCAGGCACAAATTTATATTGACGAAAAGTTCCGGCTTCGCAAGTACAGGAATTACTTTACATATGACAGTTATAACATGTATAGCAGGACAAATCTCGAAGTAAAACAATACGTGGACTTGTATTAAGTCTTTTAATATTGGTGAATGCACCTTACTGAAGTGACGACTTTAAATGATCTATTTCGGAGTACTTCGGCAACATAAATTAAAATTCGCACTTTACATTTAAAGGACTGTCTTGGTGTCTCCAATTTGTCTTTTCAAAAGTTGAACGTTATGCATGTAATGAGGTTTTTTTCCCATTTCACCATTCTTTTAAATAAATTGTTAAAAGCTATAGACGATTAATGAAAATTGCAAAATTTAACCTGTTTCGAATCTCTGTCCCTGACCGGAGTCTATAGCAACATGCACTATTCTTGTAACGTTGGGCATCCTTTTTTTTCCCGCATAGCTTTGTTATTTTAATCCTCAAATATATACTAAATGTTACTTAGTATATGATCAAGACATATAAAACATAACTAAAAACATATATTTGATTTGTTTAAATACTGGTTCGTGTTTAACACTGTGCGGGACAAATTTGCCATTCCGGTATCGGCAAATCTGACTTTGTCGGTTTACAAGATATCAAAAAAAAATATTTGCCCAGTGATAGATTATTGAAAATTTAAAAAAAAAAAGCCATATGATCCAACTTTTCACTGTTGTCACTCTTGTCACTGCAGCTGATTAAAAGTACATTTCCCATGGGAAATTTGAAAATTCCCATGGGAATATTAGAATTTCCCTTGGGAACATTGAAAGTTCCCATGGGAAAATTTACTTTTCCCATGGGAAGTTTAGAGTTCCCATAGGAACTTTAAAGTTCCCATGGGAACATAAGTAAATTGTTTGTTCCCATGGGAATTTCAAAATTTCCCAAGGGAAACTTTAAATTTCCCAAGGGAATTTTTCTTCCCAAGGGCACTCCTTTTCTTCCCATGGGAAAAACTTTTCCCATGGGAACAATATTTGTTCCCATAGGAACAATAATTCTTCTCATGAGAACAATACTTCTTCCCATGGTAACAATAATTGTTCCCGTGGGAACAATATGTTTTCCCATGGGAACAATGATTGTTCACATGGGAAGTGATATAACTAAAAAGAAAACATAAAAAAATCCTCTCATTGCATGAGTGAAGCAATTTCACAAAGCGGACTAAGTTATTATGGGTATAAATATTTCTCTGTATTTTAATTGTAGATATATATAATTTTTGTCTTGGCATGCTCAATTGAAAGTAAATCACTATGTGTCATAGTGCAAATCGAGTTTCAAAAAATTAACTACTATTAATTCAGAAATTATTGCTGTTTTTATTATTGTGAAAATAGTGACAGGGTTATAATCACAATAATATACACTTGCATATTGAAATTTTTATGACCTCAACAGGATTATTCTAAATTTTGCACACAAAAAAATGATGAAAGCTAGCAATAATTTCTGAATTTTCAGTATATAGTTTTGCATATATAGCTTTCATACAATGTCTTATGTTTATCCATTTGAATGATTTTGTGTTTTTTTCATGCAGACATTTAAATGTTGATAGGTCTTGCTCATTGTTGACGGCTGTTCAGTCACTGGCTGAAAATACCGTTATCTCTGGTTTTTAGTTGTCTCATTGGCAATCACATACCATATCCTTACTTAATTTCAACACTTCTTAATTTAAGTTATGTGCATTTGAGAATATCATTTTCAAAAAGACAAAACATTACATTTTGTATTACAAATAAGGCACTTGTGTTTTAATATTTCACCTTTCACTGAGATAACACCATCAAGTAAAATGTATGAAACAGATATTTTGCAGAAGAATCATTAAAATGAAAATAAAATCTGCAGATGACATAAATGAAGTTTACGATGATTATTAGAAAATTAAGACACGTCAGTTCAAACTCTTAAAGCCTATTTTCAGATAATAAATATTAACCCCCCCCCCCTAACTTAACCCAAACGTTGCATAAGATTCAAACGTACTTAACAGACTTTTAAAAATTAGGGGTAGGCATGCTAAATGTATATACTCTTTAGACCAAAACTCGGACCTTTGGTGAAAACTAACCATCAGTTGATCCACCTGGGACTTTTGGCCCATAAGACCTTTGAATATTACCTATAAAATGCACCTAGTAGGTAAATGGGTATTGACGAAAGGACATTTTGACACTCTTTAAAAAATCTGGGGTAGCCATGTTAGACCGTTTAGACTGGACCTTTTGAAGACAAACCATAACATATCTATTTTGGAGCTATGGTGAAGACAAACCCTAAAATGTAAAATGTCCATCCTTAGCCTTAAGGTCCATTGCACCCTAGACCATTACCTATCATTTGTACCTAGTGGTTAAACATGATTAACCGAAAGGAACTTTTGTCAGATTTTTTAAAATTAGGGGTAGGCATGTTAGACCCTGCAAACATAATTAAGTTTGGACCTACCAGGAGTTGTACCACCTGGACCTTTTGGACTATTGGAACAGTGCTTTGGTTTTTTTATATTTGGTGTAAGTAAACAAAAAGTAACAAGAATATGTCCACAGTACACGGATGCCCCACTCGCACTATCATTTTCTATGTTTAATGGACCGTGAAATTGGAATAAATTCTCTATTTTGGCATTAAAATTAGAATGATCCTATCAAAGGAAACATGTATACTAAGTTTCAAGTTGATTGGACTTCTACTTTATCAAAAACTACCTTGACTAAAAACTTTAACCTGAAATTTGCACTATCATTTTCTATGTTCAATGAACTATATAATTGGGGTCAAAACTCTAATTTGGCATTTAAATTAGAAAGATCATATCATAGAACACATGTATACTAAGTTTCAAGTTGATTGGACTTCAACTTCATCAATACATACCTTGACCAAAAACTTTAACCTGAAGCGGGACAGACGGACGAACGAACGGACGGACGGACGAACAGACGGACGGACGAACGAACAGACGGACGGACGAACAGACGGACAGACGCACAGACCAGAAAACATAATGCCCCTCTACTATCGTAGGTGGGGCATAAACAAATTCAATTGGTAGGAAGAAATCGCTGTAACTATACAATAATTTGTCAATTTTTTGTCTTGTATTTAATATGTGGATGATGGTGAACCTTAAAGAAACTCTGTTAGTCCTAAATTTTATTTTTATTGCAAATTTCCGATGGTCAAAAACCTTTGGATCACAACTTTTCAAAAACCTGAATTGTAGAATACAAATGACGTTAAGCACGATATTGCGTATCATATGGTAACGTCAAAGTTTTACGTTTTACGGCGATTACCGATTATTTGTGATAAGTTTTGTATTTCGCTTGCAATTTTTGTTTTGCTTTTCAATACGTATACTACTTATAATGTTTTGTTGTACCGAATATGCATAGAATATTTCCCAATGATAGTAAAGTAAGCAACAAACAAAAAAATGTATCATATTCAGGGGCGGATCCAGCCATCTTAAAAAGGGGGTCCCAACCCAGGACAAAAGGGGAGGGGGGTTCTAACTATATTTCCCCATTCAAATGCATTGATCGGCAAAAAAAGGGGGGTTCCAACCCCCGTACCCCCCCCCCCCCCCCCCCGTCCACGGATCCATCAATGGCATTTGGGTAATGCATAGGTATATAAAATGAGAAGATATATATGGTAGGATGAGTGCCAAGAAAATTCTATCTGAGGAACTATATACAGATGATCCACCATAAATAGCGTACCCCGAATCGACAACGTTGAAATTTTACGAACTTGCAAGACATTTCATTCCTTAAAAAACGAAGTCGTTTCGACTACGCAAGTTATCAAAACGTATGTAGCTGTTTTGTAAAGTTAAAACACAATTATGGAAAAGCAATATTTAGCATGCAACTAATCTAAATTTTCAATAAATAACGTCGCAAATGACAATTTATTTGTAAAAAACGGCGAAATCCGACATTAAACATTTTGCAAGACATTTGACAAAGGCCGTTGCAATTTTATATGTAGTGTGAGTGCTGCAAAAATTCAATTTTGATATTGTCTATGTATGTACTTATATGTAAGCCGAATTTACACAAACAAAATATCATATAATCTAATATTTCAAAACCTATAAATTTTGAAAACTTTTAACATCTTTTAAAATCTGACCAATATGAACACTTTTTGATTTTGCCAAAAAAACGCGTTGGTCATATCAGAAACACATATCCAGTAATATTATTATACTTTATATAGAGAATAATACTTGGCAAAATTCGTATCATATGTCGTATCATCCCGAGACATCACTATCAGCCCAAGGGCCTTTAGGCCCGAGGGATGATATTGGTCGAGGGTGATACGGCATGTGATACGGATTTTGCCATGTATTATACGCTTTATCATATATTTCAACAGAAGGGTATTATATTATATGAACTGTTTTCTGATCCATAGCACTAAGTTACCTTCAGTTCTGCTTTTCTCTTGTTTCAAAGCCATAAAATAACTGCTCAATTATTTATACGAAGCACCTAGGTTACTTCACAATTTGCGTGCTGTTGTTTTAAAAAAAAAAATGTTTATTTTTGTATTTTTTATAGTTGCATTTAGTGTGCCAAAAAATATGATAGCTTTTGTTCGTGACGTCACATACAATATAAAAACTTGACGTTCGTGACGTTACATACCAAACAATGACGTCATTCAAAAAATTGACCTTTTTTGAGGAAATTTTTTCTTAAGCAAAAAAAAAACCAAAAAACTGACTTCATGTAAAAAAAAAAAAAAAAAAAAAGGTATGCGATACGGGTTTAGCTATGCGATACAGGGTAGGTGATACAGACTGGAAAAAACGAACCTTTATTAGATATACAAAATAGCTGTATTTTGTACTAAATATAATATGATAAATATATATATAAAGCATATCATTCATTCGAATTTTCGTGGATATAACACTATTTTGAAGAACACAAACACCTCTGCTAAAGTGATTGTGCGTATAGTCTGTTTCGTCTGACACGCATATTGTTGACGTTTTGTCAATATGTTGTCCTTATTTTAGACTAAAGTAAAATATGATTAAACAATTTGTTCTTTTTTTCAGAATAGTATTTATCTGCCTAGTCTATGGATATAAGTTTTAAATAACTTAACTGTTATGATTTTATAGAAAAGCTGTTTATTAGTGTGGACTGGTTGTTTGCACGGTATAGGTCCTTGATACATCGAAAATTGACGCACCCGCAGGCGTCCTTCAGACTGTTTATGACTAAATATGTTGATATGTAGTGATTGATACTTGAGTCTTAGAAGAACAAGGTTTATGTCAGTCTTAGTGCAATGATTTGGACAAACTTTCAGTTATTGTACATGTTCTCATTTTGGTGCTTTGTGTTTATAGCTATTGTCTAGATATAATGTTAGTGTTTCTTAGTGGTTTCGTACCAGTCTTTTAAGTTTATCTGTTTTCAATTGATTTTACAGTTTGTTCTTAATAAGTTGGCCATTCACTCAGTTAAACAACGGGATCCACAGTTTTTCGTGAATGGCCGAAAAGGTCGAATTTACTATAATATCATGCACCGCTTGCTTGGATGCATTTATTCTTCCCGAGTGATTTTGCATCTAAGGCAGCAACCATTTGATTTTCGGGGATGGGCGATGGATTTTTTCCCCGGGCTAAGGTTGGTTTTTTTAGAAAAGAACAATCTATTTTTTTGGCGACAAGTCGAAAGCAAATTGGTCACTTACCCCCCCCCCCCCCCCCCCTTAAACACACACACAAATAACCCACCCACCACCCCTCAGAAAATCAAATGATTGCTGTCTGATTTCAATTTCTTGGGTCACTATGAAAACTACTAATGGAATTGTGCTGCATATAAAAATTGACCTGTATTTCTGATAGTGCTAAATCATTGTACAAGATTAAAAAACATCATTTGTTCCAATCTCAACTTGTCATCTATTTTGATAAATATACATTGTATTCGACCCTTTAACCACACACAGTAATGACATTTTCATTTATGCAATCGGTAAAAAATGTACATGTACACATTGTATATCTATAGCACCGTTAAGGGTTAAAAGATCGAGTACAATGTATACACAAATACACATAGAATTTCATTTAATCAACAAACACGTGTCAAGAATTTGAAATTTTGCAACATGCGAGACCTAAATATTTATACAAAATCGGCTTAATTTGTAACAGAGACGGATTTAGCGGGATGGCAACGGGCCACAGTCTCCCTATTTATATATGTATTTACATTAAGAAAAACATTTATTTATTTGAGAAAAGTGGTTATTCCTTTTTACCAGAGAAAAGTATAAAAGTAGTTAAGAAAGCGAGATTTTGATTGGATAAAATAATTAATTAAGCATAAGCTGAATTCATTTTAGCATAAGCTAAAATCGTTGTAGCATAAGCTTAATTCATTTAAGCATAATCTATATTCATTTTAACATAAGCTAAAATCATTTTAGCAAAAGCTTAAATCGTTTTAGCATAAGCTAAATTCATTCAAGCATAAGCTGAATTTTAATATTTATGACCTTGATTCCGCGCCGAGGTTTATGTATAAGCTAAACAATTCAGCATATGCTAAAATGATTTTAGCTTATGCAAAAATGAATTTAGCTTTTGCTAAAATGAATTTAGCTTAAGCTAAAATGAATTAAGCTTATGCTCAAATCATTTTAGCATATGCTAAATTATAATATAGCTTATGCTAAAATCATTTAAGCATATGCTAAATTCGATGTTTATGACCCTAATTCCGCGTCATAAAAAGGTACAAAAATAGCAAATAAGTTGAAATATAAATAAAAACGTTAGGTTGATAATCGTTAATAACAAAAATGTCTTACTGGTCATGGAACATTGTTTTCGTCATTTGCTTTTCGACAAGAATTCCCCCTATTGTAGAAATTGAATTACCTGCAATAATTTTGAAAACACCTTTTTTATAATTTCTTCGTGCTTATGCAGGAAAGAGGAAAAATGTATGGCATTACCTGTAAAAAGAGTACATTCAAAGTGTATAGTACCAATGTTATTTCAACTGATTGGGCGGAGTTTATAAAAAGTAAAATCACATAAAATACTGAACTTAGAGGAAAATCAATTCGGAAAGTTCATAATCACATGGCAAAATCAAATAACAAAACGCATCAAAAACGAATGGACAAGGTATACGACTGTCATATGTCAGGAACCTAGAGTGGTTGTATGTTTTCAAATTTAAATGTTTTTGTAATGTCATCTGAAAACTGTGATGTTGCAGACCGTTTTTTGTCATTGTTTGTTAAATTCAATCAAATTTTTTGACTCGAACAATTCAAAAATTAGCAAATGCTAAAGACACCTAACAATTGCTTGAAACCATACATGATCGTTGCCATCTAACAGAACTTATTGAAATATTGATCTTAAATTCAATGCTCGTATACCAAAGATTTTATTTCATATTCATATTAGGATACGTAATATAGCGGTATGTTCTTGTTATTGACGTTGGCTCAAATGTCGCTATAACCATTCTCAAATGATTACGTAAGGTGACTTATTAATCTCTGTGTTCCCTGTTAAGAGTTTTCTCACTGGTTGCTATATCACATCTTCTTTTTTTATATCATGAAACATTATCTATAATCAGTTTCACAAAAACTCGTATGACTTAAAAAATCAGTTTACTGTGTTCAACTTATTGCTTTTGGGCACTGATAATATAAAACTAAACTTTTACTGCTCAAACTGAAACATTTGTCTTTTTACTAAATCTTCGCCGCATGGTCTTTTCTAATTATAGTTCGTTTTAGTGTTAAATGTTTTGGAAATCATTAGTTACTATGAAGAGTAGTAATCAGTGTTCAATAATAATATGCTCTCTGAACATCTTTTTTATTTTCTGTTTCAATACTTTTGTATTGCTCCCGATAAAATCCAAGACACCACCTTTTTTCTTGATTTATATGTTAGATGTTTTTTTCTATAGTTGAATGATCGTGTTTTCTAACGGTTGTAAAGCTATTTTTGTCTCTTGAGATACCATATTGTCTCACAACTACAACTCATCATTGTTTCTGTCAATTTCTATCACAAAATCTAACTGCATATTCTAACTTTTGTTTTGAAATTGGTCTGGCATCATTTAATCTTTTTGATAATGTTATAAATAGACTTTAATTCTACATTTGCCTGTAATATCTCTATGCAGATTTGATCAATTTTCCTCATAGATATTTTAACACCTCATTTTTTACAATTGAGTGATGTTTCATCGGCACTCATACATTGTACTTGATTGGCTTTATCAATATGTTGATATGAGCGTCTTATGTAGACGAAACGCGCGTTTGACGTTCTAAATTATAAATCTGGTACCTTTGACAGCTATTTACACAACTGGGTCGATGCCACTGCTGGTGGATGTTTCGTTCCCGAGGGTATCACCAGCCTAGTAGGCAACATTCCGGTGTTAACATGAATATCAATAATGTGGTCATTTTTATAAATTTCCTGTTTACAAAAAGCATATATTTTTCAAAAACTAAGGATTTTCTTATCCCAGGCATAGATTACCTTAGCCGTATTAGGCACAATTTGTTGGAATTTTGAATCCTCAATGCTATTCAACTTTGTACTTGTTCGGCTTTATAAATATTTTGATATGAGCGTCACTGATGAATCTTATGTAGAAGAAACGCGCATCTGGCGTACTAAATTATAATCCTGGTACCTTTGATAACTATTTACACCACTGGGTTGATGCCACTGCTGGTGGACGTTACGTCCCCGAGGGTATCACCAGCCGAGTAGTCAACATTCCGGTGTTGACATGAATATCAATAATGTGGTCATTTTTATAAATTTCTGGTTTACAAAAACCTATCTTTTTCGAAAAACTAAGGATTTTCTTACCCCAGGCATAGATTACCTTAGCCGTATTTGGCACAACTTTTTTGGAATTTTGCATCTTCGATGCTCTTCAACCTTGTACCTGTTTGGCTTTATAAATATTTTGATATGAGCGTCCTTGATGAGTCTTATGTAGACGAAACGCGCGTTTGGCGTACTAAATTAAACTCCTTGTACATTTGATGACTAATTGTACCACATCTTCGTATGTATATTTTCCATACACAAAATGTTACTAGTATACGATAAAGATAATTTATGACTTTTAAAACCACCTTTATTACTGAATACATTTTGACAAACATGTATTAATTTGCTCTTAGTAGATACGATTAAAAAACTTAACCAACGATGAAAGTAAGGAAAATATAAACAGACAACTTATTAAACCAGGCTAATGAATCTTCATATCCATACAGATATTAGTTTAATACGTATTGTGGTATATCGCTATAGGGACACTTCATTTGATATATGGTGTTGAGTTTAAATACCAATAGAAGACTTCAAAGTATTTTACAATATTTTAAGGTTATTTTAATAAACCCGCGAGATTATCTCGTGATCCTCATGGTCCGAGAACACAATTATTTTCTTGTGCATTTCTTTTAGAACATAAATGAAAATAGAAAAAAATTCAACCTTCGCTTTCTCAAAGAAACTTTTACAGTGTGTTGTACCACTTTTGGGACAAATGAAATCAAAATGATAGAAAACTTCATCGCCTCTAACTTAACATAGGGACAACCTTATGTTTATGGGCGTCTTGAAATCTTTTGACAGATTCCGAAGTGCTAATTTTAAACCTTTTTCTGCTGGACCAAATCCCTTCTTTCCTTTAAAATTCTGGACCCAAATTTTTTTACAGCGTAATTTCAACCCCCTACTTGCGATTTCAGGCATTAAACATAAATAAATTTGGAAGGGGTATAAAAATTAATGGCAGGTAACCCACTGTCAACACTAGGGACTATGTGTGAACAACGAAAATCAAGGGACGACAATGGTGGTCTCGGACTTTATACGAAACTGATATAAACTGTTACACTAATGTGATCAGCCTTAACAACTCAAGTTATTTATTTTCACTTTCGCGAGCTAAAACTGACAATCAAACTAACAATATCAATACAAACAGTTTATTTTCTTTGTTTGTTGATTAAAGCGCAGACTAACACATATGGCAAATATCCGTTTTTTGTCAAAAATCCATTACCTAGGAGATCAGTGAATATGATATTTTTCCCTTAAGGTTATGGATGTTTAACATCTACATACTAAAACCTGTTGTGTTGTCCGCTTAATGTCCCTTTTGATTAACATTATGGAATTTAAGACCTACTGCATACCTGCAATGAAATATATCAAGTAAGTCAGAACACTGTCGTTGTATTCATCCTTGATTAAGTTAGGTGATGTGATAGCCATTTAAAGAAAGCTAATATCCTAGAAGTATATTGACATATAAAAAAAAGGTTTTATATCAACGGAGTAAAACCAAATACTATATTTTTATTGCAAACATGTTCTTCTACATGTCATTACTTTGTACAGTAATAAAAGAGTCGATACGTTTGGCACCGCCTGTACTGGGTAATTTACTCTACTCTGATTCTAACTTCTGATTCAAATAACCATACATCAAAACGATTTATGTCTGATACAAGCAAACTAAACGAAGCATATTTTACTATGAAAGCAATAATTTCAAAATCCATGTGGTGCCAGTTTGTATGTTTTTATAACTAAGATAAGATACTTGTTATTTCAGTAGATAAAAAATAAACAAAAATAAACAATATCATACATTTTTCGACCAAACACAGGTTAATATATTGAGTATTTTATTTCATGGCTTGAACTTAATTATAGAATCTTAATAACAATACATCTGAGTGAAAAGTCAGTTAAGAGTCGTTGTTGACTAAACAATAATGTACAGGGTTATAAACGACAAAAATATGATAGATAATTAAATATTGATACGTTCATTGCTTTATTTCAGGATATGTAAAAACAGTGCAAATTTAAGATTGCGTTTAAATGTGTTTTCAATATACATACAGGATATTGCTATGCATTTATAATTGTGTACAACAAACAATAAGTAAGGTTCAAACTTTCATTACATTTAATTTGTATACTTCTATTAATCCCTTTTATTATTTTTTTTTAAGTTTGAGTTTTCCGAAATACTAAGGATTTTCTCATTCCAGGCACAGACTACCGTAGCCCTATTTGAAACAATTGTTTGAATTTGGGATCCCTAATGCTCATCAACTTTGTACTTGTTTTGCTCTATAAATATTTTGATATGAGTTTCACTAATGAGTCTTATGTAGACAAAACGCACGTCTGGGGTATTGAATTATAAGCCTGGCACCTTTGATTACTATTGTCAAAAACTACCAATGTTTGCCCAAAGATGTAGAGCTGGTTTCATTTACTGATATTTTTCAATTGAAAATGCAAGGTGGTTACCTACATTAAAGTGTTTTCTTTGTTTTCGTTATCAAACGATTCACACCGATTCCCACAATTTTCAAGGTTTTATAACGGAGTGCAATGTCTGTGTAACATACAAAGTATCATTGACTATGCAAGAGTATAGTCGGTGTTAAATGTTAATTTCACTCACTGAAACATCTAGATATACATTTAACTCGAGATACAAGATGCATGGTGAATAAGGCAGCAGACGCCAAAGTAAATCTTATTTTATCCAACGTTGAGTAATAAATGACCACTTAATAATACGACTAGCATTTCAGTGTGTTTAAGAATCAGGTCTGGAAAGACACTTGTCTATTAATTCTTATTGATTGCTTGAATCAAACGACTGGAAGCAATCGTTAATAAAGAAAGGGTTCAGTAGTCACAAGACTAGTAACCGTGCAAAATGTATGTGTCTGTGTCCTATGGCAGGTGCTGTAGAAGTATTTTTTGTAATATCTTATCGAAATAAGGTTTTATTGACTGTCTTTGTTCAATTTAGGTCGATAACTTGTTGAAAAAAACTTATTCGCGATTCTCCAACATTTGAAAAATCTACAAGTGAACGGCAATATATGTGCTTGGTGATTAATGATATATAACGAGTAAAAATATTGTTTTATGAAGATATATTGAGACCGGAATACCCGGCCACGTCCACTTTTATTTTTGTTCATCTGATGAGTTAAGCCTTTTTCAACTGATTTGTATGTACACTCCTACTCGCTAATTTAAACTCGAATTACAAAAATAGAACTTTAATATTCAATCGATTCATTACTTTTGAACTTGCCTTTATGATGTCCATTATTTTAACCGGTGATTTTGGAATATGAAAAGTCTTTATTTTGAAACATAGTGTAAGGGTGCAATTTGATAAAAGAAAAATGATAAAAGGATGTGAAATAGAAAAAAAATCTTGATTACATATTGCACTGATTTATAGGATGCAAAACATGTTCCTTAGAACTTTCAATAATGCATTCAAGTCATCTACATATATATATAAAAAAATATATGTCTCAGCAGACAAACTATCATCAAATGATATATAACAGGAGGAAATCGAAGCTTGATGCACAAGTAATGTAATAATAGGAGCAAATCAGTTTGATGTTATCGCATCATTTCATGTTAATCAAAAGTTAAACAAAAGATCACTGTGTTAACACTAGACTGACAAATGTACGTTCATTGTCAATATACTCAATGTAAGCTAATATTTTCTTGTTTCGTATCGACGAAAAATGATATAAATTGAAGAATAATAAAGTTTTCTAGTGAGACACCATAAACTGTAATTCAACGAAATCCAAAAATATACTGATCATCGTCAATCAATGGCAATTTGTTCTTCGCGACAAGACCTTTAATATCCACAATGTCTGTAATAGATAAACTGCCTCTAATATACACATTGTCTCTAATAAACAAATTGTTTTTAATATGCTCAATGTTTCTAATAAACAAACTGTTTCTAATATATATAATGTCTCTAATAAACAAACAATCCCTAATATACACAATGTTTCTAAAAAACAATCTGTCTATAATATAGATAACTGAATGCCTCTAATAAACAAACTATCTCTTAGATACATTATGAATCTAAAACACAAAATGTCTCTTTTTGCGACAAGGCCTTTAATATACACATTGTCTCTAGTAAACACAATATCTCTATTCGCGACAAGGCTTTTTTAATATACACAATGTATCTAATAAAACAAACTGTTTCTAATATACACAGTGTGTCTAATAAAACAAGGTATATGATTGTCAATAATATACACAAACAGCGAATTGCAAAGAAACAGTCTATACCATGTATAAACTAATTACTGTTATTGAATGCATGTGCTTGTAAGTATTGTATATGTAGCTGTACTTACATTGGTTGGTGGGTTTAAAATCAATTTCAATTTGAAGAACAGTGTGCTACAAATGTACAAACGACTTTGGTAGGGAATTTTTGTTTTTTTGAAATATGTCTTAAAAGAAAAAAACTAAAAATACAGATCTCCGAGGAAAATTCAATCGGAAAATCCCTAATCATATAGCAAAATCAAATTCAAAGCCCATCAAACGAATGGACAACAACTGTTATTGCTTTAAGACGTGTTACGGTACTTTTATATCCCAATTTCAAGTTTTTAGTTTTGATGTTATACTTTTGATTCTCATCAGATTTTGTCTAAATAAATTGCTAAGTTCTTTTCTGTGTGTGTTAAATTTTTATGTTGGTCGCCTCTAATATTTATTGCGTTTCCCTCAGTTTTAGTTGGTAGCCCGAATTTGTTTTTTCTATCAATTTATGAGTTTTGAACAGCGGTATAGTATTGTTAACTTTATATAAACTTGACTTGGTACAGGCAATTTCAAATGTATAAAATGGTGGATTGCACCTGGTTTTATAGCGCTAAACCTCTCACTTGTACGACAGTCTCATCAAATTTCGTTATATTTACATTTACAACAATGCGTGAACAAAACAAAAATAATGATAAAATAGTCAAAATATGGGTACATAAGTCATTACTGCATTACAATCTTAAACACACAATTCTACACAAAAGCACTAAAGCATCTATCAAATTTAAAACACATTCATTGCTACGCGGGTCTGACGTCATAAAATGTAAACGTCACATAGAAAGTAATATTGTCGTTCAACTTTTATTCAAAACAATTTTATAATGTCACATGGGGAATGTTGGCTGAATAAAATCAAAATTATGTTAGAATCAATATCAGAAATAGACCAAGATTTAAAACAGAAGTTCTTTAGAAATTTTAAAATGCCACAAATGGTTAATACCACTACGCGATTAAAATAATTTTGTCTAACTGTTTATCAATTAAAAAAAGCCCGGTATATACTCCTTAATACACCTATCTACGATTGTCCTCATTAAATAAAGGACGTCCATATAAAATCCCCGTTATATCTGTTTTGTTTGGTTTTGTAAAGTGTTGTTTAGCATTAGGTTTTTCAGTGACATTGCGTTGGAAGTGTATTTCCGTCTTGAGATTATGAAAGTAACTTTCGTATATATCGTTTTCTAGTTTCAACATCTTCCATATATACTTTGAATTGAGACACAATCCATGCTGGTCAATGTATTTTTGCAATAAACATATTTCGGTAAAGTTTGATCCTCATTGACTTAAAGATTGTTCTTAGTTATGTTAATTACGATAAATCAAATCTTTTGTGAAAGATTACACGACTATTGTTTTGAGATGAGTAAAAAATGAAATGTATATGACATTAAACTGAGGATATTTCAAAGTGACGGACGTATTGATTAATGAGATATTTAGACAGAAAGGCTTATAATAGACGTCTTAATCACACTTGACCACTCTTCATTTAAAAAACTATTTATCATAGCAGTGTCTCAGCAGGAAAGACCTTGTCTATCAACGGTCACTAAATATTGATGTTTATCCAGAAAAAAACCCCGGCAAAAGCTGTTATTTGCATATTCTACTACATCTAATAGTTCTTTTAGAAAAGCGCTCTTATGAACAACATATTCTTTTTTCTGTAAAACATTAGACAAACTTTAAAGACAACAGTTTAAATAAAACAATGCTCTCAACCCGCATCTATAAAACATTTCTGTAAATGGTAAAGAAAGAATTTGTGATAATTTTTGAAATTAAATAGTCTTTCATTGTCCAAATTTACACCTAAGAATATATTTCACTGAAACGAAATTGAGGCTACATCATTGATCTAATACCATTACTTAAAACGTTGAAATCAATCGCAACGTTTGCGCTTTTGATATAATAATAAAGAATTATTTAAAAATTATATTTATAAATCAATTGTTGCAAACCTTCGATTATTTTTCAAAAACAAAATCATCTATTATAAATAGTTAAAAAAAAGATGTCCATGTTCAATAACAAATTTCCTCAGCAAGGTGTGGTCAAATCTTCATGTATTTTGGAACTTGAATAATTGTGTGTACTTGTCAAATCTTTGATGTTATTTGTTTCTTTCTAAACTGTTGAGATATCTCTATTGGGAAGTGTGTTATTACCTTAGCCGTATTTGGCACAACTTTTTGAACCTTTAGATCCTCAAGCTCTTCAACTTTTTACTTGTTTGGCTTTATAAATATTTTGATATGAGCGTCACTGATGAGTCTTATGTAGACGAAACGCGCGTCTGGCGTACTAAATTATAATCCTGGTACCTTTGATAACTATTGACACCTACATAATGCACAAAACCACGTTTGCCCACTTGGTCTAAAATTTTCAAAATATGCACAATCATAATATTTTAGTATGCTATTTTTGCGTTTAGGAATTGATTGCAATAGCCCGACAGTGTGAGGGCTCACCTAAAAGTATAAGTCGTTATAAAGTACTAGTTATTTAGTTTAGTCAGAAACAACAAGTATACAGCCTGTAATATAAGGGAGTGACAGATACCAGAGGAACTTTTGATTTCATACGTCAAAAATAGAAAAATTAAGTGTTTTAAAAACTTTATTATCTAGAAATATTGCCGTAGCACATATATTAGGTGTGCAAATGATTACGGTTAACGGTAGGAAAACAAATATTTGCATACCTACGAAGAAATATATAGAAAAGGGGAAATAAACAATTAAAATACATATTCATTATTTTTATTTTCACTTTTATTTGTAGGGTCGCCGTTTTTGTCGGTCACAGGTCTGAAATATTAAGAAGTAATCAAATATATATTTCAGTTGATAGTTATTAATTTCATTCTGTAGTTGATTTAGGTCGAACTGTCTGTGCAGATCTATAAACTATTCGCCAGTATAATTTTATGTCTGATTGTTATAGCAACATAACTGAATAAATCAAGGCATTTTTTTTTTTACTTTAGATGTTGTAGATATAGATCAATGTTTGCTATAATGTAAAGCTAAGCATACTATAAGTTGATTTACTGTATATTACTTCAACACTTCATTAAATAAAATCAGCTGATGAGATCTTACATAACTTCTTTATCGATGATATTCATTTAAAAACAAGTACGTTTTCTCCCGTTTCTCAATGTGTATACCTGGCATATCTTCTAACGTTTAACGACATCCATGGTTTGAATGATTTTAGCAGTCGTAAGCTGAAGATGTACATGGGTTTTGTTCCTTTTAACTTAGCCACGATCTAATCTTTTCTATTTCAAAACAACAATTGTAATTTTTGTTCGTATTTAACATTCCATCGGCAACACAATGGCTTCTGCAAATACTTAAAGACCATCAACGTCGGAACCGTTTGTACACAGCTTGGAAAACATTACAATTCGATGCTTTTTAGAAGTTCATCACCGATTCTGTTCTTGTTTCTATAATTCAGTTGTGTATACAAATTTGTGTACAGTTGTTTAGTTGTAAGTCTCTGTTGACATTTGATGCATTGTGGGTTTCTGTCACTTACTGGCTCATGATGATGGTAGCTTAATTGTTGTTTTATTAAATAACACAAAAGCACATTTTAAAGGTCCATATCAAATTATGCCATTGTTATTTCGTTTGTAAAACATATTCAATTTCTGCACATTCTCTTTATAATATCTTCACAAATTATAATCAATGTTATATACATCTAAATTTTTTGTCAAAATATTCAACGGTTATCGAACTTAAAAGCAGGAAACAAAGGCAACACTATTTTGTACATTTCAGAGCTAAAACTGCATGGTATCCTGCTTGTATCAATATTCCTAACCTAATGACCAAACACAGATGTAATAAATGTGATTCCCATTGATTAAGTAGCTTTTTAGACTGACGATTTTTTTCATAACCATTAGAACATAAAATGTTATAAATACAGACCATTGATAACCAATTACAAATAACACTTGTACTATTGTAGAGGCGTGACAAATTAAAAATCAGACATTGCAATTGATTTTGATTGTGTTAGCTTGGAGCGATAAATAAAAACATAGTACTCTTAAATAAGTGTTTAGAGTAAATGTCTGGAAATGGCTTTTATTTATCATTGATCAGCAAATTACTTTAATAAGGAACAAAGTACGAAAGGGCACAGTTGTCAATTGAATCTTCCATGTGGTGAAAAATTGTAAAATAAATAATATGTCTTCATTATATGTGTACATAAATGCAAAAAGACAAATAGGAAACATACATCGTTAGAAACATCTTTATTCTCTGTGCTTTCGTTTTATCCAAATTAATCTGAATTGGTACATCAGAATAAAGTTACTCTCCTATTTTCTTCCACAGTTTGTGCATTTTTTCTATCTACTTTTTATTAATGCCTCTGCCTATTAAAACTATAATATGACCTTGAAATATTGTTTCTTAAATGGTGTCACAACGAGATATTTTTTTACTGTGCTCAACCAATCTTCATGGAAGGAAATTTACAACATTTTAGTTTCTATCGCTCTTCAGATAAACTGGTTTCTGCTTGTTCTCGTTAAAGCTGTAAGTAAATTGTATGTAAAAACACAAACTTACCAATGAGATTTGTTAGCTATCGAAACAAGTTGGATTTATTTTTTCCAATGAAGGATACTCAATTTTAATGAATGCTCACGATATGTTTGAGGATTTCAATATCATACGTTAATCAAAAGCTTGCCTACCACAGTACGTTCAAAATGCAATCTATCAGACAATGTCTGTACAGAAAAAGGTCTGTGATTATCAGCATTGTATTCAATTAGTGTCTACTAGAGAATTCAAAAGCTGATATTTACACTGTTCGTTTATACTAATTAATGCTTTCAAAGAAACATAAATTAGGAATCTTAATTTGCTGTGTAAATATAATCAGAAATTTAACAGCAAATATGTCTCTCGACAATTGATATTGGATGCTTTGGGTTGACAGTGATAAGAACATGCACGACATTTGTATGTTAAGATAATCTTAAAATTTTAAAACATCATGCTCCATTGTCAATAGTCGGTATCGTATTTGTGCCCATTATCAGAAATTGTAAATTCAGAAAGTAATGCGAGGTTTTACTAATGCGAATAATGCGACTCTTTAGATGAAAACAAAAACCACTCGCATTCGGAAAAATGATTCATATATATGCAAGAAACATTTATTCACAACGCGATAATAGATGAACGATACAATGTCTGAATTGATTGTAATCTATTTATTGATATAACTTTTTTAATTTAAAGTATAAACTCATTCATTCTAGATTCTCGGAGATGCAGACCTATTTGCCACACATACATTTATAGCGTTAAAATGTCAACCTGTTTATCTCAAGATATATTTAATTTTTAATAGGCTATGGCAACACAGTCTTTGAGGAAATCCGATCTCGTGTTATTCATACTCGAAAAGGGTCCAATTTGATACTCATTAAAAGCAAAGTTTGTCACATAAGTTTGCTTTAAGGATTTAAAAAATTGATTCAAAGAAAATGAATAATAATTAGAAGAGAACAGCAATCAAAATCAAGGAGTAAATAAAGACTCACGAATCCAAAAGACGTTTACATCAACAGTTATAAATAACAAACAACACGAACTGCACTAAAAACCGGCAGTGAAATCATGTGCTCCGGAAGGGTAAACATTTCCTGCACCGTATACGGCACCCGTCGTGTTATGTCTTTGTTCAGTTCGTTAATGGTCGAATATTATTATGACTGAGGAAGAAAATCAAGTATGATTCCTGACACACTTTTGTCATAATGGCCAATCAGCTATGTTACTTACGTAAATATATTTGACCACTCACAGGAAATGCATTCCAATACGTTGTGATATCTGTTTAGTAGTTAAGAAAAGATTTATAAAAATAAATAGTGTTGTTTTACTGAAGATCTCAAAATTGTGTACTGTTGTCAGAAATCCTATTGACTAGAATTAAAACCAACTTAGGACTTGACATTAATTTGATAATAATGACAGTCATATAGTTACCTATGGTACTAGGATTCCCATCTTCTCTAGACTTGGAATGAAGATCAGCTTAACATGTTACATGTATACAGAATATACAATGTAGACACCTGTCTACTGTGGACGCTGGTAAGTTAAACTCTTAATGTCTGATTTTACATCGTATGAACACCCAACATTTTTTTGTAAATCCTAATAAACACTTTTGAGTAATATAACATTGCTTTATGCTGATAATATGAAAACTGTTAGAGGCCGTATACCAAATCATCTGATTTTTTTTATATAGAAAAAAACAAAACCCGAAAAACAAAAACAAAAAAAACCTAAAATTCCTTATATTGACAATGAAACGTGACTAAACCAAAACAGACATATAAGGTAAAATGTCAAAAATAGGGTTACAAAAGTCAACATTGCGTTGTTATCTTAAGCACCAGTATAATAAGTATATATGTCAACAAAGAATACCAACTTAATATTTCAACATCAGGAAATTAAAATCACCATCGTCGCTGTCATTCAAATGAAAGTGTTTGGCACTTTCTTAAGTTTGTGTTTATTGATTATTATCTACATAGAGGCATACAGTACAAAGGGTAGATTCAAATCACTAGCCGAATAAAAATTCACAACGTGAACGACGATGGAAGGATGTACAAGTCCACACATTTTTTATAGAAAATTAAATACTTAGTTATATGAGTCCCATCAATAACCCATGACTGATCTCAGATGCAGCAGAAAAATACGTAGTTCCTGATTTCAGCATATCGTTGATCATCTATGGCACATACAATTCAAAACAATCAACCAACTCGTAATGGCGTTTATAAACGTAAGAAAGCATGACTACCACTTCACCACTTGAAAACATTGATTCCATAGCTTTTTGTAATCATTGACTCTCTATCGAGGACATCACGATATGAAAAAGTAAAATCGCAAAAATATTGAACTCCGATGAAAATTAAAAACAGGAAAGTCTCTTATCAATTGAACGCACGCCCTTGCAAATCGTTACGTGGAGAGATAAACTTCATATGTACTGTGAACTTCAAAAAAAATAAATGAAATAAAGTAACGTTAACATCACGATTATCTACGGGAAGTGAACTACATTGTCCGAGAATACAGTTAAACTTGTTACAAGGTGTTTTCTTTTATATGTAGGACTACGGATACAAATAATATCGTGTTACAGTTCCAATAATTTCATGAATTAAATTTTTTTTTTTTATTTTTTTTTTTAATATTAAACATATTTTATGAATTAATTAATTGAAACTAACATAACCTATTTAAAGATAAGTAAACAGATTATTTTTAAAATTAAAGTAGTAATTAATGTATTGGAAAAATTAAAAGGGATAAATGTTATTATCAGTAAAAGAAAATATTTTACTTATATCATAGGCAAAAGATTCAGATTGTTTTATCAAAGCTTTCGTTTTTCTATCATTTAATGTGTCCATATTCATTTATGACGGAAGTGGATAACAACCTTCACTGGATGTACATCCCTCGCATGGTCTGCTCGGTGCCCCGGTCGTTGAGCTTTAAATGATTTTGTGTCATGGGTCAGGAACAGGTAGAGAACGCCATTTCGGTATGTCGCCATCTCTGTTTTGTGAGTTGTTTTGGTTGTTTTTTTGTTGACTATGTTGGTGTTATTTCTTCACAACGGCTGCTTTCATGGCCAAATTGGTCAGCTTGGCAGCCCGCTAATCTCGATGATTGAGTACTGGTAGATGAGTCTCGGACGTAGTATTTAAGTTGAAATGAAGCACTATCAGGACCCAAATCGCAAGGCATTGAAATGAAAGTCCATGATCTAACACCTAGTATACAGCCCTCAATCGGCATAACATTCCCTAATATACAATGGGTGTTTATGTGCATGTTGACGCGGGAATAAATGCACAACAAACATTTACTGTACAGCGTTGGATTGGTTTCTGTCATCTAAAGTAGTTTGTGGTTGATCCATTCACAAGTAGACCGTCATCGAAGATAGCAAATAAAGGAGCTAGCCCAGCACGTCCGTTCGATGGAAGGACGGAGACGTGACTGGATTAATAATTGATTGTCCGTATTCATTTTTCTAATTACAATCATGATATACACAACTTTAAACAATATATGATGAATGATATATAAATTTGTTTTGTGATTTAACAAAAATATCCGCTGGTAGCACTGTGAGTTATATTTACGTCATTATATTCCAAGTCAGCAAAAACATTTGTTAGTTAAACTTTTATTTTTATATATGGAGATCTTGCAATTAAACACCCAACATCTACCTTTAATGCTCTATCAAAAATAATGCTAGACTATTATTTAGCATTTATGCCATACAAGACATTTAGCTGTACATTGTTTAACAGATAAGAAACCGGACCAAAAGTTTGTGGCATAATCTGAAATGATAGTTCGTATCTAGTTTTCTGCACATGTATTGCGAAACAGTGACTTCCTGAACAGAACAATACAATTTTTAGTATTAGTAAAATTAACTCGTCATAGATATAAGACTTATGATTTTGTACGGGGAAAGCGTCTACAGACAGAGTAACACCGACCAATAAATAGGGACAAAAGATACCAGAAGTAAAGACTAATAGATCGAAAAAAAACCTGACGTTGCAATTCACGAAGTTGCATTGTATCAAGTTGAACAACACACACGAACATATTGATATTCTTTCACCTTACATTCTACTTTCCCCTCCTATGTCTTATATCTAATTCATCGAAAACAGGGTGTCTCAGGTCAAATGTGCCAACGATGACAGGATTACCATTTGATATGCAGAGTAGGGTGATTTTTTGCAGATTTACTATTCATTTTCATCTCTTGTTAGGCTTGTTTATAATTTTTAACCTGAAAAATGTCAAAATTATTCTTCCCAAACCAATTATATCAATTACTGTTTAAAATAGTATTGACGTTGCAAATTCATTTTTAAAGTCAACTTTGTGTTGTTATGTTTTCTTGGAATGATAACATGACTTCTTTATATATATATTTAGTAAAAGTTTAATCTAACGAGACTCAAAGATGATTCATTTCACATCAGAATCTGACTGACGAAGGATATCTGTTATCCGAAATATTTATAAATAATTACATTTATAGTTACCTTTTTTTGTATTTGGAGTTGTTGTGTACACTTTTTTAGGCGTTTATATAATTTATTTATTGTGTACATGTATCGTTACTCGTAACGATCCAGCGCCCACGTGGGGAAAATCGTTGACTACTATACAGACGTTTTATATATATATATATATATATATATATATATTTAAAAAATAATTATCAAGGTTATGCAATATTTTTCAATTATCCACAATAAAATCTTCTTCATTTTCAATGTTATATACCTGTGTTTGCATATTTACTCAAAAAGCTATCAAAGTAACCATACTGTGCGTTTCTTGTAAAGGTAATCAAAAATATGCGTTTAAAAACAATGAATTTGATACATTTGAATTGGTAAAAATGCCGAATCGATCAATTTCAAGCGTAATACGTTTCTTTTTTTAAGATTGCCTTTTAAAAGTATTTTTTGCATATTAACCTATTGGTTTTGCACAGTTGGATTGCCAATACTGCAATCCAAACCACTATCGATAAATTTAAGAAAGAAACGGAAGTGTATTGAACCCAGATTATGGAATTAATTCGTTTTGCTCCATGCTGTCTTCCTTTTTTGCAGCTCGTCTTTTGTACTCTGTCTGTATTGACTTTGCAATAAAAGGCGGATGGCCGAGGGATCAAGCTAGAGAATGCAAACATGAACTTGTTTTGACAACTACATTACACACAATCTCGTTCTTTTGTCACGAGTAAAATTTATATCAGTTATTTAATTTCTGATATCGTGTATAGTTTAGGTCTTT
This sequence comes from Mytilus trossulus, assembly GCF_036588685.1. Taxonomy (NCBI): domain Eukaryota; kingdom Metazoa; phylum Mollusca; class Bivalvia; order Mytilida; family Mytilidae; genus Mytilus; species Mytilus trossulus. The sequence goes on from NC_086382.1 coordinate 54,849,430, forward strand.
CTTCTAACCTATATCTTTTTAACTTCCAATTAGATATACATATTTAAATGGATGAGTACGAACGAATGAGAGCTATACACAATGTCATCATGTAACCAAATTTTATGAATCCTACTTTAAGAGATATTGTCCTTTGTATACCCAATTACATTGAATTTATTAGTTTTACCTTGCTATTTTTCAATTTTTTAGTTTTTTCTTCATTCCGTTGTTCAAAAGTCATAAATCGATTGAGAGAAAACAAATCCGGGTTACAAAGTAAATTGGGTGAACTCAACAAGTATAAGAGGAAAACAACAGAAACAGAAAGTGCGACAAAACAAAAACATTAATAGAAACGCACTAATATGAATTCATTATGTTTTATTAGAGATAGCAGTTTTTGTTGTTTGCGTAGGGGTACAATCAAATTATTTTCAGTGAAAGACAAATTCCGAGAGGCGTATATGGATGCTTCGGCAAAACAACGAAAATTATTTACGGACACAAAACACGAACAGATAATTGGCACCTATGCAAATATATGAATCCACAGTTTTTGATAACAACTGCTATATTGTTTACTATGTACAAAAAGATTCAGGGGAAAATGATGTGGTGAATCTGGTTTTATGGTTAGCGAAACCTACCTTCTATGGCAATATCAAAAGATAAATCGATAAAATCACAACAATACGTGACCTGAATGCAGTAAAAGTACATTGCATAAAACGAATAGGTTAGCTTCTAGATCTTCTTGCGGATAAATATCTCTTCTTTTCGATACTTCGCCTTACAATATGTGAAATATACGACTTTGAATTTAAACTGTTAACACAGATATGTAATGTTATCGATATCTATCAGAGAATGCCGCTTGAATTTGTTTGAAAGATGGTTATGTTATTGCAACTAATACTCATGATTTATAGAGTATTGATAGTATTTTTCCACTAATATACAGTATCTCTTCAATTCCGAAACATTGTTTTTAAACAACATAATACAATATTTTTAATACGGTTTTTCATATACGTACGATTTTCAAAGGATCTTTCACGTTTTCTTTTTACAAGAAGTGCTCTGCTTGCTTATAATTCAAGATAAAGGTTACACTGATACCGATTTAATGTTGCTTTAAATGTGTTCTTGAAATTAAACATTACACTAATTTACCGAGGCTGAATGATATTCTGCCTGTGTGCAATAATGGCAATTTGTTGGCGTCTAAAACAGATTTAATTGGAAATTTAATTGACAAATCTAGAAAATTTTCATTAAAACAACTGAGGTCTGTCAAAAGAGAACATGCTCATCTAAGAGACATTTCAATAAATTATATAGAATACTTTTAATTTACGAATGATCTAAGAATGCAACACTGAAAATCAAATAACACACAAAGAATAGCAGGGCAAATATTTGACCTTCAACTGATTGTTCCTCTGTATTTCATTCAATTGACTTTGAAACACACATCTTATATCATTTTGCAGACTTTTAAATCTTATACTTTAGGGTCATATCTGTCTGTACATGTAATTATATTTTGAACTTGTATAGAAAACGAACAACTACTTCTTTTCAAAAAGAAATGATTAACATATAACGAAATAACCCAAATTTCCCTGTACTAACCTTTTTTCAAGGACATAAGCTTGAATATGATGTCAAAGTGGAGCCAATTTTATGAAAGACAAAAAGAAAATAGCATACCTTTAACTTACATCTTACATTACGAAATAATTCAATATTTGAATATGAATGCAAAAAGCGAGATTTACATTGAGCAAATGATATCTAACAATTTTATAAAATGCATCAGTACATCAACAAAATAATATCTAGACCAGCCTTCTGGAGAAATTCCGGAAATTATCAACAAAGGTACAATATGTCTATCAGTATTTCGGTGAAATGTTTCCTTATATATAAAGGCAACAGCAGTATACCGCTGTTCAAAATTTATAACTCGATAGAGAAAAAAATCGGGTTACAAACTAAAACTGAGGGAAAATTATCAAAATAAGAGAACTACGACACACCAGAAACACAACAAAGAAATGTAGCACACAGAGAAACGAATTATAAAGTAACAATGGCCATGTTTCTGACTTGGTACAAGGCATTTTATGAAACAAAATGGTGGATTGAACCTGCTTTTATGGCAAACCAAACCTCCCGCTTTAATGGCAGTGTTATTCATAACATTATAATGACGACATTACACGACGGGCTACAATAAGTAAATAGGAGAAAATATAAGACAGAGAAAAAGACGAATGATATCCATAAAAAAGTAACAGGTAGAACAATATGTGTATACGCAAGACGCGCGCTACGTCCACACAAAACTATGCTCAGATGAAAAACGTTTGAAAGCCATAACAATTATATAGTTGAAGATCGCCGAAAGCCTAAAGTTCCAAAAAGTTGTGAAGCCTGGGTTATCCGCCTAGGACAAAAACATAATTATTATCGTGAATCATACATAGTTTTGCAATCAGTAGATTTTATAAGAAATGACTATTTAATAGGTATACAAGATTAAACTGACATTAAACATTACAAAATAACAGCCGTGATCGCCAAAGTCATTGCAACGCCCAACGTGACGTCACATTTAAATTTCTATAACGTGTTACGAAAACTAAGAAAGGATTTGGATGAAATTCAAGATTAAATGTGTAAGACTTATCTTACTTATATTTAGAACTGTGAAAATTATTATACTAATAACATGGCTTTTAACAACCTTTTTCTGAGCATTTTCTTTTAAAATTTTACTTGCTGATCGAGTCTATAAAATTAGTTGTTAATTCAGAATGATTTTCTCTTGTTTCTGTTGTATATGTATGTGTTAAAAGTCGACATAATTCTTTTTTTTATGTTTATCATCAATAACTTCGTTTTCATTTGAATCTGTATCATTTAAAACGATTAAATATATTTTTAAATACGATTTTTGTTGTGATGAAACTAAAACACGAAAGTTGGAACCAATAATTGGAATTGCATAATGTTGAAATAAAACTTGCAGTTTCTTGACATGGTATAATAAGGTACATTATTTATAATTTACATGAAATCAATAACATTTTGGTATAGATTTGAAAAGGGTTTTACGAACTTCTTAATTTAACTGTTTTATTGACATCTGTTCTTCTTGTTAGGTCTGTAACTCTGTAATGTTGTTAAGACTTATTTAACCTTCATTTCTCAATTATATCATAGAAGCATCTGAACTTCATTACTGTTAGTAAAAGCTATCCTTCGTTATTCTTATCAAATTTCACAAATGTTGTTTAGAATTGATGCTATACTGACACACTGAATTTAGCTGTAGAAAATAGGTCACTTCTTTCATCGTTTTAAATTGAGTAAGTGTTTTTAATTGAGCTCATTGTTTCAACTTTTTTTTGTGCATTGCCTTTATGTGTTAATTATAGAGCATACTTTTAATCCGCAAGAGATAATCAAAACTAACTATTGAGGTAGTACAATTGGAAACCAAATGAACTATAAAAGGAATGAGATCGATTGCATTAACTGATAATCAAGATCTCAAATGCATGCATCGTGGAAATCAAACAAAATATCAAAAATTAAATGTCAATGCATGAACAAGAACTACCCGACATACATAGACTTTGCCATTAGATGCTAGATTCTTTTTATTCTTGATACGAAGCTTCAATATGTTCTGATTGAGACTATGACTCTCGGGTTTAATGGCTGTATTTTGACAATTATACCTATAATGTCTGTTTTGTTCAATCATCGTTTTGAATATAGCGAAATTTGATGCGACTGTAATACAAATGCGAGGTTTAGCGCTAACCAAAACAGGTTCAATCAACCATTTTCTACATTTGAGAATGTCTGTACCACGTCCGGAATATTGCAGTTATTGTCCATTCGTTTGATATGTTTTATGATTTTAATTTTGGTATTTAATAAGGGACTTTTCGTTTTGATTTTTTTTTCGGAGTTCAGTATTGTTTTAATTTAAATTTTATGCATGAAAGACTAAGTCGCCTAGAAGAAAAATGCAGTTTGATTACATTTAAATGCCGGATGATTATTATAAAATTCGTATTCCAAACGTATTAAATATGTTGTCAATCAAATAACTAAACCTCCTCATCGTACCGGATGTAAGTGTCAATGAGACAACCTTGAATTCAAGTCACAAGTGTCATATATAAACATGTCAAAACAAACATTTTTGACCTAAACTTATGCAAAATCGGATTTTAGTTTTGGAAAATAGATAAACATATTGATGATTATAGTGTGAGGGTTTACACGAGCAACACGACGGGTCAAACATGTGAATCAGTTTCTGCTTAGTTCTTTCGGAGTGCATGCTATCACACCTAGTCTTTTTTGTGGGGTGTTTGAATGTCCCAGTTGTATCTTTCGCAATCAAGTTACTATTGCAAAAAGAGGATTATCTTTATCAAGTGTTCAATATGTTTTTCACTTTGCATGCAAACAAACTTTGACATTTCCATTCTCAAATTTATAAAAACGACGCCTTAAATAAATCAATTTCTGGATGTAAACGTATAGATTACACATTTGTATATTGATTAGTTCAGTACTTGCAAATTGCCATTAGAAAATAAAAAAATATGTTCATGAATTGGAATACATGTAGCCTAAGTGCAGCTTGGGACCATTATATATGACGCGTCTAAAAATATACTGCAGTTAAAAACACCATTAACACTTTGTTATCCTGATGATTAAGGTTTTTTCCTAGTTTCATTTATACCAATCTGACAAACCACTTACTTATGTAAATATCAATCTGTGTTTTATTTTCAAAATATGCAACTTTTATGTTTTCTGTCTACAGCAAAGAATAATATATTGCTGTAAAATGTCATATCGTTTAAATGGGAAATAACTGTAACAGTATATAAGTAACAATTCATATTTCCGTACTAAAAAAATATTTTAAAACAAGTACTAAATATACAAATTAAAAAATAAACAGTTTTAAAAGTGTAAAGTGGGCCTTGATTTTAAAATTAAAAATGAAATAAAATGATTCTGTGAGCATCATGACTACAAAACTGCTCGTGTACTTTCCTGTTATCTAATTCTTATACTTAATTATCTCAATCGCAAGAACAACTTAAGTTTATGAATATGATAATAAATTAAAAAAAAATGATAGATACGATATTGCTTAAAATGTAACCATAACTTTAGATAAAATTTGAAAAAAAACCAAGTTAAAAATTAAGAAGGTAACCAATCCTCTGGTGAAGCTATGAAAGAATATCTGCAGCATTCATTTTATATTATTTCTTATACGTAAGTAAAGCTGTTTATTTTTACTTTTCAACAGTTTGCTCATGGTTGAAGGCCGAACAATGACCTACAGTCGCTGCATGTTACATCTTCGATATTTGGTTGATAGTAACTGTTGTCACATTGGCAATCATACAATATTTGTTGATCTGATGGAGATTTTTGTTACAGCGCCATACTACATTATTTTTTCCAACTACAGTGTTTACTATTGAATGCCTTCCCATTCATAGCACAATACTACATCACATGTCTTACGAAGTATTGATTGTCATGTTAGAAGGAATAAAATTGCAGTGACAGCTTAATAAACACACGATAGAGCAATACTTGACATAGAACAATTCTCGTAACAATTTGTTTGATTTTCCAATTGATCTAACACTCAAATTACTATTAAACTTTTAGGAAAAACATTTAAGTTGTACACTTTCGGTATTTGAATTCAGAATAAATACAAATGTATCAACTAGAAATGAACAGTTTTCGATGTATCACTTAATTATGTCGATTATTCTCTTTATAAATTTTCATTAAAAAAAGTTAATTTCGCTTTTCTTATTTTGAAATGTCCACTATTTAACTACGATGAAACTAAATTGAGGAGTATATATCGCATTCGATGCATACAGTGATGTCTTATTTTTTTTGTAAATGTTATAAGATTACTGAACTATATAGAATAAATCAGAGAACTTTAATCTAAAGATTCGTTTCTTTAAAAAATGTTCTGAATAAGTGTTTATGAAACGTTTGTGATTTTATATCCATAATCGTCAATAAGGCAGTAAAAACAAAACCCCAACCAACAACATTCAACTCGGAAAAGTTGTCAATAACAAGTTTCAACATCATTAATTCATTGAATAATTTAAAATATGTTATCTGATTTTTGTTTTCTTCAATTCAGAACTTTTTTTTTATATAGTTCATGGATACATATGGAACATTTAAACGATTAAAACATTGGTAAACATGTACGTTTTTTGGTTTAAATGCGTCTGCTTCAATAACATATCATGCAGTTCTAAAACTCATTACTTAATGTAGTCAGTCTAGATTTTGAATTTTCTGGACTAAGTCTATTTAACCGTAAGCATGACCAACTGATAAAATAGAGCCTATAGAATAATGCTTTACAACACTTACGCCGAGGGAGACATTTTGCAATAACTAGCTTTCCTGCTATATCGATATAACATTATAAAAACACTATCTTTTGAATCTAGACGTCAAAATCATTTATTTTTCCACACCTGCTACTAATGAAAGTGCCGAGACAATATCTCAAAACTTTCATTTCACTTTGTATTTCGTTTCTACAGGATTGAAAAAATCCATAAAATGGCAAAACAACTTAAATGTTTTTTATAATAACTGTGCTAAATTGCGATTTTAGTTAAAGAGAATATAATCATGACAATTAGGTTTAAGAGGAAACATACTTACTACTACATTTCATTTTATTGTTCGATAACTATTCCAATAAAACAATCAATAAAAACCATAGTACAGTAAATGGCAAAAAGTTAAAAGTAACATACACTGTACTTGTTAAATGTTTGATCTAAAATAATAGAACTGCATATTATTAAAGGAAAAATAAATTCGATAAGTACATTTCCAGATAAAACGAGAAAGAAAGACGTTCTAATTGGTCCTGTCCAACAATCGTTGACGTAAACCTAATGAAATAATACATACAAATAATGTGATCAGTCAGATATGTTTGCTTCATTAAATGTTAATCACGAATAAGACAAGACATCATATTCTTATCTCTTGATTGAAAATTGTGCTTAATGTGGCTAAAAACCAACATAGATGTCAATGTATGTATAATATTGTGCATTGATGAAATCCCTCTTCGAAGATTATCTCACGTTTCTTTTTATCAATGTCAAAATCGGTGATATATTTAAATCTTAAATTTCTGCAGATTACTTGCAAATCGAGGTTTTTTTATACCTATTTTTCTTTTTTGTATTGCTGAATATAATATTGCTGATATTATGCTTGCATTGTCAATATTCATGATCTTACTTGTGTTTAGATTGATTGAATGTTTTGTGCCGTTTCCCATAGCATTGCCTCTTATAAATAGTGTTTGAATAATAATCCTGGTACCTTTGATATTATTTCTATGTTATATAATTACAGGCCACAATGATTTCCAACAGTCAAAACTAGCATTTAGGTAAAATACATGTATAAACCTTTTGAAATAATTAAAACATCTTTCTTTTTTCTAAAGCTTTCAGTTAGCAGGTACAAGAATCATACATTTACATGTCTGAGCCTCATTTCTAATACTGTTGAACTTATGTCTTTGATTTTCCCTTTTAGTAACATCGTAGCTCCAATATATGTATGAATCTTATTATTTACGCTCTCTGTCACTGTGTTTATAGCTCTCACTAGTTTATTTATTTGTTAGTTTGTCGACACTAGTACTACCTAATAAATTTAATTTACTATTTGATGTCTGTAAATCTTCATTCTACGTTTGTCTGTTAGCTTTATAATTAAAAGCCGTAAATCAATCTATCAGATTTCACGAGTTGATGTTTTCTACAATTAAATCAAGACGGCATCTGAACTTTATTATGAGAATTACTGACCATAACCTAATTTAATTTTTGCGTGATTTCCAATTAAATACTACATTGACATTCTTTTCCGAATATACATTTAAGAAAAAATCATCAAATATATCAGGCTTATTTTTTTTACGCCAGAAGTGCATTTCGTCTACAAAGGACCCACTAGTGTGTTCGAATAAAACAATGTTAAAGGGAAACGTAATACACGATAAATGTTACCCTCTTATATAGTATATTGGCCTCTAGTTCTTTATCTTTATCTATAGTACTTTATCATGTTTATGCTAATAATATCTTGTACTGTACGTTGGTCTCATATATTATATGTCGATCTCCAGTACGGTATGTTACCCTATAGTTTTGTATTTTGCCATCAAGTTATTGAAGTTGACCACTTGGTTCTTATATTGACCTCTATTGCAGGATGTTTACCACTAGTACTGTATGTTTTACACTCATACGCAATGTTACTTCTAGTACTGTATTTTTTTCTCTAGTACTAATTGTTGCCCTCTTGTACTGAATGTTACCCTCATGTACTGAGTGTTGCCCTTTTGTACTTTACGTGGACCTCTAGTTTGTTCCTTTTTAAATTCTTACACGACAATGACTGCTGTACCCATATTTTAACTATTTTATTTATTGTGTCTGTTTAGTAAACGCATCATTGTAAAAATTACGGAATTTGACGAGACTGTCATCAAAGTGAGAGGGTTAGCGATATAAAACCAGGTTTAACCCACCTTTTTCTACATTTGAAAATGCCTGTACCAAGTCAGAAATATGACAGTTCTTGTCCATTCATTTTTTATGTGTTTTGTCATTTGATTTTGCCATGTGATTATGGACTTTCTGAATTGATTTTCTTCTAATTTCAGTATTTTTGTGATTTTACTTTTTAGTATACTGCCATTTATTATTTTACGTTGCTCACTTGGCCATAACATTGACATCTAGACTATATATCATCCTCTCCTACTGAAAACTTGCCTCTTAGTATTGTATGTTGACCTCTTGTACAGAATGCCCTCCTGTAGAACTGTATGTTGCCCTTCAGCACTTGATGTTTACCTCTGTACTGTATGTTTTCCCTACTACTGTATTGTACCATCTTACGTTGTCCTCTAAATCTGTTTTTTTTCTGCTGATTTTCGGCTTACTATCTAATTGACATTCGTTACATTTCTACATTTTCTTTCATTCATAGATCAAGATTGCAGCATGTAGTCTCTATTACTGCTTGCTGTCCGATGTAAGCCAATGCTCTGTGTTGAAGGCCGTGTTTTGACCTCCGGTGTTGTTTTTTTTATAAAATGTGATTTTGATGGAGAGTTCCAATAGTCGATACCTTATACAATCAGAAATCAAAGGAATTTGTGATATGCCATGATTTCTTAAAAGAAGTACAGTAGTGTTTTATGAACAATTACATCAAATTGAGAATGGAAATGAGGAATATGTCAAAGAGACAACAACTCGACCAAATAAAAGAAACACAGCAGACGCTCACCTACAGGTCTTCAATGTAGCGAGAAATTCCCGCACCCGGAGGCGTTCTTCAGCTAAACAAATATATATACTAGTTCAGTGATAATGAACACTATACTAATTTCCAAATTGTACACAAGAAACTAAAATTAAAATAATACAAGACTAACAAAGGCCAGAGGCTACTGAGTTTGGACAGGCGCAAAAATGCGGCGGGGTTAAACATGTTTGTGAGATCTCGACCCTCCCCCTATACCTCTAACCAATGTAGAAAAGTAAACTAAACAACGCCCACATTTAAATTCAGTTCAAGAGAAGTCCGAGTCTGATGTCAGAAGATGTAACCAAAGAAAATAAACAAAATGACAATAATACATAAGTAACAACAGACTACTAGCAGTTAACTAACATGCCAGCTCCGGACTTCAATTGAACTAACTGAAAGATTATGATTGCATCATATGAACATCAGACACAATCCTTCCCGTTAGGGGTTTAGTATTATACCATCATAACATATATGAGAAGAACATAACCCGTGTCATGCCAACAACTGTTTTTAGAATAAATGTGTTTAGTTCCGATTCAAAGACCTTATAAGTGACTCAATATTAACGCAAAAATATGCAATCTATAATGACTTGACAACAGAATCGTAATTATATCCCTTCTTAATAAGTCTATTCAAAGGTTTTGTAATTTTCTGAGGTGAATACTGACACCTTTGTGCTTTATAAAGAATTTTTCCATAAAAAAATGATGTCCTTATACCGATGATAAAATTTTCTGACTAGTTTGTGATATCGAAAACCCTGGTGTAATAATTTTTAAGTAATTACATACACTTATACCATACATTTTAAAAAAAAATCCCCTAAATACACAATTACTCATATTGAAATAATTTAGTGGTCACTTATTATCAAGAGGAATTAATCCCAGCCCCGAAAACAGCGTTTGAGTTGAAAGTAGTTCGTATGTTGAAAAATCGAAAATTATTGCTTATTGAAATTGATTTGTCGTCTTTCCAAACAGTCGTATAATAAATCGTCTTTTTATTCTATTTTGCTTTTTTTTTCTTAACTCGCTGGCACACACATGTGGCAATATCTTTTTATTGTAAGATACCATTCCATAGAGAATATAATCTTTATAACAACACTTTTGAGGATGTGATGGTTCAGTGGTATGCATATTATTTCTAAAAAATCAAACTCATATCTAGATGTTCTCTAACATTTTTATAAAATCAAATAGTGTTAAAACATCAATGATATCTTTGGTTTAGTGCAGTGTATCTGATAACTTTGAAATTAGAGAAAATTGTTGAGTAAGAAGGCAACCTTTATTCTATCATCGAGTACAGAAAATATATTGGATTATTGTAAAGCAATATAATATTTCCCACAGAAAGTTACCAAAAGTTAGCGTGCAATTAATTCCAATATTGCACTAGTGCAATACATTTTCTAAATTCATGATGTCATCAACGACAAAACCTTAGTTTAAACCAATTGTACTTTCAAATATTATATCACTATACAATAAAAGGGTTATTGCAAGAATATTGGGGAATATTGTCCATCGTAGAACATATCGTAAGATGGCAGACTTGTTTACTGTATCCTGCTTCTTAAATTTGTATAGAATATTATATTAATGCAACTAAAACACCACCACTAGTCGATATTTTATTTGAATAAACCCATTTAACTCATTTTGTCAGAAACTATAACTTAAAGAATGTGTTTGTCAAATCAGTAGAAATAGATAATTGTTCAGAGTTGTAACTAGTCACGTCACTTCAAAGATTTCAATTAAACCATCATATATTTGATTAATCACTAACTGAAAAGATATTTGTATCTGTTACGTAATAAGTATGACAATTAACCGAATGTCTCTTCAGATTTTTAATGACTATCTATGCATCCTTTGAAGCTGCACATTAAGTTAAAGCATTTGGTTGATGTAACATTTATTTCACTTAACGGATAATATTTTAAATTGATACTTTACTGGGAAAAATATATTCTGTTCAGTTGTTGTATAATCACCACATATCTGCTGTCTTATGACATAGAAAACATCTTAGAGACGAATTAAAGGGGTAGCCAACACCTTGACTAAAATTAATTTTGCTCGTTTAATAATCATATAATTTTGACAATATATTGACTTTGACCCTTGGAATAACATATAAGAATTTAAAAACATATGAACCAATCACTTTCTCGGAAAAAAATTGTTGGATTCATTTTGAAAAACACTCATTTTGATCGTTTAGAAGCTTAATATTTCCTTAACAATACAACGTGATTAAAACGTTTAGCTGATTTTGCAAAATTTAATCCCTGTAGTGTAGGGTACCACCTTAAGTCACCTGGTATACCGTGTCTATGAAGACAGAAGAAAAAAAACCGCGAACCGTGATGTAGACACCCCATAATTGGACTAAATACAGCAGCTCATTGTTAACTGTTGCTTTTTTTTTTGAGTGGAATTTTGACATTTTTATGCTTATTCCTCTAACAAAAAAAAACAATAATATATCTGAAGGGTTGTAAAAACTAGATGATTTATTACCGTTAGAAATACATTTCTTTTGAAATTTTACAATGATTTCAATCTTTCGGTTTTTCATGTAATCTGTTTATATTTAAGTCTCCCAAACAAAATTTGGAAACTTATTGTTTTAGCTCAGTTCTTATTATTTTCATTCTTCTTCTTCTTCTATTTCTTTCGCAGCAGTTCTCCAAAACATTTTAGATTTACTTAGGATTTCTATACATTTTAGACTGGTATGTCTAGGTGAGCCATCAACCTTTTATTTGTTCCTAGGGGTCTATTACGGGATATTTTGGGGCATAAAAAATGGAGAGGTTAATTATAAAACTCTTCATGATTATTTAAAAAAAAATTTAAATGACTATAACTTAAAAAGTGTAAGTGACAGACACACCCAGTCTTCAGAAATGATCACAGGACAATAACACAAATCATATTAAATATATGGTGAGCCTGGGGGTCACCCCAGCCCCTTTAATTTGAGAATATACTATTATCTTGAAACGGTTGAGATCCCCACCCCTAAACCATATTTATTCTTGAATGAGACAACAAAACAAAATAAATGAAATAAAAGCGAACTCCCTAGGGGTAATCCCAACCTGTTCAATATGAGAATGTGCTATTATCTTGTAAACGGTCTAGATCCCCACCCTAAACCATATATAATCTTGAATGGGATACTACAATACATCAAATGAAATATATGGGAAGTCCCGGGGGTCACCCCTACCCCCTCTTGTTTAAAACCTGTAAACGGCCAAGATCCTCACCCCTAAACCATATATGTTCTTGTATGGGACAATAAAACAAATCAAATGAAATAAAAGGGAAGACCCTTGGGGTCACTACCACCCTTTTTAATTTGAGAATGTGCTAATATCTTGTAAACGGTCGAGATCCCCACCCCTAAACCATATATATTGTTGAATTGGACGACAAAACAAATCAAATGAAATATAGATGAAGTTCATGGTGGTCACCCCACCCCCTCAAGTTTGATCACCTGTAAATGTTCAATATCTTCACCCCTGCACCATACATGTTCTTGTATGGAACAATAAAACAAATCAAATGATATTGGGGGCATGGGAATGGCGAATTATAGGAGCTTTGTTTTGGAGAACTCGTAACAGCATTCTGTTATAATTACTTCCTGTTATTGTTTGTTTCTTAACATCCTCTTATTTGTATCATTTTCGTTTATCATTTGCATGGATATCGTTTAATTCAATTTAGTTTAAGTTTCAAACACTATCGAAAAATGAAGAGCTAGTTTTTAGAGAAAAATGACCATCAGACGAATGATATTCAACTATACATATTGTGTTAATTTTAAGACGCTAATATAATATATATATTTCATACTTTTGTGTTTTTTTTAGATATTAGTAATCGCCTACATTCTTGCTGACTTGCTATATTTTTCGCATTCAGTGCAGTAAACGCAAAAACGTAAATCCCTGGGTATTTTATTGTGTTGAAAGAATGTTAAACTAATGGAATTTGCTTGGAAAGACAATTATACGCTAAATAAAATTACATGAATGCTACTTTTATTTATACTATTGTCTCGGATATTTTGCGCAAATGCATATTATTTGGTGGCGCAAATAAAATGTTATTTGAACTAAATGTTAGACACTGTTATGAGGTTTAACTAATATAAGGTTGTGCAAAAATGATAAAAAATTTGCTTATAGCATTTAAAAAAAGTGCTTATCAGAAACATGTTTTCCCTCACAATGCACATATTGCAATTGGAATCTTTTTCTGTTACATTTCCATCATGTCTTGCGTAATGTGCTTACAGTGATATTTAGTTGCTTATATCTATGTCTTTTTACTTTGTAACATGAATAGTTGTTATAATGGCAAACATATCACATCTTCTTGTATTTTACCATGAGAAAAAGTCCTCCTACAACCACATAATAGAATCATGTATAAGGCGTATTACTAGTTGTTTATATGTTCATTACTGCTTATGTTTTCTCCTTCTCTGTGAAAGTGTTATTGAAATCCTCTATCAAGGTTTTTGTTTGTGACTTTAAATATTCTTCTAAATCGATTATTGAAATGCAATATTCGAAAAAAAATAATGTTGTCTCATTTTCACAGGCATGCAGTAGTTGGGATTGGCTGGTAATATATTTCATTGTTTGCCTTGGTCTCACATTTATCAAACTGCTGTATGTGTTAATGCAACTTTGGTACATTCACATCAGGTTATCTATATACATTTGGAAGTACAAATGTAATTGCTACATTTAAGGCAAATTTGTAAAAAAATATTCTGTACATTTAACAATGGTTGGTAACATATCTCGTTGTTCAATGAAAAAAATCTTGATATACGGATTTCAAAAAAATTGAGAAAGTTGAAGAGTTTTACCATCAATACCCTTTTCTTTTCAACTATCACGTTTTTGGTCCCCTATTATTGTTAAATAAACAACTGTTAGTCCGTTAAGAATCTAAAGTGATTGATATTTCAACCGATAGCAATCCGTCTGAATTATGATTATTTGGCAACATATATATATGTCGACTATGAACAGTGTAGTTGTCTCATTTGCATTGAATCACACATTGCCATCTCCATATTTGTTATAGTAAATTAATTTATACAACCTGGTTGCTATAAAACATGGTTTAATCCACAATTTTTAACATATGAAAATTCCTGTACCAAGTCAGGAATATGACAGTTGTTATGTGTTTGAACTTTTGATTTTGCTATTTGATTAGGGACTTTCGTTTTGAATTTTCCTAGGAGTTCAGTATTTTTGGTATTTTTGTTTTTCTCTTGAATGTTGATACTAATATGATATAAATATTTGTAGTGTGCTTTGCGCTGAATTTATAATTGATCTATTCATCTTATAACTTTTCCTTATGAACAAGGAGAATGAAGGCATTGTTTTTGTTTTCAATATTCATTTGTGTTAACCAGATCGTGTAATGTTTCACAGTTCATCGATAGATCATAATAATATAGTGAAGAATGCCTATAAACATGTTTCATCATTAGCAAAAAGTAATTCCAATAGAGGAGCTTGTTTCTTGAGCTGTACAGTGATCGTTTGTTTATGATCTTTACAATACATTTATGTCGTTCTTACATTTGTAATCACATTTGTGAGTTATGTCAATATTTTGTCTGACATATGTTATATGTCGTATTATATTATTGGATATCAATGTTCTTCCCTACGAATACAATGCTTATCAATTTTTCCCTTTACATCAATAAACGTACGGTATTTCTTAAAATGTGTGAAATTACCCCAGAAAATTAAAGGCCTGTACAAAGTCGTTTTGAAGTTTCCTCGGAGTTCAGAATTTTTGTAATTTTACCCTTACACTGTTGCGTACAAACGCGACTATCTTTTTTTGACACAAATGTGAGTTTAGAAATTAACAAACGTTAAACTAGAATGTTAAACTTAATCCAACCTGGACTGTCTTTTCCATATTTACTCCTGTGATTTATTCAGTTTATTTCAATGCATTTACTGAAATCGGTTATGGTGTGGAATGTGTAGAAAGCAAAATCACAAAAATACTGAACTCCGAGAAAAACTAAAAACGGAACGTCCCAGATCAAATGGTAAAATCAACGCTCAAAAGCATCAAACGAACGAAAACAACTGTCATGATCCTAACTTGGTGCCGGTGTTTTCTTATACAGAGCATGGTGGATTAAACCTTAAATGGTATATAAATATGTGCGTGTTATTAAATGTTTAATAGGAACTAAAACAATACTGCAGATTATTGATAATTTTATCAAAATTGTTTTGAAGAGTATCCTTTACAATTTGTTTGAATAGTATGTGTTCTTTTTTTTTACAAAGTTCTTTCTCTGAAAATAAAGAAAATAAACAAAGATCTTGGATGACTAGATAGACTTATTAATTTAGACCTCATATTATTTAATATACTAAAATATATTGATGAGTTTAACGAATGCCATACTTTTTTAAGGTGCACTTTTTATGTCTTCGTAGTGATAAAAAAAGTACAATTATTTTTGTCAATGAAATTGTACATGTTAAATATCCCTTTTTTAATTTTAAGGTAAAGCTCTGTTTATGCTATTTTATGCACAAATGCACACTGATATGAGTTTGTTATGTGTTTTTTTTTCTAACACGGTTATAGAATATGCCCATTTGCCGTTTGTTTAATTACCAAAAAAGCGACTTTTTGTTTTGTTATGTTTTTCACTGTGAATTCATCAAGTTCTTGAAGTTGTGACGACATGATTTCATTTGAAGTGTTGTCTAATTGACATAAACCTCTGGACTATAATTTATGTCAATTAAACACACAATGATAGTGTTGGTGTAAATCATTATCCTATTGTAGACGACAGAGTTGTGTTTAGAAGCAATAAATGTCCTAACATTTGTATAACTGCTTCGAAATTCATTAGACGTGTCTAGCTCTCATAAAAACAGGCTTAACTTTATTTCATGATTTTTTTCTATTCCAGCGGTTCATTCTATATACCAACATTCACTGTAAAGATTTATGAAGAAAGTTGAATATCTAAAAAAAAGGTATAAAACGTTTTATGACTTCAAAGTAATTTCTCAAATAATTGTTCTATTCGTTTGCAATAACATTGTTTATACTTGTTCATAGTTGATACAATGTGTTATAATTTTATTGATTTCTTTTTACTTGTACTAAAGTTATTATCCGGAAACCATCCGTCTTCGGACGACGCTGACAACGACGACATGATACCAATTTACGACCGCAAAAATTTCTGCGGTTGTATAAAAATTTCAAAAATGTACAAATGTACAATGAAATATAGTTTTAGAAATCAATTAGGCTAGATAGGCCTTATAATTTTTTTTTACATAATTGAAGGACCATTTACACTCAGGACCGAGTCATCAGTAGACAGTACAGATGTATTAAACAACCTAGCATCATATTGCTAGTAGCGGGGGTAGCATTCTTTTTAGAAATTTGTCCTTTTTTTTTTATAATATGTTTGGTTCAAATCAAAATGGAATGCTTTTATATCCCTAATACTTACATTGTACATAGAGGTGATACTACTTTGACAAATCCTTGTACATGAAAGTTGTCTGTCAAATCTTTATTTCACAAAGAATGAATTGCATAACAATGAACTGAACTCAAAGCAAAGTACTTTAACACCAAGTCTTTGATAGAACCATGCAAAATGCCTATAAGTGGGTCCACATGACATGTCAACCAAATGAAATGAAATTTTGCACACATGTTATGATAGTCAAGAGAAAAAAAATTCTATCTTTAAAATTTTATTTTTAGCTATTTTTAGATTTTACAGCGCCATCTACTGGAAATGCCTAAATTTCCAAAAAAATCTACAAAAATATCACAATTTTGCTGCTCTGAATATGCTAGATCAGGTTATGTTTAACTGGTATTTGAATTGATTTTTATAACAAGCATCATTCGTCCTTGGAAACTTGACAAAATGTTAAAGCTTGAGTTGCTAAATTTAAAGGCTAACCGGTCCAAAAAGGGCATTTAGGGCATATTTTGGATGAAGGTGTATTACAATAAGGCAGTATGTCTCATAAAATGAAAACTGCCAGTTGACCTTGACCTTTGACCTCAAGGTCAAAATATTTGATTTTTTCCCTGTTTTTTTTTACTAGAGCACACATTTTTCTCTTCCTTGAAGATTTTTTTAATACTTGACACACAATGTCAGCACCTAAATATGATGTGTTGTGTACCATGGATAATGACCTTGATATTTGTCCTTCAAGGTCAAATAAAAGGTCAAGGTCAAATAGGTTATTCTATTCTCAGCCTAAAACACAACATTCTGTCTTGACATGTCAATATGAAAGAGGAGTGTACTGATTGCTTATGAGACATCACAGTTTAAATGGAGTGGAAGCAAGCAATTTTATTTTATAGGCCACAGTACAGCTAAGGGTTTGCCCTGTGGTCATGTTCCGCTCCCTCATATAACGATGTTACTGTTTAGACTTATTATTTTTTAAAAGTTAAGAACTCAATCCGTAACCCATATTTAATCTTAATTGCATTTCTAGTTCATCATGGGGGTCATGCCCTGCCCCCTACATACAATTGATGGTTAAATAGCTTGAAATATGTTCATATTCCTACCTTAAATCATATATATTGTTTCAATCAGACCTTAGAGTACACCAATGATATATAATTTAATAATTTTATATCATGACTAGACCAATTAAGTGTACCATATATTATGTTACTCATGTCCTAACCCCCTGACTCTACAGGGAAGACATTAGTTTTGATTCACTAAAACAGTTCTAACGAGTAATATTTAACTTTAGAAAAAAATCGTAGAATTTTAGCTTAATGCAAAAACTTAAAATACTGCAAATTCAGAAATTAACGTTTGTAATAATATTATAATTGCTTATTCACGGTGACCGTCAAAAATATGAGATTAATCGAAGCAAATTAAATTACACTGTAACAGAATATTGTACATAAATGAATTACAACTTTGGTTATATAACAGCCTATGCCATATAGAGTGTCGGGTTTCCCAGTTTGTTGCAGATCGTGTAGCGACCAATGGGTGTACAATTTTTGGCTGGTTAACTTCTGAGATGAAATGTTGTATCCTTGACATATACCCAATATCTATTCTTGTTGTCCCTCTCAGCATCACATTGCAGCTGGGGATATATAAATGCTGTTCGTTCTTCTATCCGAGCATCGGTTCGTATTGTCAAGTATCTAGTATAATTAATCGTTATCTAATCTAATATCATGCCATTGCTTTCTAAAGATAAATGGTCAAGGCTGCAGATGAGCCCAGTTCAAACAATTAGCAGTTGGGGGAACATTAAACATCGGTTGTTTTATTCATATTGCAAATATTTTTGAATTTATAGAAGGTTTCTTTAGTCAGTTTCTTAGATTTCCCAAATAATAATCAAGACAACAATGAAGATTTTTGATAAATAATGGCTGTTGTTTGAAAGGCACAAGAAAAATGTAAAATTTCTTCAAAAAATTAAAAAGAACCTATTATAATACATTGTACCACATCTTCTTACTTTTATATTGTATGCTTTTTATACGACTGCAAAAAAAAACACATTTGGTTTAAGTGGATGGAGCTCTGTAATTTAAAAAATATATGTGTCAGAGCGACACAAATGGCCCTGTCCCAAAAAGTTGAAAATCTGCAATTTCAATATAAACACATGTGGACACAAACATAATGGTAGTCCCAAATATAAAAAATCAGCTCAAAATCTGGAGGCATATAGAAAAAAAATCCATATAACTGTGATTTTCAATAATTTCTCAAAGTCCAAAGCCCGTAATTTCGTCAAAAATTAGTGGAGCGGAACGAACTTAAACTTGATCTGCAACTCATCATGGTTAACTCACATACCAAAAATAAGCCCAATATCTGAAGGCGTTTAGAAAAAAAAGTCCGTACAACTGTGATTTTCAACAGTTTCTCAAAGTCCAAAGTCTGTTATTTTGGCAAAAATTAGAGGAGCGGAACGAACTTAAACTTGATCTGTAACTCATCATGGTTAACTCACATACCAAAAAAATCAGCCCAATATCTAAAGGCGTTTAGAAAAAAATCCGTATAACTGTGATTTTCAACAATTCCTTACGGGTTGCTGCTACAAGGGGGTTTCAAAAAGGTAAAGGGGGGATTTTTTTTCCAATTCATTAAAGGGATTCATATTTTTTTTCCAAAATTTTACAAATTTCAAATTCGATTGCACAGTATTGCATAATAAAATTGTTAGATCTTTGACCACATTTATTTTGTGTCAGAATTATATATATTATGTCAAAAAATTGATTTCAATCTAAACTCAGACAGTATCAAGGATGGGTTTGGGTCCAAAATGCCCCAATTGTTTAATGTTCGACATCTCCGGTCGTATCTGGCTGCGCTCAGCGAAGCATTTTATATAAGCAAGGTGGAAAAAACTGAAAAGACCTCGTTATGAAGGCTGTGAATGTTCGTGTCAGTGTAAAAGTGTAATTTTGACATAAAAATATATAAAGTATTACTAAAGATTGCTTCAGCCATTATCTCTTAACCATACAAAAAACTGTCCAAATTTCATAAAATCTAAGTTTTGATAAAGTTGTTGGTGTTAAAAAAAAAGAACTAAATGTTGACGCTACTGCAAACAACGAAAGAATATAGGATCGCTTTATCTTACTTTTGCAACATGTATTATGTATTATCCAATTGGTCATATAAAAATCAATGTTAATTTGACTATATTTTTTTTAGGTATTTACACCTTGTTAAATTATTTCTCTTTTCTTTTAAAATATTCTTTGAAACTATATGGATATACAGATTGTTATTCTATAAATGTTTGTTATCAATTAACAACTGCAAATTTTTACTTTTTTCAACAGAATAGTACAAGAAATCCTGATTGTTTTAGTCTAAACATTCTCTTTAACACCTTTGTTTTATATTTATCTTTATGAAAAGAAAGGAAGTATTGAAAGGCTTAAGATTTATCAAGAGCAGAACACTAAAAAAATTTCTTCAGATTGTTGAAAATGCATTTTTTCTCAGAATTACCTCCCTTTGTATCATAGATAATCAATATTTATGGCATTATTTATTTTGATTGTATAGTCTTCATTGTTAGTTTAACATTGTTAGGTATAATAAATAATAAATACATTCACAAAATTGTCTACGGATTGATATATTAATTTCATTGATTTCAGAGAAAGGGAAATTTGAATATTACATGTATTCAAGGAGAATTTTAGAAAGTACTAACCCAACCATCGTATATGCTAAAATGCGTTAATAACTATGTATCTTAATACAACCAAATAAATATATACTTTTATGTTTAACATGTGTACTGAGAATTGGTAAGTTTGAAAAAAGTTATTTTAATTTTTTTTAAAATCATTTCTACTAGATTATCTCCCTTTGTACCATATACATTCAATATATGTGGCACCATAAATTGTAATTGAACTATGGTCATTGTTACTTTGAATTAATTTGTCAATTATTGTACTGCTTTTGAAAAAGAAACACTTACATTCGCAAAATTATCCACAAAATACTAGTTTAAATTCATTGATTTATAGAGAGAAAATGTAGATTTAGCAATTGTTTAGAAGAATTCTACAATGTACTTGAAAGAGACCCCAGCAAGGGTATTAGCTAAAATGCATAATTAAGTATTCCAATTGATAAAACAAAGTGAGTTATATTAATAATTTTAATGGACCAAAGGCTGGACAGCTTTTGAAATATGTACTTTTTATGATTTTCTGAAAATATTTTTTACTGGATTATCTCCCTTGTAATAATCCACAAACTGTTTCTTGAAAAATGTATGTACTGATGAGTTTTTAAAGCTTTAACACTTGATTATTCAATAAATCATCTTTCTCCATCTCGTTATTTTTCGCATTTATAAGTTTCAGGGTGTTGAAATTGGTTAATTTCATAGAAAAATACTTCCTCAAACATGGGAAAACTGGTTCCCGGTACATTACAGCATCTCCAAGCTGAAAGACACGGGAACCAGATGAAATATTTTCAATATGAACTTCTTTCATAATGATGTTTAAGCACACAAAGTTTCAATCGAATCTGATGACCCCCCTTGTGGACTGTTTTGCATGGTTCTTATGGGAGACTGGATGTTAATAATACACTTAGACAAATGACTAAATCCAGTGATATACTTTGTACTACAGGTCCTTCATGAACATCCATCGACCAAAACCATATCTCAAGAACATTCCATACTACATGGTTGGATTAAGAAGTCCTGAAAAAGACATGATTTTTTTTTATTGTATTTTTAGTATATATGCACAGGTTAATAAAACTTTCTTGTGGTATAATCATTCAATATCTAGCAACTATCAATTTGCTTCATGCACATATTGATATAGGTTGAGTGTCCCTCTGTTGGAAATAAGAACACACCTCCACCTCATTTTCATGTTTTAGTCAACTGACAAAACATTCAAAACTATAAAATGTTATCTAAGACTTGTCAGTGTCTATTCACAGTTGCCACTGAATCAGTGATATATGTACACATAATTATATACATGTAAGACTAAAATTATGAAGTACATATATAAGACTAAACTGACATTTGGTCTTTACTACATCTTCATTCCCCAAGTCATTTTTAAATCTGACTTCATGATAAAATAAGATTCCATATCTACATGTAACCAATGAAAATCAAATATCACTCTAATAGACTAGCATTTAAAGCCCAGTTTTCTAAAATGGTAGCCAGGTGGAACCTAGAACTAAAACATTAGAAACAATATAACTGAAATATTTCAAATGCATGTATATTTAATAATATAAATTCTCCAAAATTCACTATATTTTCCCCTTTTTTATCTTCTGTTCGAGACTGTATATTGACCTCTATAGATGTCTTTCAATTACATTCAGTTTGGTGTGGGTTGATCATGTTTGATTGTTGTACATGTTACAACCAGATGCTCGGCAGGGCGCAGCTTCATACGACCGCAGAGGTTGAACCCTGAACAGTTGGGGCAAAAAAAGTATGGGCACTACATTCAAGCTTAGGTTTTGAAATAAGGGGGAAAATGTAACCTTTTCAATTTATAAAAAAGGGGGTATACATTTCCATAGAATAAAACTTTTCTGAAAGATGATTCCATTTATTTTCAATAAATTATAAATATTGAAGTCTATCTCATGCATCTAGAAACAGGCTCAACATTATTTCTATACATGTATTAACATATTCCAAAATGTGGACAAACCTACATTAAATATTCTACTTCAATAAGTGGAGGAGATCAAATTAAAAAGTTGCAATGGTTAAATACTCTAATGGCAGTACTTTCTGCTAAAATCTCATGTGTAGAATGTGATATACCATTTTTGGGTCTATATATTGTCCTTTATATTAAGGTCATTTTGACACAGCAAAATATAAAGAAAATGTAAACTATGATCTGGAAATTAAGTTCTTTTTCGCAAAATAAACCCACTAAAACTGAACTTTAAATGCAAAAGACCCCTAAATGGCTAACAGATATTGCTATAAAGAATAGTCCATGATTATACATATAATTATAGAATTCATGAAATTTACACTGATTCTGTCAGTTGAATGGACTAGAATGAGATAAATTATATAGACACAAAGGTTTTTTCCAACAATTGTGAATTAAATCAGTTGTAATTTATGGTTGATATATTTATGTATATGCATGTATGTAGATCATTGGCTTTTCAACGCATTGATATTTTACAATATCGATTATCTTTTTATTGTTCTATTGTTGGTATTTTTCAGTTTCCTAAAACAGTTTTAACACAACATGAGCGCAAGCTTGATAAGGTGTCCTCACACATTTTAACGTGGCTGCAAAAATTTTGGTTGACATATGTGTCCTCTTTTCATCCGTTATTGTGCTATTAAAAATGCATTCTGGCGTCACAATTTCATTTGAAAAGGCATGCAAAGTACAAATTCAAATGACATACGATAACATATGATCTGACCATATACATGTACATGTATGAGGGTAGTAATTTGGGTACCTTATTAAAGTATTCTTGCCAAATGAAGATTAAACAGTAATTTTTAGACATGACGATAAAATGTACACTTTTTTCAGACGATAAACAAATCAGCTGAATTTGACAAATCACGCTATTTGTTTTCCAAAAATAACAGTAAAGATAATTATTTGAGACATCTGTAAAATCACCTTAAGGATATTTTGACTAATCGCAGTTAAATTTTAACCAATTTAAAGCTAACAGTAGCTGAGAATGACTGTTTGACGCCTGAAAGTAAAGGGCATTAACACACTCATGTATGTACATGTTATCAGCTTTTCTACATATAAGCCAGTGAGCCGCAATGAACTTAATGGCGAGTGAGTGCAGCTAATGAGCTAATGTGAATCAAATTGTGTCCACAGTGGGGGAAATTTTAAGGGATCTATACGAAGAAAACCAAATCTGTTCATCTGTTACTGGCTTTTTCACCTCCATAACTTGGCCTATGACATTTTTTACAGACGAAATCGAGCTTGATAACTTCTCACACATATGTATAGATTATCAGCTTATCTACACATGAATATCATTAAATAATTGCCAGTAAACCGTAATGAAAATTTTTAGCGAGTGAGCCCAGCTAATGAGCTAAAATGAATCAAAATGTGTGCTCAGCCAGAGTTGGTGAAATTCTAAGGTATCTTAACAAAGAAAACCTGCAAATCTCAGTGGCGGATCCAGAACTTTCCATAAAGGGGTGAGGGTCTCTGACTGACCAGAGGGTTGCCCACTCCCGTCATGTTTCGATGATTTTCTATATAATCAACTAAATTTTTCCCACCCCCTGGGTCTGTCTGTGCATCTGTTTATCGTTCTGCGAAAAAGTACTAATACTTGCCTTCCCCCTCCCCTTACTTGGCCCTAGACAGTTGCTCATCTGTTTATCTTTCTATACTGCCATTTTAAGACTACAGATTACATGATTATATATATATACAAGATTTGTAATCAGCAAGTAATCATATGAATGTGGCTTTACCAGATACACCAGGTAGGCAACTAGTTCTAGGAACAATATTGCTTGCATCAAACATAACAAATGTCATTCATGAAGATGAATGCTGATTTTGCAAAATGCAAAAAAAATAGTTTTTGTAAGAATCAAAATTATTTTTTCAAGGTTAATTGACGCATTGACAGGATTTTCTTTATCTGAGTACATACAAAAATCCATTAAATTTTTTGGCAAACAAACCACCTCCTAGTATAACCTTTTTGAGGAAAACCATATTGAACTTGTCAGTGAGATGAAATACCAAAACACAACAATATAAAGTGAAACTGTGAGCCTACTCATAATATTTCGGTAAACAGAAAGTTGTTGAGTGATGAATCCGAAAACGCATCACACGCTATAGCTGACTTATATTGAACCTAAAACCAATTTTAGAAATCATCGTATTGTAGTTCATGAGAAAAATGCGACAAAAAACATTCATCGGGCGGACGGAATTACTGACGGATGGACGGATAGACAGACAGGGGTAAAACAGTATACCCCCACTATTATTTAAAGGGGTATAACAAGGAATATATAATGCCAAAGTTATCGCATAGACAGAAAAACAAAGGACGTAGTATGTCTCTCTAGTTCATCTAGCTTCTAACGATTCTGCATATTTATAAATACAATACTTTTAAATATTTGGGTTGTGAGAGTCGCCAATGAAGCTTAATCCAGAAAAGTGCTTCTTTCTATATCTATTCGTAAGAACTAAATTTATAAAGTGATATTTTTATATTTACAGATAATCTGACGTAGAAATCTTCTTGCTAATTATGCACAATGTACGCATATTCCAATGTATAACAAAGACAATAAAGTTGTTCGTCGTATTTACTTTTCTGTGTAGCTTAGTCATTAGCATACTTCATATTTCCAACGTTGGTGTCCATTACTGGTGTTCAGATCAGCAATTAAGAAATTTAGCGTATAATAAGTATGCTGACAAGCATTGGGCAAGATTGTATGTACAAAGAGTAACGCCAGATCTCAAAACCGCTATCGAGTATGCTGTTGTCACACAGTCAAAAGATATATAGCAAGATATTTATTATAAGTAAATTACCAAAACAAATATATATTTAAACCGATTAATTTAATAAATTTAGTAATAAATGAAAAATGATGGAAGTTATGATAACATTGTTACAAAGTATTTTCTTTCAAAATCATTTTATCAGATACCTTGCGTTAACATCCAAGCGCGTTCTTCACCATTAAATAATTTGGCACTTTAATATTCCTAATACCTGAATTAACAGAAAACGTATTTGTACTAGGAGAGATTAAAACTTGATATACGGTACTAATTTATTTCATTGATGAATAAATAAATACTTACGGTAGGTTAACTCGGTACAACAGGACAGCTTTCTATTATCAGTTAAGAAACGAGTGAGATGTTTGACTAGCTATAAAACTAGGTTCAGTGCACCATTTTCTACGGAAGGAAATGGCTGTACCGAATCAGTAATACGACAGTTTGTTATACTCGTTTGATGTGTTTGATATTTTCATTTAGCCTTTTATTAAGGGACTTTCTGTTTTGTGTTTTCTTCTTATAAGTTCCTTATTTTTCTTACCTATAATCCTTTGGAAAGAAAATTGCCATATTCTGAAATAAATTCGATTATTATGAGTTAAAAATATAAGGTTTATCATTAAATTTTTGATATCATTTATTTGTCCTAAACATAATTGATATATTTTAGGGACTTTTGCACCCCAATCTTTTCCAACATAAGCTAACGAAGTATAAAGAATATTCTTCTCCATCGTTTGACAATTATCATCGGCTATAATATCTGTGTATATGAGTGTGAATTAAATCAACAGAAAATACCAAAACTACCATGGAGACGTGCTTTATAAATGCCCATATGCCAAATATCCGCTATAAACACATGACGCAACTATTGATCACCGTAAATAAATGAAGGATAAACACTGCCGAAGATTTCATCAACATCGGTAAATCTTTTCGTCACAAACAAACATAATGAGGATTTTCTTTTAAAGCACATTTTCATTCATATTGGAATGGGTAGCTTTCGTTTATGAAGTCTTTGGAATAATTGTGTGTTTTCTTTTTTCGGAATACCATAAAATCTTAAGAATATGAATACTGCAAAATATTTAAAGTTGGACAATATAAATTTAAGATGTTCGAATCTTGTAATCAAGGTTACAGGTTCAACAAAATACAGGTTAATTGGTTGGCCGTAAAAAATGTTTCTAAGTAATACATTTCAATTTTGTGAAATGAATGTGATACATCTAAATGAAATGCTGACACAAGTTTGCAGATGATGTAAATGTCACACATCACGCAATAAAAACATGCAATTCTATTTTTATTATAATCAAACGCAATAAATGTTATTAACACTTTTCCGAAGGTCGGTTTATCATTAGAAATGAATGAAACAGATGTCAATCTTTGAAACAGCAAACTCAACTAAAACAAAAAAGAAGATATTGATTAAAAAAACGATCAGATCTATACACTGTTACGTGTTTATGCTAGTTAAAAATTCTTGTAGTATAAAAATGTTGGGAATTCATCTAAAATAAGTCATACGCATTGATCTAATGTTATACAGTCGAATCAATCAAATCAAATAAAAAATTGCATATGAACTGAGGGATGTCACACAACAATAAAATACGCTCCTTTCGGCATTTATCTAACGAACATACAAAGAAAAGACAAATCTTTAACCTTGGAATTGTTTATATTTATGACTCTTTGATGAAACAATCGATTTTATTAAAAGTGTAAGAGCGTAATTATATAAATCTTTTGCGAAACAAAATCCAGGAATATAATATCAGTATGTTATTTTATTTATAAGATTAGTATAAACGACATGTATTCTAGAAAGTAATGGAGGACATTTTCAACAGTTATCACCGCAAGACAGTTATTTTCCTGGATATTTTGATAATACTGAACTCCCTCTTATTTGTTATATTTACAAGAAATCTACCCGGAAATATGTGTTTAATTATAGCCAATTGTGTAAAGATATAAATATCATTGAAAATACACCTATGTCGTGTAATTGCAGAAATTCCGAATACACCTATGGCCCCATTTCCCATGTCATAACAGGAGACCTTAACATCGTTCGCGACCGAGAGTTAAAATCATTCCTCAGTAAAGGACCTAAATATTGTCCAACGTCAATTATTAATTGGAATGAGTGTCGTAATATCATCCACGACTCACTCCATACTCACTGTTTGAAATGGGTAAAACGGGAAAAAGCTGACAAAAAATCTTTGGACTCTTTTTTTAATTCAGTAATGAAGATAGTTGATATTCGAATACAACATTTTAAAGAACATTTTACTCTTAACAACAACCATAAAAACCCTATTTCGCGTATCAAACATAAACTAAAAGAACTACATGTAGCCAAAGAATTTGTTTTTGTCCAGGCTGATAAAGTTGCTAATAATATCATTACTGTTTGACGTAAATTTTATATAGAGGTTCTGTAAAAGGAAATCACGAATTCACCAACATTCCAACTGACATCATTTTCAGAAAACGACATCTGTAACAAACACAAACTTTTAGCTACTTCTTTACAAGCAGAACCAATTACAATGAAAGTCCCAACTATGTACTGGCTTCCGAAGCTACACAAAAAAACCTTACAAATATAGATTTATTTCACCTTTAAGCCATTGTTCCACTACAACGTTGTCTGTTTTACTTACTAGTACACTTGGTACAATAAAAAACCAAAAACCTGATAATAAATTGTTCAAATAAAGCCTTTGAAAATAGTGGAATTAATTACTTTTGGAGTGTCAAAAACTCGTTGGAAGTACTTGATAAATTGCATGCATATATTGGTGATTTTGAATCTGTTCAAAGTTTAGATTTTTCTACCCTTTATACAACTTTGCCTCATATTCTTATTAAGAAAAAATTCACATCCCTTATTAACTTGGAATTTAAAAAGTCAGAATGCGAGTATATATGTTCAAACTCTTTTAGGTCATTTTTTAGTAGCAATAAACAAAAGAACTATGCCAATTGGACATGCTTTGATACTATATATGATCTTGAATTTTTACTTGATAACATTTAGTTCGCTTTGGAGATTCCGTATATCGTCAAGTTATTCGAATTCCAATGGGGACTAACTGTGCACCACTTATTGCCGACCTGTTTTTGTGTTGTTATGAGTTACAATTTATGACTAAAATTAACAAAGATCCATCGAAACAACATTTGATACAAAAAATTAACAATACTTTTAGATATTTGGATGATATATTGGCTCTCAATAATGACGACTTCAGTATGTATACTAAAGAAATTTATCCTGCTGAACTTACTTTAAATAAAGCTAATACTAACAATGACCACTGTCCTTACCTCGATCTTGATATCTATATCATTAACGGGAAGCCTAATACAAAAATTTACGATAAAAGAGATGACTTTTCATTTCCTATCGTAAATTATCCATTTTTAGATGGTGACGTTCCCTTGTCACCATCTCATGGTGTTTATATATCTCAACTTGTACGATTCGCTCGTGTATGTAACAACGTATTAGATTTTAGCGAGAGAAATTTATGTATTACTGAAAAAATAATACACCAGGGTTTTCGATATCACAAACTGTTTAAAACATTTACTAAATTTTATTACCGGTATAAGGAAATAATTCGTAAATATAACTCAACATGCAGACATCTTATACGTTCAGGTATTTCACATCCAATCTTATATGGTAATATTCTTTACAAAGCACAAAAATGTCAGTATTCACTTCAAAAGCTTACAAAACCTTTAAACAGACTTATTAAGAAGGGATATAGGTACGATACTGTTGTCAGGTCATTAAAGACTGCATATTTTGGTTTTAATATTGATTCACTTATAGGGTCTTTGCATCGGAACTAAACACATTTATGTAAAAAAAAACAGTTATTGGCATGACACGGGTTATGTTCTTCTCAAATATTTTATGATAGTATGATACTAAACCCCTAACGGGAGGGATTGTGCCTGATATTCATATGATGAAGACATAATCTTTCAATCAGTTTAATTGAGGTCTGGAGCTGGCATGTCAGTTAACTGCTAGTAGTCTGTTGTTATTTATGTATTATTGTCATTTTATTTATTTTCTTTTGTTACATCTTTTGACATCGGACTCGGACTTCTCTTGAACTGAATTTTAATGTGCGTATTGTTATGCGTTTATTTTCTACATTGGCTAGAGGTATAGGGGGGAGGGTTGAGATCTCATAAACATGTTTAACCCCACTGCAATTTTGCGCCTGTCCCAAGTAAGGAGCCTCTGGCCTTTGTTAGTCTTGTATGATATTTAATTTTAGTTTCTTGTGTATAATACGGAGTTTAGTATGACGTCCATTATCACTGTAATAGTATACATATTTTTAGGGGCCAGCTGAAGGACACCTACGGGTGCGGGAATTCTCGCTACATTGAAGACCCATTGGAGGCCTTCGGCTGTTGTCTGCTTTATGGTCGGGTTGTTATCGCTTTGACACATTCCCCATTTCCTTTCTCAATTTTATGTATTGTTTTTTTTTTTTTTTTTTTTTTTTTATTTTATCTAATTCAGCATTTAGGGACATGTATTGCTGTCAAGGCCTTGTATCTAATTTTGAATTTTTTCTTAACCTTTTGCTATATTTTTTGGCGGTCTAAATTTTTATTTTCGTTTACGTTTTGAGGTAGTTCGTACGTTTCTTGTTATTCGATTTGAATCATTGCATACAGTCCGATATGCGGTTTAAATAGAACAATAGAATTCGACCTCTTGTGTTTAGAAAGTAGAAAAGTGAAATAAACTTTGTATACGGTTGTCAATATGTCACAAAAGTTACTTTCCGTAAAGTGTTATGAATATTTGCATTCACGTTGATTAATTTTCGTATTGTACAACTGTTAACAATGCAACTTGCAAACAATCGTTTTTAAAACGACCATAATTCAAGTTGTTACGTCAATAAGTAGGTCTCCTTATAAACTGCTGCTTTTTTTTGCCCGACATAGAAAAAATCTGGGGAAAATTACGAATAAAGAGAAATGAATTATCAATCGGTTAAGACCATTCCAATAGTGGCACACTTAAATTTGACATTTGTACGCAATTTCAAAGTTGGGTGTTATATGGCGGGGTTTTGTTAATTAATCAACGCATCGAACACACCCCGTCCTATATATGTAACATCACATGACTTTTTAGTGATTAAAACTATTATTTAAAAATAATATTTCCATGTTTGACATGTTTTTATTCTTAAACAATTACAATTACTCCGACAGTCATAGTTTCTGTATTATTTAAAAAATTTTGTTACGCTTTTTGTTACAATAGTTATAGTTTGCCTGGGGTGACAGGTTTCATAGACGGTACACATATTCGACTGTCAGCTGCTATTGGTGGTGAAAGGACTACTATAATAGAAAAGGGTATCCATCTATTCAGTTGCAGGTAAAACATATCACAGATCTTTCATTAGTAGCTATACAAATTTCAATTGAAATAAAGTTTAATCATGTACAACGATGTCTGTTTATGGGGTTTCTGATTAACATCCAACCAGTAACAACTTCCATTAAGACTTTTGTCATGTCTTCCTTCAGGTTCATTGATTGGTGACAAAGTTTTTAAGCAATTAACAACTGACACATTTCTTTTCTGCCGGTCAAGTTGTTGTCTCTTTAACAGTTTTCCATTCTTTATTCTAATTTACATGATTATTTCATTGATGTTTTGCAGGCAGTGGTGGACACCAATATGAAAATCATTAATGCTTACACCGGATGGCCAGGCTGTGTGCATGATGCACGCGTTTTAAGAAACTCAAGTGTATACATCAAAGCTGAAGCTGGCGAGCTTTTTTCACAAAATTATCACATCTTCGGGGACAATGCATATCCTCTTCGTAATTGGCTAGTACGCCATTTAAGAACGTTGGAAATCTGACAAGGCAACAAATTAAATTTAACAAAAGGTTATCAGGTGTGAGACAAACAGTTGAAAGAGCCTTTGGTCATCTTAAAGGGCGATTTCGCAGACTCAGAGATGTGCCTCTTCATGATCATAAAGAAGTTTGCAACCTTATTATTGCTTGTTGCGTCTTACATAACTTGTGTATTATTAATGAGGATGATGTGGAAGGATACATTGAATATAAGGAAGAAGATCCCAATAACTTTCCAAATGTTTACCAAAATGGACATGCCGGTGTTCTAAGGCGTTTACAGCTTGTTAATGTACCATATATCTTACATATTTTATATATAAACAAATCGAACACAAATGAGCTGGGATAATGACAGAGGTAATTAGGCTCAACCCTTGCCCCAAATTTTAGCTGCTTTAGTGGGTTATACAGAGACTAGTGCTTGTGTCAACCTTGACTTGCGGTTTAAAGACCCTACTAATTTTGTAGCTAGGAATATCAATTTAAATGTATAGAATGGGCAAATATAGGCGCACCGAAAAATGTTTAACTGGATTAACCACCAAATCAGAACATTAAGAGCAAGGCATACCAAACACGTGTCCGTCTCAAACTCGAGTACTCGTCTTTAGTATTGCAGGGTCTTATTCAAACATTGGAGTACAAACCACCCATATCAGCCCTTAGAAATATAAATAAACGACGGCGGTTTTATTTAAACCCATCTGTTGATTATGTCTTCTACAGAAGAAAAACTATATACGGAGATTCACACTCATCAACCTTTCAACTATTGTGCCTTCTTTATCTTTGACCAATCTTCTATATAATGGCCCTCTCTTTTACAATTGTGACACCTTCCTTTTCTTGCATAACTAGGTTAGACATATGTCATATTTCACTTTGCATTCTAAATCACCGAAGTGTAGACAAACAAACCATTAAACTTTCCATCAGGCTATGTCATGCACCGTTTTCCTTTTCACCTTTTTATTTGAACATAAATAGAATATGTTGTAGTTATCCAACTGCCAAGTTTGATTAATGTTTCATTTATCGGCCTCAAATTCAAGATACTGAAAATATCTTATTGAACCACCAAGCCATCTATAAGATACTGACCAAACAAACATTCATGTACATGTACCAACAAAATTACTCGTATCTGTACATGTTCAACTGAATGACAATGAACTTCTTGCATTTGTCATCAACGCAACTCAAATGTTTTCCATCCCAGTGGTGGTTAGCTGTGCACCTCTTTCTCTAGAAAGGAAGGTAAACACAATATGAAAGTTGTCGCTAACAATGAAACTGCCTCAGTCCCACCACCAATTTAAGCAGCCCTACTCGGTGATCATGTTTGTACTTTAGGTGTTTTCTTCAAGACTAGTCTTAAGGGGCTTCAACTATAGGTTAGAATTCAAAATTGCAAAATGTAATAGCAATCAGACATTTTCCAGATGTATATCTTTCCCTGTCAGCACCATCGCACTATTCACCGTTTCTCCTGTTAAACCCTCATACTCCTGAACACGTTTCTCCACAGAGTAATCTATTAAAATATTGTCCCTTTTCAGCTTTGCTAAACTTGAATCTGATATCGGCTCCACTTGAGACCTCATTATACAGGATAACCGGGATTAACAGCTTTCCTATCAGCAAATGTATAAGTTTCAACACACCAGCCATATAAATCAACTAAAGTAAACAAAACAGCTAAATGTCACAAATCTATCCCACAAATTTGACAAATATACAAAGTCTGAATTCGATAAGACATAATGCATAATAAATTATGACACATATCAAGTATGCAACAATCAGAAAAGGTCTACTCGACTATACACACATCAAAAGAAAATTCTAGTTCTAAGTATACAAGGTATAATTTCCCTTCTAAATTATGTAATAAAATAAGAAAAATAAAGGTATACTATATATATATATATATAAAAAAGGATGTCATACATATAACAAAGGGGGAAACCATTGTCAAACTAAATTATATGTATTTTTTTTTAACCAAAAAATCCAGCCTTTCGTCATTTTCATAAAAACAAACATTGTAAACATATATTATTACTCCCTCCTAAGTATATGATACCCAAGTGTAAAATAATTGCAACAAATATTAAACAAACATCACAACCAATACAACATTGAACGTTGTCCCAAAAGTCGAACGCACCTTAGAAGTTGTACGTGAAAATATCCAAATTTCACTTTAATAAAGAAAGTAAAATTATAGGGAAATACATGCTACTTTCATCAATTATTTAATACTATGCACGATGTAAATATAATTGTGAAGAAAAAGGGCGGTTGATTTTCTATATAATGGGAACAACAGAATGATACATAGTCAGCCGTAAAACACTTTTCCACCACAGTAAAACATAACAATAAT
Source organism: Mytilus trossulus (assembly GCF_036588685.1). NCBI lineage: Eukaryota > Metazoa > Mollusca > Bivalvia > Mytilida > Mytilidae > Mytilus > Mytilus trossulus. The sequence continues at coordinate 54,883,398 of NC_086382.1, forward strand.
GTTCCGACATGCGAATCTAGAAAACAATTTAATGTCCGTCACGCATTCAACATAGACATCATAAAGTGCATTCAGCTTTCTGACAAATACAAAACGATTATAAAATGGTAAAGAACAAGATATTAAAATAAAGTTACGTTTTTTTCTTCTCCCTATCATTTAAATAACCTAATACCATAACATAACAATATACTTGCAATTAACATTACAATTGAATCAACAACTTCTTACCACATGCCAACACTCTTCACGAGAAAAATTGGCGTGTCTCAACATTATCCAAAAATATAAACAGAAATACCGAGCAAAAACCTTGCTATCTCTTCTATGTCTAAAAAATAATTCCAAAACGCACTTTCTCTTCCAATGTTCAACTACTTTAAAATAAATTCAAATACACTTTTCTCTTCCAATGTTCAATTATTTCAAAATAAAGGCCCTAAATTGCCTCGTTCAATTTTATCGAATACACCTGTGACTACATTCCGCATGTACAACAGCGTGTAATAAACACCCTAGTACTACTCGACTAGGTACACAAATATTGCAATTCTTAGGCCGCACCTATTGATTGCCAAAAATTTAAAAAAACCTTTTTGACACCTGTAGATACATTCAACATGTACAACAGCGTGTAATAAAAACTCTAGAACTACTCGACTAGGTACACAAATGTTGCAATTCTTAGGCCGCACCTATCAATTAAAATAAATAACTTACGCAGTTAGTGCACTCAACACAATGTCCCAAATGGACAGAATGACAGGCCAACTGTTCAGGCCGACAGTTCAGCAAATAATGACAGGATAACTCACCTTGTCTATTCTCGCGATATCTCATTTAAGATAGCACATGATAGTTTTCCCCTTTGAGGCCCGCAAACTTAATGAATTAATAGTTGATAAACTTACAACAGTTAAGATATTTTGCCCGTCAAAGTATACCAATAAGTAAAATTATTTATCCTTTCAAAACATTTTTATATAATTGACAAATGAATATAGTGGTGTAGTTTCATCAATTTATTACACAACAGATGTCATGTCAGAAGTCACGGTAACGTCATGCACGTTTCTAAAAAAATGACAAATGCCAAACATATAGGCATTTGAGTAATTGTTCTATGATAATTTTGGTATTCTTGTCTTTTATTTTTGTTAATGTGCTTTGTCTATATGCCTTTTTGTGTTTCTTTGTTTCATTTTGTTTGTTTGTATATTGATCAAGATTATTACACTATGTTAACTACTGTACCCCTATTTTTGACATTTTTACCTATTACACTGTATAGCTTTTTGTTTTGTTCACACATCGTTGTCAATATAATTGAATTTGATGACACTGTAATACCAGTGAGAGGTTCAGATAGCTATAAAATCAGGTTTAATCCACATTTTTCTACGTTATGAAATGCCTATATCAATTCAGGACTATGACAGTTGTTATCCATTCGTTTGGTGTGTTTTAACTTTTTATTTTTGCCATTTGATTACTGACTTTTCGTTTTGAATTTTCCTTGTAGTTCAGTACTTTTGTGAATTTACTTTTTACATATTGATCTATTTAATACTAGATAAATTAGACAGACTGATCCCCTCCCCCCCAAAAAAAAATAATTGAAAATTAAAAATTACTATACTCACATTTAAAACATGAGACATGAGTCATATAAAACATTTGTTTGGCTCACATCTCAGCATTAACATTTGTTTAGAACAACTAAATTTGGACTTGTTTGTTCCATAAAGTATCACCAGCCATAAGTCAAGACTAAGTGTGCAGACATAAAATCAGAGAAAATATATCAAGGTTACCATAGATAAAAAGCTGATAAGTAAAATATTTGCCTATTTTAATATTCAATTATATTTAATTACTGGCATCTTTGCAGGTCATGAAAATAAGATGATTTTTACTTTTTACAGTTCATATCTAAATATTGAAGTTTTGGAGCTAAAAAAACGTCACTTTATGAAAAAAATATCCTACAGCAAGAGTGATACATCTACCATGTTGAATTACATGTAAATCTTATTGCGGTGAAGATTTTTTTGATATCAAAGTTTGTTATAAAAATGCATTTTCAGTTAAGTTGACTTCTCATTTAGCTAAACACTTTTATATGATATAGTGATATATGATATAGTTTCTGCGGGGGAATCAGACTGTTTAATACACCTATAACAAAAAAGAACGATATACAAATTTGGGTTTTCAATCAATAACTTATACTAGTGGTAAAATGGCGATTCGTCAATGTCGAAATTTTAGGTAGTTATTATGCATCTTAATACTTTTTGTTTTTTTTTATCATTTTTTGTTATTTATTAAAGATTCTGCTAAAAAACGGTAATATTATTCTGTCAAGGCAATAACTCCTATAAGGGGTATACTGACTATTCGTCTTAATAAGAATTAAATGTAGATCTTACTGTTTTAGTCATTCTTTCTACTTAAAGTATTTCTATATCTAGGTCCAAAATAATAACCAAAAATGGAAATATTAACCAATAATGTAAATTTCACGTCTTTCAGTGTTACATATTTGAACTTTACAAAATGTTGATAGTATTTAAGAAATCTTAATATGTCAAAAACACCTTCAGGGAGATGAATGCATAGAACATATTTCGGTATTAAGTTGCTTTGGCCTACTTCAGTATCAAAACAGGCTCTTTTTAAGTCTTAGCGCTGGAGTATCAAAATCTTACTTATTTTTACAAAACTTGATATTCTTTCAATCGTCAAAATATTTTGTCAAGTAATAAATGTAAATCTTAATTTAAAATCTCACTAAAAAAAACTAGAGGGCATTTAGAGCGTGGTTGAAAGAATAATACTAAGTATAATACTGTAAAAGGATGAATTTTTGTAACACATTTTACGACTTGAGATTTTAGGAAAGGTATCGAAAGTCATAGGTACCTGAGGACAGGACAATTGTTGTTTAACCCACCTGTTTTTTTCGGTGCAGGACGTTTGCACTTTTTCATAGGACATTTCCGCTTTTATTTTTGGACACTTGCGCTTCAAATCATAGAACATTTGCGCTTTTTAAAAAAGGACATTTGCGCTTTTTACATAGGCCTTAATTTCAAATAAATAATCATGTTTCTCAATTCTGGGGTGCATGTTCATCAATATAACAAATGTTAATGTAATTCACACAAAAAAGTGGGCATGGAAGGATTCTGCACCATTTGTCTTAATAATAACAAATTTTAAGTTATGCATCTACGTTCTATTACTTCTCATTAAAATTACAGGTGGACGACTATAGGTAAAACGCGCAAATGTCCGGTCAATTTAATACAGGTGAGTCAACATTAAAGCGCAAATGTCCATAGTATTTGAAGTGCAAATGTTCTATCGTTTTACAGGTAAAAAGCGCAAACGTCATGTGCCCGTTTTTTTAAATGTCCTTTATTGTTTTGTGTTTCAATTAATTTTAATAATTTTCTAGTTTTTCTGATTACGTATACTATAAACAGACATATACTATAATCACTATATGATATATTACTGTCGTTGATAGTAAACTTGAAATACAATGTGCATTTTATTAATAGTATATGTATGTTCATAGAATACAGAAAAAGCTAAAATAATTGTCCTGTCCCCGAGAAGCGACACACAAAACGAGGTCTTTTTATTTCAATTTATAGATACATGGATGCAAATTCGGTAAACAATGTTACAGTTTTGAAAATAAAGAAACATGATATCAGCATAAGTAAATATTTTTTTCTAGACTTTAAATAGAATTGATTTTATGATATTTCATATGTATATATTTCAAATATTTAGACTGTTTTTTCCTCATCACTGGTCCTAATTTTGTATGATCATTAACTAAAAACGAAACAATAACATTTTGTGTTTTGTAATGTTGTATATCTTTTATCTTTTTAATATCTCTGTTCATTCTCTGACTGGTGTTTAATTAGATAAGAAAAGTAAAAAAAAAAACCACCAAAATTTTCCTTTTTGCAAAACACAACTACACATTATGTTTTTCGATCACCTATGTTCACAGTTATAATACATCTTATCTTATAACAAATTAATGTAAACAATTTATCTAAATTTGTGTTCGTCTTCAAATGCAATTTAATTTTAAACTTCATATCGAGAGGGTATACTTGAAAAATGTTAAAAGTGTAAACGCTTTAGAGACAAACTGTTTCAATTCGAATACGTGTGTGTTGATGTTTAATATATAATTAGTGTGAAATAAGATATCAAGTGTCAATAAAATTGTTTAGGAAAAACACCACCCTCAACGGAAAAAGACAAAATACAAAATATTATACAAATAACACATAAAAAAGGGGCGAAAGATACCAGAGGGACAGTCAAACTCATAGATCGAAAACAAACTGACAACGCCATGGCTAAAAATGAAAAAGACAAAGAGACAAATAATAGTACACATGAAACAACATAGAAAACTAAAGACCAAGCAACACGAACCCCACCTAAAACTCGGGGGTGATCTCAAGGGCTCCGGAAAGGTAAGCAGATCCTTCTCCACATGTGGCACCAGTCTTGTTGCTTATATTATTACAAACCCGGTAAATATTCTAAAAATTGAGATAGTGATAGAGCAGAATGTCACCTTGAGTATTGCAAATGCTAATTTCAAGAAGGTCTCATAAAATCGTGAACTAAAGAGAGAAAAAAACTTTAAGTCATTCTAAATAGAATTTATGCGTGATCCATGAGTTACTAGGCTTTTTGTGTTCACAATTTTCAAAAATTCAAAAGTGCTATTAAGAGTATATTTTTATGCCCCACCTACGATAGTAGAGGGGCATTATGTTTTCTGGTCTGTGCGTCCGTTCGTTCGTCCTTCCATCCGTCTGTCTTTTCGTCTGTCCTTCCGTCCGTTTGTCCCGCTTCAGGTTAAAGTTTTTGGTCAAGGTAGTTTTTGATGAAGTTGAAGTTCATTCAACTTGAAACTTACTTAGTAAACATGTTCCCTGTGGTATGATCTTTCTTATTTTAATGCAAAATTAGAGTTTTTATCCCAATTTCATGGTCCACTTAACACAGAAAATGATAGTGCGAGTGGGGCATCCGTGTACTATGGACACATTCTTGTTTGTTGTTTTTTTTATTTTTTTTATATCGGACTACTTTCAGTATAAATAAAGACAACAGTAGTATACCGGTGTTCTAAAATAATGAACCCATCGAGAGAAAACCAATGCGGGTTACAAACCAAAACTGAGGGAAACACATCAAAAATAAGAGGAAAACAAAGGAACAGCAAGAACACCATAGTTCAACAAAAACAAACGCCAACACACGTAGAAACAAATAATTCGATAACAACTCCAATTTTCCTGACTTATAACGGGATATTCTAAGAAAACAATGGTGGGTTGAACCTGGTTCCATGGCATGCTAAACCTTCCGCTTTATGACAATATTAAAAATATCTCTAAAACACTATGCGACAGAAATTCAGCACAAACACACGCAAGAACATTCATAATAGAGAAACGAACAAACAAATAATATAATAGTCGACACCACATGCAAGCCACAGAACATCAACGAACATATGCCTTTAACGACAAACACCACAGTATAAATATTTTCATTGAGTCTACATCCATGTCAAATTGATTATTTATTTGAAAATTGATACACCTGTCTGCAACTAGAGAATATATATCATGTTATGCTGTTAGTTCGAAGAATTTGATTGTCAAGGAAACTAGACATTGGCACGTGTTAAAAAATTACCATAAATATGACTTGCAGAACAATACTGTCTTGCAGGTTGTCAGGGATAACAATTAATCGGAAGTATGATTATACATGAACTCTATGTTAAACTTTTGTTGGTAAAAAAACCTCTTATACTGATATCAGTGCGAGATAATTTTATAAAAACATATTGATTTAGTTATATTCACTCTTTTGTGGGATTTGTAACCCAATGAAAATTTATTGTGAAATTATGCGCAAACATTATCATTAAAAAATGACTGATCTCATAGTTAAAAAATATCATATATATAAATATACGAATTTAAAAATGTTCTCATTCACGGAAAAATGTATTGAAGAAAACATAAATTTGAAAAACGAGTTTCTATATCGCTTTCATCATTTTTAACCTTCTGTAGGGAATTGTCAAGAATCTAGCGACTTCGTAAAAGGAAACGTGTCTGTAGATGATACTATGCTACTGCGTTATTGTTCGTTAAGTTATAAAACTCTTGCAATACGCGTTTATATTTGGTTTACTTATATAGTATTGTCTGGTTTTTCGTCTTTTTGTCTTTGGAAATTGTTTGCCTTTTAACGTTGTCGTTTTTTTAACATAGTGTTCAAGTTTCTGTCGAATTGTGCACTTGAAATGTACATTTAAAAAATCATGCATACCAAAATAAATAAAAGTCACTGACTATTTATATTATTGCTTAGAAACTCGCATACCTATATAAAGTAAATATATAATACATTTGTACGACGGAAAGATATGAGAGCAAATAATGGCAACTGCAAATTCACATTGGATTTTTTTATGTTTTGAATAGGTATATAACCAGAATACCCAACCATAAGTCTACAATATGTTTATTCCGTTCCTTTTCTCAATTGTTCTGTCATTCATTGCAGTAGAGAGTAACGACAGTACCCAGGTTTGTTTGTGTATTTATTGTATAAGTGCATAAACCTATATCGCGACGGAACTGATGGTAACTTATAATTTGATAACTTGAAAACCATTCGAATTCTAGAGAAGAGGGAATCGACCTTTGAAAAATATATTTCAGATTAAGCAGTTTCAAACTCTTCGATTCAATATTTTAGAATATTCCCACATGGTAACTATATAAGACCATTCATTTCACTGTACAAATGCCATGATTCAATGAATTAACTCTGGTTTTGAATTCATCGTGTGTGTTGAATTGGATGTTTAAACAATCATATACTGGTCCATTTGTTGGGTATTTGGAAAAACATAACGTTTTGGCAAATCGTGCTAAAATGTATGTTTAATACTTAAGTTTTCGTTTTAATGTCATATGAACTTGTTCATCTTTTACTGATGTTCGTTTATTTGCTATAGAGTTGTCAGTTTTGATACGACTTATGAGTTCTGAATGTCCCCTTCCTCCTTGCAATCGTCCGACTTTTGGTTATTATAATTATATTACTAGTACATATACAAAATTCCATTTAAACAAATCGATAGTTTCTTCTTTCGTGTTATGTACACAATTAGTAATGGTAAAGTTTTGAATTTCTAAAACATCAGAATGACACCCTAAGGTCTACATTTGTTCAGATTTTGATTTGAGTACCGTAATTCTAAACAAATCATCTGATTTCTTTTACAGTCATATATATTTCTGTTTTCATATTCTTAACTAACAGACTTACAGAATTAATATCGGTGTTCCTGGAGGAAGAATAAACGAGGATGTTGTTGTTGACTCGAGCAAAAATACAAGGACTGTCAATGAAGGCGGCGTCTCTCATCTGAACAACTCCTTCTGTCCATCAATCAATCTTCATGACTTTGAAACAGTTTGTTTATACAGTTCTTTTTAAATATAAACCAAAATGTATAGAACCACATCAAAACTGTGTGTTCTTATAATGAAAATCAATGACTTGTGACTGAAGAAAAACAATAAAAGAAATTTTTATGTTTATGTTGAAGACAAAGTATGCAATCACATAAAACTTATGTCTATTTGACGTAACAATTTTGTTAACTGTTTAAGCTGGTTTTTTTTAATGATTTTCCTTTTATGTTTTACCTATGTTTTTAAAAATCTTAGGTACAGTGATGTCGATAAAAAATTAATAAAAACATGTAATGATTTCTTCGGCAGAAAAAAAGTAGCAATAAAGAACATCGATTATGGAAGTTGTTTTATGGTAGATACAAAGGAATATTACAGTGATTCAGTAGACTTACTAGAAAAAATTACCAGGTGACTTTGTTGAAGTAATTTTTAATAGGTTCGGCCGTTTTTGGTATTCGGGCGCTCCAATACCCCTTAAATCGGATCTGTACTATAAGTGTTAATTATGGATAATATTTCTTGTAAAATTGAATTATAAATCTTGTTGAATTTTTTTTTTTTTTTTTTGTGTTTTGTTAGCTATCATTTAAAGGTAATTTATGGCTGTAATAGTATAATGTGGTTTATGTAATTATTTTATGTATAGCATCTTTTTAGGATACACTACCGACATGAGATCAAAAACGAAATAATGGTCCGCGCACATCGTATTTCGCTTGATACCATGTTAAAAATAGCTGGCGAAAAAATTGCAGACTTCTGTCAAGGTTACAAACTCTACGTTGGAGAAAAGGTTAACCAGGATGGTATGCTTTTAGCTGGTATGTTGATTATTATAATGAACTTACTGTTGGTATATCTTGTTTTTTGTGTGTGCATACATCTTTTCTTTCTCCATACTTTCCATGTGAACAATGCTATCGGTTTCATTGTTTTACACAACATATATCCAATAACTCAGTTTTTTCTGTTTAGACTTCTTTAATATCGAACAGAAAATTAAGTATATGATCGACTTTCAGGTCAGTCATAAGAAAATAAGAAGCAACTAAGATCTGTAATTAAAAACTAAATTATTTTATTTTACCGTTGAATTTGTTAATAAAAAAATACTTGCCAATCTTTAATAAATCCAGGACAATTAAATGCTACAAATCAAAACTTCATGAAAATCATGAAAGTGTTTACCCCAGGAGTAGATTACCTTAGCCGTATTTGGCACAACTTTTTGGAATTTTGGATCCTCAATGCTCTTCAACTTTGTATTTATTTGGCTTTTTAACTATTTTGATCTGAGCGTCACTGATGAGTCTTATGTAGACGAAACGCGCGTCTGGCGTATAAAATTATAATCCTGGTACTTTTGATAACTATTTACATCACTGGGTCGATGCCACTGATGGTGGACGTTTCGTCCCCGAGGGTATCACCAGCCCAGTAGTCAGCACTTCGGTGTTGACATGAATATCAATTATATGGTCATTTTTATAAATTTTCTGTTTACAAAACTTTGAATTTTTCGAAAAACTATGGATTTTCTTACCCCAGGAGTAGATTACCTTAGCCGTATTTGGCACAACTTTTTGGAATTTTGGATCCTCAATGCTCTTCAACTTTGTATTTATTTGGCTTTTTAACTATTTTGATCTGAGCGTCACTGATGAGTCTTATGTAGACGAAACGCGCGTCTGGCGTATAAAATTATAATCCTGGTACTTTTGATAACTAATTATGCAAATAAGTTTTCTTAACTTATCACATAATACTAGAAGCTAAAAGAGACGAAAGATACCAAGGGGGCGTTGAAACTTATCAGTCGGAATAAAAGTGATAACGTAATGGAATCTCTTTTTTGTGAACACATATCTTTACTCACTTATAAATTACTTCATGTGTAACACCACCAAATCACAGTATGTCACATCAGGTTTCATACAAAAACAATTCACGTAATATAACAGTTATTGGAAGTTGACACCGAATTTCATTGAAGAAAAAAAAATCATTTGTTATAAACAATTAGCTTGGGTGCTTTTCTTGTTTTTTTTTGTATCTGTTGTTTCTATTAAATATTTTGGAAACTCGAGGTTACATGTTTACTCAAGCTTGTACATGTATGCACATGATGCAGGCAAAACATTTGTGAAAATTTGATTGGCTAACTTCCAGTGATAATTACCTTCTTATATGCAATGAAATGTTATGCGAAAGTTTGTCTGTCTGTAGTACTGGACAGGATCAAATTTTAAATATGCCAAGTATTTCTTATTTGAATCAAAGATAAATTCCGCACTTTTTTTTTGGAAAAGTACAAATTTATCAAAGACTTACAATTCATGGTAGTATTATTCCTTCATTCCAACAAAAAATTAAGTTGAAATTATAGGATGCTATGCAAGGGGTTTAAAGAGTACAACTTATGTCATACTGTTGGATATTTATATATTGTCTATAAAAACAAAATAAAAAATGAACATTAAAGCAAAACTGAATGGAAAATTAAATGATTGAGAAAAAAAGTAAGACCAAGTAAAAAGTTAAAATTAAGAGACAAGTTCTGCTGTTATAAAAAAAGGAACGGGATTTTGGAAACGTCGTATTGAGTCTCAAATTACTAAAACCATACTTCAAACAATCATTAAAAACAAAATGGGCATTTTTACCAATTGATATTGACACAGTATTCATATGTTGAATTATTGTTTGTAGTATTTTCAAATAAATAATTTGTGTGTTGAATATTAGACATACATATACCAACCTTATTGTTTATTTGATTGTATGTGCTTAAATGTCAAACGATTGAAACCAAATAATTTGAAAACATTGACTACAGTATTGTGTTTATTTCTTTCAGTTGAGAACGAGAAAAGTCGTAAGTAGAAAAAAACTCTTCCAAGATAGCAAGTAAATAATTTGACCCGCGTTAACTTCAGTATACACTAAACTCATCAGTGATTTTTTAATTAAAACAGATTTTTCGCTATATGGTTAAAATATTCAGATTGTGAAATAACTTATAAAACAAAAAACAAAATTATAAACTGAGCAGTCATCCAAAAATAGGTAGAGAATAACTCTCATGGTCAAGTCAAGTTTAAACTTTTTTGATTCTGACCAAGTTCCATTTTTTTTATGAAATCAAACCATTAAACTGGTCAGACATTTTAAGCAACGGCTTGAGTAAAAGAACGCAGTCAAGACATCAAAGTGCACGTTGATAACATAGCTAACAACTTTTAAATACTTAACTGCATTTCATTGCTATTGTATAATTTTACAATAGAATTTCAATATGTATTGTTATTGTAAATATTGATTTGAATTTTGTATGAACTGCTGCAATACCTGAGTTCAACACCCTAAGTCAAGTCACACTGCGAATACTGCAATAAAACAAACTTCTTACAAAAGAATATTCAAGTTGTGTATCATAATTTTATAATTTTAACTTTGTCTTTAAATTATGTCTTAAATAGTATACAGCTTTTACATGATTGATTTGTTTTAGGTACAAAACGTCGAGCACTTGGGATGAGAAGTATGTATTAACTGAAAAAACCCATATATATTATATATAATATTTGGGATTTTTTACCAATCAACATTTGGTTAAATTTTATCAAGAAAGGTAGATTCCGAGCTTATTTGAATATGTCGATTGATTGACGCTGTGTCGTTGTCTATGTATTCAGTCGTTAATTTAGTCTACGAAGAGGAAGGAATATAAAGCTTGAAATTTGGTAAATCGATAAATAAAATTTATCTCGACAAGTACACACGTAAATTGATCTGTAGTAGTGACTTATCAGATAGGTATCTTTCAGACAGTTATTGATCTCAACTGTTTATGTTGAACTGTAGTGCCTTTAAACAGTATTCAAGATTTTTTTTTTAAATTTTGTTTTGCAGTGTGTAATTGGGCAGGTGTGTTTTGCTTGGTAGCACAGGTCTAGGAAAAAGTTTGGCAGAAATAGAAAGTTTTATCGAAGAAATGATTAATAAAAGAGTGGAACATAATACTACTTTTTTTCCAACGCCATTCGTTTTCCTTGTAAAATGGATACACTACATCTATTTAAGCATTTATGAGATATGACATTGAATTCTTTTATGCTTTGAGTCTTTCAAATGACAAACGCAACTTATCTTCCTAGATTCAATTTGACGTGCAAAACACATCATTCTGAAAACTAACCAGGAATATGCTATTGCCAAAAGGTTGAAGTCAAATTACACTTACCATTCAGTTTTGCTTTGTACTTTGTCTATATGCCTTTTTATGTTTCTTTGATACATATATGATGTGGTTCTGTACTTTCCGTCATTGTGTTGTTGTACTACAGTAAATTTGTGTATTCTTGTCTGTAATTTTTGCTTATATGCTTGATCTATATGCCATTTTGTGATTCTTTGTTACATATTTGTTTGTTTTTATAGGATTCAGATTATAACATAATGTTGAATGCTGTACCCCTACTTTAATCATTTTTATCTTATATGTCTTGGGTTATTTTTAACGCATCGTTTTCAATATAATTGAATTTGATGCGACTGTCATACAAGTGAGAGGTTTAGCTAGCTATAAACCCAGGTTCAATCCTCCATTTTCGACATAAGAAATTGCCTGTACTAAGTCAGGAATATGACAGGCTTTATCCATTCGTTTGATGTGATTTAACTTTTGATTTTGCTATTTGATTAGGGACTTTCATTAGGATGAAACTTCTCAGATTGACACATAGAATAGAAACACATTAGAAAAAAAACCCAGGTACTTATACATCCCCACAACATAAAGGCATTTAAACTGATCTTTAAGTAATCGTAGTTACTGACAGCTAGTTCATCGACAATAAAAAAGTAATAAATAAAAAATAATGATCTTAGTCTGAAATATCAATCAGTACAAATCCAACTTCCAATATTTTATGCGTGCGTGTAGAAAAAAAATAGATATCGATTTCGAATAAGTATGTTAGGTTGGTGAACAAAAGACCTTCCGAACTCGGATAGAGAACGCTGCCGAGACTACCAATGATGATTATTATATAGAACAATAAGTACGTCAGTCATATTTCTGAGAAATAAGAATATGCATGCTGGTGTTTTTATAAAAACTTTTAAATTTCACAAATCAAATCTTTCTCTTTTGCTTTCAATTGATTTAAACCTTTTTTTTTCTAAATTTTATCGTTTTGTATTTTTTTTATATTTCAAGATGAAACATGTGAAATTACATAATACAGTTTTAGACACAAATTATAAAAAATGAAGACACTTTTGAGATCGATCAAATCCTAATGGTATAATAACATTTATATATTATTGTGAATATAAGATTTGGAACATTTATTTGAGATTTTATAATTATAACAATTGTTAGAAATGTAACGAAAAAAATCTTCCCTTTGAATATCATGAAGTGGGCATTCAAACAAAAAAATTGAAGCTCATCTTCAACTTTACCAAGTGAGCAATTTGAACAAAAACGGTCGGATCTTCTGTATGTTTTTGTTTAATTAATATCTGTCTGTCTCAATTTAAAAAAATTTAAAAATTAAAATAAAATAAAATTCTGCGAAAGTCTATTAATGTTTTTGTCGTATTTAAATCATTCAAAACATGACTTCATACAAATAAAAACGCTAGAGTTGAATGTTTTCTGTTACGTGAACCATCGAAATTCGTATGATAATGTATTAAAATTGATTTTTGATGTAGGTTTTGTTTTATTTTCTATTCGATTGCATAATTTGCATATTGACTGATTTTGGCAAGCCAGCATGGCAGCTCCTTAGTTACAAAATGTCAACTTTGGATTTGACGGTAGCTAACGAGAAAAACATGTCAAATGTTGGGTTTGAGAACTACAAGAATTAAACAGATTTTATTCTAAGGATTATTCACGAAATTATCCATGCAAGCTACATATTTATTAGAATGTTTAAAAAAGAACAGCCACACAAACAACATACCCACCCTCGCTTCAGTTTTTTAATGACCATATTTGTCCTATTTGAATCGAATTCATGGAAGCCATAGATTGTTGGCTAACGCTCAGGATATAATTCGAATTTCATGGCCAAGGCCATGTGTCAATTTCCAACAATGTTTGGCTTCCATGAATTATTTCTTAATTACTCATATCTATAAAGAAATATATGGTAATATATGGTACTACGAAATTACCCAGAAACTTTAAACTATGCAATACAAAATATTTGCATACTACATTCTGTTTTGTGAAAAAATTGACTGATACTTTTTGTATTGCAAGTCACTTTCTTTATCCAGATGATTTGTCTAAAATACGGATTGTTTCTAGTTTCAGATTCAGATACACATTATTTTGCATTAGTAAGAACATGTGTTTTTAAAGCTTCTTTTACAGACCTATATCTATCTATATATATTGTCACTTTATTGTTTATTCCCTCTACATGGTTTTCTCTTTGTATACGTATTTTCGTAATGACATAATTACTTCACTCCCTGTTGTGACATCATAGTGACTCTGGGATTTTTACAAAATGTTCAGATGGATAAATTCTTTAAGATAATGTGATCGCTTCAAGATCTTCTTAATACTGTAGTGCTACCTTATCAGGAATAAGAGTCACTAATTCATACGATCTTCGTGTGTCATATTTAGCTTGAATTTCAAATGCCGACTAATGTTCTTTCATTAGAATAGACAAATTTTTAGCTTGAACTTTATTTTGTGGTTAATTTAATCCGTGTGTAGTTACATTGTACCTATAACTACATTGGTCAAATATAATGATGTTTTAATTGTGACCTATTTGATAGTATCTATAGGACTCACCGGGTACACTTCAAATAAGAATCTTTAAGAAAAAACTATTCTACAACTGTTAATTTCGACATGCCATTGGCAAATTCTTTTCTTTCGAATGTGAAAGTTAGCAATCCCTGGTCCCAATTAAAGTATGAAGAGGCTGTTCATACGGTACATTGAAACATGTTTCGTTTTATTTGCCTTTTACTGGTATTTAAAACAATATTTCTTATATATTTTTTAACAAGTGACTTCATGTCAGAACAATAATTTTCTTTTAATTGCATTCGTTTTACATTTATGTAATACACACTGATATATGTATGTTTGATCATAACGTCCACTCAATCATGTTTTATTTTTAATGGCTGCATAGATAATTTGTTTTTACAGTTTATTTATAAAACTTAGATGTTAGTACAAACCTAGGAGTTATAAACAAATTTAGATTGTTTGGATTATACAATTTGAGCATTTGGGGTTTGATCAACACTTAAAGAAAACGCTAAATCTCAACATAAAAAAAATGTTTTTGGTTGATTGTATTGACAAAACAAATAAATGTATTCATGCATTTGTTACATGTTCTTTTCATTTTTTATCATTTTAAAACCGGTAACAAAATGCTACACGAAAGTACAGATGTTGCAGCACTTTTGTCTTCTCCCATATTTTGATATTTTGTTTTATCAAGTTCTAATCAAATGATTATTCATTTTCATATTCTAAGGACTAGTGATCAAAGTTTGGTGTGTAGAATATGATTTTATTTTCTTGTATATACGATTAGAAAGTCCGGCAAACTATAATTGATTAAATAATGTGATAATGAAGACAACTTTCGTAAAAAAATATATAAGTTAATGTAAAAGAGTGTTTTTATGTTGTTATATACTTTCTTATGTTACATAGTTCAGTGACCTGACTCTTAGTGTTGCTATCCAACTATTGCAACACATTCAAAATTCTGACCGAAGTGCAATTTGTTTTATCAAAACCAAACTGTTCAACTGGTCAGAATTTTGAACAAACAGTTGAAAAAAATGTGAAAGTGCAAGGTGATAAAATAAAACATACTTACAATCCTATATGATTTTCATCCACTTTAATGTTGTTGTGAATAATCAGTCTATCAGTTTGGATATTTATTGTGTAGTCATTGTCGTGCTAAAGGTAAACTGTTGTAATTTTGAATTGCTATAAAAATGTCCTAACTAAGCTTATCTTACCTCCTTTAGATTTATAGAGATATGATTGGCTAAAGGATTACACGTGGTGACTATGTATATTTGATATAGGGTGTCCTAAAAAAATATAGGGTTAGAAACCATACATAGTTAGTTACAATATGGGGTTAGTAAGGAGTTAAAATGATGCCACAAACCCTTCAAAATAACATCACGGCGTTTTGAAAAAATCTGAAAGGATGCAACAGACGAAGAAATTGAGGATGAAAGGTTGAAATAAGTTTATAAAACATAATTAAAGCTAACAAGTTGTTATTGATGGCATAACGGGGTTACTTCCCTTTCAAGAAAAAAAAAAGTCTGAAAGTATTCAACAGACGAAGTAATTAAAAAACATGTAATGAACGATTCAAATTAATTATAAAACACATTTAAAGCTTTAAAGTTGCTATTGTTGGCATTTGTTTTCTGTATAGACAAATGGAAGTACGATTTTAGTACTAAGTATTGAAGACTTGATCACTTTTATAGGCCGCTAGTCAAAATACCACATGTGAAGATAGTCGGTAAGATAAATTTGTTGCACGGTGTGCTAGTGACCTAATACGATATATATGGGGTCAATAAATTCCAGATTGGGATTCGACCTTCGCTCTCGCCGCATATGGAATTTACTGACCCCGTATATATCGTATTAGGTCACTAGCACACCATGTAACTAATAATATATGTGCGAAATAACAAAACGTTATTTATAAGTTTCCATGGGGAGAAAAAACATTATTTTTTTGAAAAAAAAAGTCTTTTTGAAAGAAAAAAATATCATCTCCTCATGACAACTTCCTACAAACACATTGTAATTTCACACATATTTTACTGAATATGAAATGTTTTAATTCAAATAATGTTTGGACATTTTTATAGCATTCGAAATTACAACAGTTCACCTTTAGCATGACAGTGATTAAAATATCTATACAAACTGTTACACTAATTTTTAACTTCAACATTAAAATAGAATTGAAGTCCTATAGGATTGTAAGTATGTTTTATTTTATCACCCTGCACATAATGGTTTTTCTACAGCAGTTTGTTCAAATTTCTAACCAGTTGAACAGTTTGGTTTTATAAAACAAATTGCAATTTGAACAGAATTTTGAATAAGTTGCAATAGGTGGAGAGCAAAACTAAGTCATGTTTACCTTTACCAGCTTAATACATAAAGGAAAAATATACTTTTTTAAGCAGAGTAAGCCCTGTTGACCAGCCAAATCATACTAAAACATTATTCATTTTAATGTAACTTTGCAATGCATTTGATTTCCATCTGCCCCTTTAATGTATAACAGATAAAGAAGTGCCTTTAGCTGCTTCGCTTGTTTCGTCGCCTATTCTGAAACTATGACCATTGTAAAGCTCTGTATTCGGTTCTGTTTGTAAGGAGGTAGCAAAAAGTTTATGTTTGAGAATAACGTCATTTACTGAATATATTGATTCGGTTGAAATGTTGGTGAATTAGTGAATTTTATTTTTGCAGAACCCAAATGTAAAATTTACGTCATACAATAGGTGATATTATTGGCAGCCTTATCAATAAGGACACAAACGTATTCCTTGGTAAGTTCTTTCAGTTTATGCTAGATAGTTGAAACAGGGCTATTATGGTTGTTGTTAGGAGTTAAATGTTCGTAATATTTTTTAATACGGATATCATCAATTTTCAACAATGTTAATTACTAAATTGAAAAACAGCTTTTTCTCGTTTTATTCATTATGTAATGACATAGTCCAATTCATGATTGACGAGGGATCATATATAAATCCTTAACGGAGGAATGCTTTTAACTGTCGGTCATGGACAATATTATGGTCTTTGGTTTTAAGATGGAAACTGGGGCCAAACATGTATTTCAAATTAATGAATGTATTTTCATGACCTAGGTGTATTGTCACTGATATTAACACTTTAACACACCTGCTATAGTTAAGCACATGTTTCCGGGTAGATATGCGTAATTGGAGCAGATAAGAGATAGCTCTGTCTTATAAGAATAACCAGATATATTTTCTATACCGTATGGGCATTAACGAAACCTGCAATAGTTACAAAATCAAAACCTTTATTAACATATTCGATTTTAAGGAAATATATGGTTGCTGACGATCAATTTTGGGAAACCAGTCACACAATTTGATGCAATTTATTTACAGGTTAAGAGCAACTTGGTGAACAGATAATGTCTGCCGGTGGTTTTTAAAATAGCAATTAATTTCGTAATATTTGTATTGTTAGTACGATGGTAGTTGATTTATGCTACGCCTATGAGAACAATTTGTACGAACATTTTTAGAAACTACATGCAATTTTTTTCTTCAGAATCGGCATGTTGATCGTTCAAATTATATTTGAGATTCCCAAGGCTGCTTATATACTACTTTCAAAGGTTGAACAACGTAAAATTTTAATAGAATGATTGTGCTTCTCATTTTGTTGATACAAGCTACTTTTTAATGTATGGGATCTTCTTAAACGATTAGGTGTTCTAGTATGTGTTTGGATAAAAAACGCCCTGTTTCACCTTCGTACTGAATAAAAGAAAAAAGTTAATACTGTTAATTATAAAATTTAAGCAAAATGTTCGAACATTATACACGGACATTAACGTATAATTTTGGAAAGACGACGACATTTAAGTCATATTTTTGGCATGACAGTTATTGATAGAAGGGTAATAACCACGTTTTTTTTAATGTTAGCCATTGTAGTATTTTTAGTTTACGCAATTTTGAAGATTGAGACGTGTAGATATAGTAATATATATTTTTCCTTTAGGTTATCTTAACTTGATGAAAGTTTTCGTTGAATAATCAAGAAATCTCTAAATATACTGCTAAAATTTACGCGAAAGAGCTAACTTTGAATAAATCAAATATTATAAGCAATTAACGTCCTTCCTAAATGTTCAGTATAAATAAAGGCAACAGTAGTATATCGCTGTTCGAAATTCATAAATCGATTGCGAAAAAAACAATTCCGGGTTACAAACTAAAATTGAGGGAAACGCATCAAATATAAGAGGAGAACTACGACACAATAGAAACACAACATTAAAATGTAAACAAGAAACTCAACAACAAAATTTACGGAAAAGTAATAGATTTAAATTTGCCTGCTTTTAAACAGCTTTCAGTAAGTGCCAGTACAGTAAGATCAGTATTTTGTGTCACTTTCTCAAGTCTCAATCTAATAAGTTAAACCATTTTCATCTGATTCCAGAAGTTTGTCGTTTTCATTTTTTTTCTTATAAAACATGATCACCTAATAACTTCAATTTAGTTTTAAAAATGTCATTGGGGACACATGACCTTTAATAAGATCATAATATCAAGATGAAGGTTCAAGTTCTAGATAGTGAACTTTGTATTTTCGTGGGTTTTTAATCATTTTTCAAGTCCGATGAAAACTAATCAAAGCACTGTAGTCTTAAGAGGACATTTTACACAAAGAAAAGAAAATGTGACGACTTTTCAGTTATTGTAAAACAATGTTGGAGTTTTTTTTCTAATCAAATTGACTTCTTACGGTTGTAATATTGAAAGTAAATGTTTACGAAAAGAACCAGATTTGTAATTTTCACGAATATGACATGTATCTTCCTATATGATGAAGTCCGCTCCAGATCGACAATATTTAACCTACCAATTGAATGCTACACTGTATTCAGCAGTTGAAAGTTCCTGATCAATTTCACTTCGACTGTCAATTTCTTCTGCTGTATTGAATTTAAGTGCATTTATGTATTAGTTATATGATTCTGTTTGCTAATTGTTTAACGTTCAGTGTCAAACTGAATTTGTACTCAGAACGAAAACTTTTGAATAAAAATAATCAAAGCAATAATCTTAAGATAAAGATGCACGGTAAAAAAAAAGACAATGTAACTACAAAATATAGAATTTCATAATAGTTTGATGAAGTTAGGACAAACAGACACAGGACCTTCATGTCCTTGTTATGTGAGCTACATGCATGCCTTTTTAACTTTTTTGGAATCGAGCGTCACTGATGAGTCTTTTGTGGACGAAACGCGCGTCTGGCGTATATACAAAATTTAGTCCTGGAATCTATGATGAGTTTATTTACAACCACTGGGTCGATGCCACTGCTGGTGGAGATTTATTTCCCCGAGGGTATTACCAGCCCAGTAGTCAGCACTTTTTGTGCGGACATTAATTATCATTGATATGGTTATATTTATAAATTAACTGTTTACAAAATTTAGAATTTTTGAAATACTAAGGCTTTTCTACCTCAGGCATAGAATACCTTAGCTGGATTTGGCAAAACTTTTAGGAATTTTGGTCCTCAATACTCTTCAACTTCGTAATTTATTTGGTCTTTTTAACTTTTTTGGATTCGAGCGTCACTGATGAGTCTTTTGTAGACGAAACGCGCGTCTGGCGTATATACAAAATTTAGTCCTGGTATCTATGATGAGTTTATTTACAACCACTGGGCCGATGCCACTGCTGGTGGAGATTGATTTCCCCGAGGGTATTACCAGCCCAGTAGTCAGCACTTTTTGTGCGGACATGAATTATCATTGATATGGTTATATTTATAAATTAACTGTTTACAAAATTTAGAATTTTTGAAATACTAAGGCTTTTTCACCTCAGGCATAGAATACCTTAGCTGTATTTGACAAAACTTTTAGGAATTTTGGTCCTCAATGCTCTTAAACTTCGTACTTTATTTGGCCTTTTTTACTTTTTTTGATTCGAGCGTCACTGATGAGTCTTTTGTAGACGAAACGCGCGTCTGGCGTATATACAAAATTTAGTCCTGGTATCTATGATGAGTTTATTTACAACCACTGGGCCGATGCCACTGCTGGTGGAGATTGATTTCCCCGAGGGTATTACCAGCCCAGTAGTCAGCACTTTTTGTGCGGACATGAATTATCATTGATATGGTTATATTTATAAATTAACTGTTTACAAAATTTAGAATTTTTGAAATACTAAGGCTTTTTCACCTCAGGCATAGAATACCTTAGCTGTATTTGACAAAACTTTTAGGAATTTTGGTCCTCAATGCTCTTAAACTTCGTACTTTATTTGGCCTTTTTTACTTTTTTTGATTCGAGCGTCACTGATGAGTCTTTTGTAGACGAAACGCGCGTCTGGCGTATATACAAAATTTAGTCCTGGTATCTATGATGAGTTTATTTACAACCACTGGGCCGATGCCACTGCTGGTGGAGATTGATTTCCCCGAGGGTATTACCAGCCCAGTAGTCAGCACTTTTTGTGCGGACATGAATTATCATTGATATGGTTATATTTATAAATTAACTGTTTACAAAATTTAGAATTTTTGAAATACTAAGGCTTTTTCACCTCAGGCATAGAATACCTTAGCTGTATTTGACAAAACTTTTAGGAATTTTGGTCCTCAATGCTCTTAAACTTCGTACTTTATTTGGCCTTTTTTACTTTTTTTGATTCGAGCGTCACTGATGAGTCTTTTGTAGACGAAACGCGCGTCTGGCGTATATACAAAATTTAGTCCTGGTATCTATGATGAGTTTATTTACAACCACTGGGCCGATGCCACTGCTGGTGGAGATTGATTTCCCCGAGGGTATTACCAGCCCAGTAGTCAGCACTTTTTGTGCGGACATGAATTATCATTGATATGGTTATATTTATAAATTAACTGTTTACAAAATTTAGAATTTTTGAAATACTAAGGCTTTTTCACCTCAGGCATAGAATACCTTAGCTGTATTTGACAAAACTTTTAGGAATTTTGGTCCTCAATGCTCTTAAACTTCGTACTTTATTTGGCCTTTTTTACTTTTTTTGATTCGAGCGTCACTGATGAGTCTTTTGTAGACGAAATGCGCGTCTGGCGTATATACAAAATTTAGTCCTGGTATCTATGATGAGTTTATTTACAACCACTGGGCCGATGCCACTGCTGGTGGAGATTGATTTCCCCGAGGGTATTACCAGCCCAGTAGTCAGCACTTTTTGTGCGGACATGAATTATCATTGATATGGTTATATTTATAAATTAACTGTTTACAAAATTTAGAATTTTTGAAATACTAAGGCTTTTTCACCTCAGGCATAGAATACCTTAGCTGTATTTGACAAAACTTTTAGGAATTTTGGTCCTCAATGCTCTTAAACTTCGTACTTTATTTGGCCTTTTTTACTTTTTTTGATTCGAGCGTCACTGATGAGTCTTTTGTAGACGAAACGCGCGTCTGGCGTATATACAAAATTTAGTCCTGGTATCTATGATGAGTTTATTTACAACCACTGGGCCGATGCCACTGCTGGTGGAGATTGATTTCCCCGAGGGTATTACCAGCCCAGTAGTCAGCACTTTTTGTGCGGACATGAATTATCATTGATATGGTTATATTTATAAATTAACTGTTTACAAAATTTAGAATTTTTGAAATACTAAGGCTTTTTCACCTCAGGCATAGAATACCTTAGCTGTATTTGACAAAACTTTTAGGAATTTTGGTCCTCAATGCTCTTCAACTTCGTACTTTATTTGGCCTTTTTTACTTTTTTTGATTCGAGCGTCACTGATGAGTCTTTTGTAGACGAAACGCGCGTCTGGTGTATATACAAAGTTTAGATCTGGTATCTATGATGAGTTTATTGATACCTATCGTACGTCAGCTTTTTATTATTTTTTCATCTTTTTCTCTGAAACCTTTTACCTTCATTGTGTTGACGGAATATTGATATAACGTTTGTTGTAGAAGACGTTACTAAGTTGTAAGACTTGTGTCTAATCCATTTGTCATTTTGAACAATAAAATAAAAAAAAAAAAAAAAAAAAACGTTTGTTACAAATGCATTGACAATTTTGCCCATAAACAGTCTGGCGAATAGACATCTAAAACAACTACCAATATGTCATATATAATACTTAAACTGTTAATCTCAAAATAAAAAAAAAAATTGGAACAGATTATAGATATGGGCGGCATATCTTGGTTTTTCAATTCATGAAGAAATGGACCAATTTTATTAAGGAAATTTTAAACCATTATCAAACTGTTTAAATTTTCACTTCACGAGGTTTCGTAGTACACACTTAAGTGTACAAAGTAATTGCAGGGATGATGATAACCACAATTTTAAGATAGCGTTGTACTCTGATATATGTGTTAACTACTATATTTGTCACTCTTTTATAAAACCTAAAAAATTTAGCAGGTAAAAATCAATATGTAACTTTTTGTATACAGTTTGGACACATCATTTTAATCCAACATGTTTGTTTTTAATATATTGATCATCACACAATGAATTATCACCCTTGTGGTCAATCATGTATAGTTTCCTTGTACACGGTAATGGTTTGTTAAACAAAAGACAAAATCAGGCAATTTGATTGTACGATACTGTTGTTTGAATGTTACTTTAGTTAATATACGATCAATGATAACTGATTGATTCTTTATAAAAACATATATTTTCAAGGTTATCAATTTTACATTGCAGCAAAATTTGTCGATACTATATATGTAGTTACATTTTGGCATGTTAATTGTCATGTATTTCTGATACATTTATGACCTTGATGTTGTGTAATATCTACGTTGGATGAAACTTATTGATCTTCAGAATAGGACAATATGATTTATTTAGTAGTTCTAATTATATCGGTCAACACCGAGACAATGTGGCAAACAATATATTTTTAGTAAATTTTTCAGTTTTATATTTTTTTTTATAATTGTTTGTATTTACAGTACTGGTAATAAACAATAAGTTTCAACTGATAGGATAATGATGTCAAAGTTATTTTTTTTCATTTATACTATTTTTATCAGTCGGATAAATTGTCTCAGAGAGGTCAGTTTCTGACTTTCCTTACAACAAGATTTTTACCCTGTCATTATGGCAATACCCTTGGGATTTTGTGATTGTACATTGACCTCATACACATAGCAGTGTAATGCATGTAATACTGTAAATCTTTATACTATAAATCGTAGAGTAGCTCTTAATTACTCTACAGTTTTATATTCATAGTAGATTCAACGGAAAATCATATATGTGGGTCTTCTTAACTTTGTATCCAATAAATAAAAAAGAAACTTAACAAAAGGTTTTTGATACGTAGTCTCACATTTAAAAAAAAATCAGGTATAGTTGACCATTCATTCGTCACTAAAAGTGATCTGTTTTTTTATTACATTTGTAAAGTTTGGTATGCTTTATCATTGGTATAGTTGAGGGTCATACAATGACGCATAACTGAAATTTAATATATTTGTTTACAGCATGTTTCAAGGAGACGCCTAAACTCGAAAAATTCGACATCGTTTACTTTTCGAGGAAACCTAATGAACAACGTGTGCAAATTAAATCAATGATGGTTATAATAAATTGAGACGCAGCTAGAATCATTCAACGCTCTCTTGTATTCAACCAGGGGATACCTTTATACGGTAGGTGAATTGCATTAAATTAAAATAGAATAAGACTCTTTAGAAAATCAAGTGTAAAAAGGGGGGATTTCTCAAATGATAATAATATTAGGATTTATATCAGAAAGAAAACACATGTTTCTTATATGCTTTGTCATTCGGTAATTTCTTGAAAAAAAGAATATATAATGTTGTATTCCATACATTAATATATATGACGAGTATAATCCTTTAAACAAATTTATTGAACATTTAACATTAAATGCTTTATTAAAAAGAAAATGATGTTAATAAGGAAATTGGTGATGGTCCGACTTGTCTTAACAAAGGAAAAAGGTCTTTTGGGGAAACAATTGATAATATGTTTTTTGTTAAATAGTGTAGTTTATGTTCTCTATCTAAAAAATGTTGTAAACCTTCATGCTCAAATCACCAAAATCTCAAAGATTCATTTGTATAAAACAGATATTTGATTGGCCAATTAGAATGTGTTAAGATCTTACGTCATCGTCCAATTTAATGGATTTTTTTGGGTAAACAAAGTATATTCGAAACGATCCAAACAACCCAAATACACAATTATACTACATCACGTTTAATCTTGACAGAAATAGTTCCTCATATAGTTTTGATCTGCAAAAAAGTTTGGTTAGACCTAAAACTAAGAATAGGTAGAGAGGGAACCAATTGTAAAATTTGGTAGTAGACTGGTAGTTCACAATTTATATTACTCGGATTAAACTATGTTTTAAGTAACAAAGATTGGAATTTTAGCAAGACCTAAACAGTAAACCAAAATGTTATAAAAAACTTTATTAGTCAGTTAGCTTTTTTACAAATTGACAATTAATAAAATCTGTTTCTCAAATATTTTTTAGAATACCATAAGAACGTATTGATTTTCTATTGCAATCAATACAAACAAGTAAAAGTCTTAAACGGCCTATATCTGTACTCAACCTTACTGAGTTTTACTCGACCAGCCTCGACAGATTGGTCTGTAATATACATTTCTGATTTGTTTTGATTTTTTTTTTATCTATCTATCATAAAAAGTAAAAACACAAAAATACTGAACTCTGAGGAAAATTCAAAAAGGAAAGTCCAAAACCAAAAGGCAAAATCAAAAGTCCAAACACATCAAACGAATGGATAACAAATGTCATATTCCTGACTTGGTACAGGCATTTTCTAATGTAAAAAATGGTGGATTGAACCTGGTTTTAAAGCTAGCTAAACCTCTCACTTGTATGACAGTCGCATATTTCTTCAATTTAAGAACAGATATATCCTTGTGTAGAAATTTGAATAACAATTTAAAATGTATTCAATATACATGATATAGAATTGAAACCAAAACTTAACAATAAGCATAATAATATCATCAACACCTTAATTCATCAACGCTTATAAACATGGTATATATAAATCACATATATTTTACACATACAATCAGTATTGTTAAAATTATTGACACTGACGAAGGCTATTTGTTAAGCCGAAATATTTTTCAACACGATTAAATAACAAAATCTTCGTATAATACCATCTTACATTAGTACCATTGTGCAAATCTTTAAACTTGTATATTTGTTTTCCTTATCTGCACAGTATTATCTATTCTAGATGATCCTTTACATGTTAAATTTGCTGGTTGGTCCTTTTTATAGACGCCTATGTATATATATTTATACATTCACGCAGCCACGTTCAATTATTTAACCTTAGAAAATAAAATTTTAGTTTTCTAATCATTATTAAACTGCGATTTGTTTTGGAAGGATTAAATATGCAGTCTCTGTTGCAATTGCCCTACCGTTGTCAAATTCGAAATATTATACCAACTTAGATTGGTTAGGGCGTATTGTTTTTTTGGGGACTGTTATCCACGCAGTTGTTGTAACATCTTACGTAACTTTCATCCTTTTTGGAATTTTAGAGTTGTGCCAGTTCACATAGCAAATTTCTATTTTTCTTTGGCATATCTTTGCAGTCTTTGTGTCGTGTTTGGAAATTTTAAAATTGTACCAGCGTCTCCGATGTTCGCTTAAACTGTTTGTTTTTGTATAAATGTCAAGATTGTGATAGTGTTTTAATTGGAATAGATTGACATGATTCATTTTACATCGTGGTCATGTACTGAAGAAGGATATCTGTCATCCAAAATATCTAACATTTGGTCATTTTATTGTTATTTTATAGTGATGTTGTACCCTTTTTGACATGTTATATATTATATTTTGAAGTGTACTGTATCATAATTATATGATCCATTGCCCCGTTAGATTTATCGTTGACTTTCTATTCAGTCAATTTATTTTGTGTAGCTCAAGCTACAAAGATATTTTTTGTCATGCATCTGATTTCACCTAGATAGATGCACACGCCCGATGAAGCTAATTTGTTTAGCGAAATATTGCGTGAATAATATATAAAATAAAACAACTAATTTTATAACACTTATTAGTGTGTTAAAGTTACATTCTTAGACACTTATATATATATATATAATATATACAACTTTAAAACAAAAATAAAACAAGATTATAAAAAGAAGTAATATCTGGTCAGATTAAAAAAAACCTACCATGTGATAAATTCAGTTTCGGTTAAATGAACTGTTATATATGTAAATGATATGTTTACATTGTATTATATACATCAAAAATATAACACTGTTCGCCCATTATTCAAAACTCTTAAATAGTATTTTTTTGTTTTTGTAAATTTTTCCGACATCTTTTATTCATTTTTAACTTAAGCCTTACATATGTGATGTCAACCATGTAAGCTTTTAATGCAGTGAACCTTTTTTTCATTGTATATAATTACATTACATGTATGTTTCATTATAATACTTTATTCTGATTGGCTAAATGCACATCACTTGTTATTCCTTAAGCAATTGCATTACTCAATAACACTTTTCATTCATGATTACACGTGGTCCCACAAAAAAGTGCACAGGTGAATTAAATAAAACAATTATAAAATTCGTGTTTTTATGATCATAGCTAAAAAATATAATGATAAGTAATGAATGCTCCTTTTTGTAACTTCAGCGCTTCATACAAAATGTACTTCGGTCAACGCTTTTACACCCCAATGAAGTTACAGAAAGAAGCATTCAATTCTTAAATAAAGCAACTTGGAAAAATTTGAAAATTACACCTTTGTTTTGTCTTTGATATAATAGAACTTTGATAGCAATCCTTGGTAAAACATTTTTAAAAAAGAGTTTTAAAGTTACAGTTAAAATTCAGGTGTAGTATTTAAGTTTTGTCAAAAAAAAAAAAAGACATGGAATACAAGAAGCACTTCAATAAGGTTTTATTATTTCACTACAGGTGTGTTTGAACTAATCCACAATTTTTTGTATAACAAAATGCCTGTACAAAGTCAACAAAAAAAGACAGAAATATGACAGTTGTTATCCGTACGTTTGATGTGTTAAACTTTTGATAAGCCATTTGACGAGGAACTTTCTGTTTTTAATTTTGATCGGAAATCATGTAAAACATGATATTTTCTGTTAAGACGTTGCATACTACTACAAGACGTTTTTGGTTTTTATTTTTTACAGAAAGGCGATTTGGACGATTTCAAACACTTTTAAAGCTGTCCAGCATATAATTGATGAGGTCAATTAACTGTTTGGTAACCAGATTTCTCGTTATGTCGAATATTGCATAGATTTTGAAATTAACCTCAACTGGAGTGGTCGTATGCATAATTCTAAATGCATATTCATTTTCAGGACTCGGTTGTCAATCTTTCCAGGCCATAATTGAAATTTGTTTCCTTTGCTGGAAGTTCGCATAAATAAATACATAGATATAGGAATTTGTGGTGTGAGTACAAATGAGACAACTCTCCCTCCAAATAACAATTTATAAAAGTAAACCATTTTAGTTCAATATACGGCCTTCAAGACGGAGCCTTGGCTCACTCCGAACAACAAGCTATAAAGGGCTCCAAAATAACTAGTGTAAAACCATTCAAACGGGAAAATCAATGGTCTAGTCTATATGAAAAACGAGAAACGAGAAACACGTATAAATTGCATAAACAAACGACAACTACTGTACATCAGATTCCTGACTTAGAACAGGTGCAAACATTTGCAGCGGGATTAAACGTTTTAATGGTACCAAACCTTCTGCCTTTTTCTGAAACAATAGTATAACATCACAACATAGAAAAACACACGACAAAATATCATTCGGAAGGCTTAACTCAATCAAAAAACGTAAATTAAAACCTTCAGTTATTTTCAAATTTACCTAGAGTTTGTTTCTTTACATTAGATTTTGTATTTATGTTCTCTTTTTTTGCATATTTATACATACTCCTTTTGTTGCATTTCACCGTTGTATGTTTAAAAATTTTCCGATGCTTTCTTTGTCGCAAAATATCTAGGTAGGTAAACATTTGGATGTCATGCTTTTCCTAATTTCGTTTTTTTTGTGACGTTATGCGTATCCTTTGTTTCTCTTTATTGCCAGCATGTTTTATGTCTATATTTTCAAAATTTTATTTCCGATTTAAAAAAAAATATGATATTTTCTTTGGACGATTTTAAAACCTGTAGCTAGACAACGTTGCTTAAATAAAACATTTTGCTAAAAAAAGGTGATCTTGATATTGTTGTATTAATCTCATTTGATCAACATCAAAAATTAAACTTCAGCTTTTCTTTTATCATACTTGAGTGTTATTATAACTTATATTTTTTTCCCCAGTTACCTAACCTAACATGACATCAAATATGTTTTGCTAACGTTGTGGCAAGACGCATTTACTTTATAAAACGATTTAAAAATCGTGTTGACAACAGGTTTAAGATAATATTGTTTAAAAAGAAAAAAAAAAGATTTTTTTTTTACCGCCAAGTCTTATTTACTTTGAACTAACCATGCTTACTTTATATACAGCCGGTTCAAACCTCAATTATTGTAAAAAAAAATACGGTGTGCTTGCGTTGTTTCAAGATGGATATACTTTGTAAAGTCATTACATTAGAACTATGCGCGTGTTTCCGGCAAACAAGCAATGAACAATCAATAAAGTAAATACTCTTTTAAAATCATGAATATTGATCCTCTCGGCTTTTCCAGTATCACGATAAAAATGTTGAATTCCAACATAAGTCTAACTTGCATATGCTTGGACGAATTTCATTCCGTTTTCGAAAATGACATTTTCTAGATTTCAGTGATATTGTTTTTCCTTAAACACGTCAACTACTGTAACAATAGAAATACTCTTGTGAATATTATCGATGATCGAAAAACAAATGCGGTATGGAAGAAATGAAACTCCAATCTTTGGCACATGAAATGTAAGGTCGGACATTACATTTTTGCGTGAAAATGGGTTACTTAAATGTTTAGATTTAGGTATCATAAATTCCTCTTCCTTTTTTCGACAGTTTTAAGTTCAACCAACATATTAAATGCATGTATTATTAGATTGATAGAAAGTTTTAAGTGGACTTTGCTAAACCAATAAATCCCCATGTATGTATTTGTTTGTATTTCTTTCTTATTAAATAGGTGAATGAGTACAGATTACAATTGTAACCGGAATTCGAATCAGAAGAGTCAAACATGTTTCTAGAAGTGCTGTTTCCAGTTATATTAATTTTAAATCCAGTCATAAGTTACAACAATGTTCAGGTTTGTGTGTTTGTTTCCATAGTGCCGAGCATTCTGATTGATGTGACATGTCAATAATAAAAAGAGGTCAAATATGATCACTGAAATGTATCCCCAATATATTGATTTTCCAATTCTAGCCGGCCTAAACGTCTAAACGTCTACCCAAAATATCTGCCAACTTGGACGAATAATCTTTATATAAAATTTCATAAATTTGTTTTTAATTGTAATGCATATAAATGGTTATAATTTCGGTGTTGACATGAATATCAATTATATGGTCATAATAACTAAAAATACTGATTATAGTCCAGGGAATCTGAGGTGAAAAATGGCTCAACCTCAAAGTAATTGCAACAGAAATAATTTATATCAATTTTGTTTCATTGGATACCTGTTAGTGACATATTAAAAATCGGCGTTTCACAGACCACGGGAAATTTGTGTTTTGGGGGTAAAATAGGGATTTTTATGTAAAAATCGCTAAAAACTGGAAAAAATGATTTATTTTTTTAATTTTTACTCAAAGTCCCTATTTTTTTTCAGAAAACGTTTCAATCATATGTATCATCGTGATCAAATATTAAGAATGCATAGTCTTCAGGTTTTTTTTTCAAAAAACGCTGATATTGAATAGAAAATCGCTGAAAACTGGAAAAAAATATATTTTTTTTAAATTTTAACTCGAAGTCCCTATTTTTTTTCGGAAACGTTGCAATTATATGTATTATCGTGATGAAATCTTAAAAATGCATAGCCGTAAGTTTTTTTTTGAGAAAAAACGCTGATTTTAAATAGAAAATCGCTGAAAACTGGAAAATTTATAAACCTAAAAATTAAAAAAAAATCTCGAATATTAACTTGAAGAATTTTGATCCCTCAAAGAAAGACTAGACTTCAACAGAAACATCGTATTCATTATTTTGACACATTAATGTAGTTTGAATAAAAAACACAGTTACAGAAGAGGGAGACCAAATACAATATTTCTGAATTCACATTGTCAAATCTTATAAAAACAAAATTTCGTTCAAAGTTTTTGCTTAAATGTTATAGAGTCACATCACCAACCAATCATGTATATGTTAGAATTAAATGTCACTATCGTCCTCGTCTTCGTGAATCTCAAGTACTTTACAGTTTGAACAGTTTAGTCCCTTACATTCGCTACATGCTGAGCTACAGTCAAGACCGTTTTTTCTACAAGTGCATCTGCGTGTATCGCAACCAGATTTGCATTTACATCTAATCACGTGCAATAAATTATCTGGAGCTGGAGGCAAAATTGTTCTAATTGGACAAAGTGATGTACCTTGTAGAACCCATCCCCAGTCTGATGGACTTAACATATGGACAGAGTCATTTGTCCATTCTTGGATCTGATAATATGCACGCTTGCAGTGCTGAGACGCTGCTTCTGAGGTAGGTGGCAAGGACTGAACATGTACACAAGACAAAGAATTGGTAAGAACTTTATGGTTAAATTTTCTGTAGCGTAACTGGTCTAAGCTTTCTCCTGTCTCACCTCCGTATAATATAACAAGAGCTGACTGTCCTGATTGTATAACATCATCTGACGTTGCATCTTGTTTTAAAAATACTGAAGCCAACTCTCTAAAAAAGGCATTCTCACGCAACCGCTTTAATCCTTCCTTCTTCCCTATACCGTAAAGTCTAGATGTCGTGTCACACCCTGTGATAGCATGAATAAATGGTAACAAATCGACTATTTCATTTCCAAGCAACTCTTTAGTCTTTTTAATATCCCATACTTTAGACTTTCGAATTTTATCGGATTGAAAAACCAATGGTTTAGAATTTTCCTCTGCATGGAAAAGCAGTAGAATGAGAACATCAGTGTCTTCACCAACGACAACGGTAGGGTAACAAGATGCATATCGTACAGCAGTTGATGCAATAAGAACATCAGCATCAGCAGTAGCTTGAAGAGAAATAAATCCTTCATTATCCATTTTATTACAAAGCATATTGATAAAGTTTTGCTTGTTTTCTCCATTAGCTAAGAAAATTTCCTTCTTTGATTTAAACGGTGTGCTATCTTTGAATGAGATGTGTGTACCAGTCACACCTTTCGTTCTCCGTTCATGTACATGATCTTTTGTCGTTGGTCCGGAACCATACCCATCAAAGACAATTATTGGAATGGGATATCTGTTATTAATATGGTCGATGTATAACTGACATATTTCTGCAAATGTCGCACCTTTTTTCCATGGGATTCGCTGTATCAGGGAACCACCGTCGATTACGTGGCGAACATCGGTACCAAGGTCATCTGAAAATACACAACTTCCCGTGTTCCATATTTCATCTGCCAATGTTGATTTCTGTGCCTGTCGCATCAAACCAGACGGTTCAAACAAAGCAGCTGGTACAGCGCTTAGTTCGTACTTAAAGACTTGAGATACATCTGGAAACATGGTATTAGCAGTAGTAACTAGTCGTTGAAACAACAATTGTGGATCGACAGATATTTCTTCATTATCTACTTTGATATTTAATTTTGAAGATAGAGTTGTTACTTGGTTTTTTCTTTTGAATACAAACTCGTCAATACATTTACCTTCCATTGACGATATTATATTGTGTCCTATGACCAGTGCATTGTCAGAATTTACGTTGCTGTCGCCAGTTGCTCCTGTTTCGATGTTCCTCAGATTTTTATCGATAGAAAATGGACTTCTTTCTCCAAGAAAGTCAAGAAATGTTGTTGTGTCTTTGGTATCCCGTACCTTCCTTGGAATGCACATTTCCTTGTGCTGTTCGCTCGTTTCAAAATTTACACCAGTTACTTGTTGCATGGCTTCATTCATCTGAATACACTGTGGCATAGACAAAATCCACAATGATCTCTGCGCATCTGTCATCCCTCGACCTCTGGTGAGACCTCCAGTTGTTTTAATGCATCTCATCAGAACTTGCTCTATGATCAGATCCGATGATAAACCTGACCAAAACCGATCACTTCTTCTCATCACATGGAAGCCTGACAAGAGAGCTTCGTTTATTGCAGGATTTGTTCTTGATAACCCATGCATTTGCTGCAGGTAAACATACGCAGATTTTAGATATAAGTTATGTCCTGCAGCAGCAAAGTATGGTAACATCTTTTGAATGGTTTGAAGATGAAGGATCCAGTTTCCAGTTCTTTCAGCTTTGATGAAATTACGCAGCAAGTCCACCATATCCATATATAGAAACCATAGTCGAGCTGTCCGGTTTTCGATATGTGATTTTCTAAAAGTTGATATACTGTCGCGTATTTTTCTCAATACCTCATTCTGATCAAGGGTGTCTACTGGAAGATGTCGTTCTAGGATTTCATCAAAAATATAACTCAATTTATTTAAATCCTGGATAAAAGTGTTTTCATTGTGAATTTCAGAGTCTTCAAGAGAAGAAAGATGTTCTACATTTTCTGTGTCATGATCTTTCAAGACAGTGGAAGATACATGAAACTGTTCGCACAACAATAATGAAGTTAAAGCATTGTAAATCAAGAAATGACCACGCACTGCTCTCGCAACTGCCTTTCCGGTAAACATATGCGTAACAGCGTTAGGTGCATAGACAGTTTCCATGAGCTCTGCAAGTCCAGATCCGCTCATAATATTACCAATGGAACCAAGAAAGCTCATTTCGAGATGAAAACCTCCTAATCTTAGAACTATCGATTTCAAGTCGCTGTCCTTTGGTTCGTTGTCAATAATTGTAAGAGCTTTCCAATAAAGCGGTTGGTCAAATGTAAGCATGGGATTAGCTCTGTACTTAAACGCTTCGTTACATACGAACTTCATGGTCGAAAAGATACATGAAAGGTTTCCTGGCTCAAGGTCTATCATAGGCAAAAATACAATTGTCGATTTACCAGGGTATGCTCCATCTTGCACTAAATTACACATTGCTGACCACCCAATCCTTTTCTTTGGCCAAAGAGTACTACAGAGAAGACTGATGTTATCAGGTAACGCACCCGACTGTTGCGCTGCAAGTGATTCGAATTTTAAACTAAGTTTTGATGTTCGGTCAAAGTTGTATTGATGGAGATCGATTTTCCCTATTTGTTTTATATCGTCAAGCGAAACATTTAATCTCTGCACAATAGTTTTGTGGTTATATCCTGGTGTGATGCCTGCTATTATCCCCATTCCATGGAATGTCCCATGACCGTCAAGTGTTCTGATGTTATGGTCCACATTATCTGCCACGTGTTGAATACATCTCCCTTCAAGGTCTTGAGGAGAATCATCACCTTGAAGAGCAGAATTCACGCCGTGTTTTTGAACTTCCTTATAAGATGATGAAAAGCCAAGTTGGTATAAGGTATCGAGAAGGAATTTTGAACCAAAATGGTGATGCATTTGAACTCCTAGACCTAGCTGTAAAGGGGCAATCAGAGATCTTGGTCTTGTGGCTTGCATGATAGACTGGCCAATGGCTGCCACTTTAAGATCGCAATCTTTTTCAGAAAATATTCCACCAAGTAGCTGTTTAAGACTGTCAGGTAAGTATGCGATGTTTTCCTCACAAGATGCTATTGTAGCTGGTGATGGATACACCGCCCTTGAAAATTCCATTGATTTTATATCAGATTTGATAAGTTTAGCTGCTGTTTTGATAATATCTCTTTTTTCTGTTTCAGGATCGGAAGTTTTTTGACTCTGATGAAATTCTTGCAGAAGAACAGATGCCGTTTTTCGAAGAGTGACCACATTTGGTTTTCCACAGACGTCGGTAATAAAAGCTTCATCACCAAAGTGTGTTTTGATCTTTGATTTCATGTGTACTGTTGTGTATGCCAGATCTCCACAAAACTGTGTCATTTGATGAACGAGGTCTTTTACTGTCAATTGGTCTTCTTCATTTTCTAGCAAGTAATCCATGGTTTTTAGAAAAGCTGTATTTGCTTCAGTGTGATCTGGTCTACCTTGCTTTTTTCGTTTTTGCTCTGGTGTTCCACCAATTGGTATATTTTTCCCTGTCCTGAAGTTGACGCTACATTTCTGATGGTAAATAGCATCTGCTGCAGGTAAGTCTTGTGCATATTCAAGTTTTGCCAAAACGTCAGCAGCCCATGAATCTTTTCTGTCTTTGCATATTGCATCAATTTTCTGTTGGAATTCAAAAGTTCTCACTGGATATACTTCTATTCCATATTTTCTATCTGACATTTGCGCTGACTGTCCACAAAACAAACAGTGTTCTCTAAAATCAAAATACTGTGATGATCGCGTGAGTCGATCAAATCTATCGTTATCAGCATTCTCTTTACCAATTTTCTGAATCTCTTTAGCATTAGTATATTTTTTTCGACATTCTTGGTGTAGTATTTGGCCGGCTACAACAAATACGTTTTGATGTCTATGTTTGCTGCTTACTTCATTGATTGTTTTTGCACCTTTTTCTCTTATCGTTATCAGAAGTTGCCCATTCTCCAAAGGTTCGTTGCATATCACACAGTTACTTCCAGACATCTGAAATGCATAAGGAATATAATTTAGTTTCAAAGCAAAGAAAATAATTATTTGTTTAGTTCACGCTCTACACATTGTTAATAAAACTTTACAATTGATATCATTAAAATAATGTCATGTTTAATCACTGCAGTTCGTAACTGGATGCAAATCGAATTCGCTAGTTTTAATACTCAATTCTGCAGTTTTTCAAAATTTGTTTGACGGTTATATTATGTTCTAATTGCTTAACAGTGAACATGATCGCGTGGGCAAACATACGGATGGTCATATAAAAAAGAATAAGCTTCATCATTCAACTTCAAAGAAATATATATTTGCATGAAACTTACTATCACTCAATTTTGCTGCTCTAGTGGTATAAACGGATAAATAACCATTGCTTTCTTTTTTCGGACTTCTCTTCGATCACCATTTCATCCTGAAACAGAAAGTGTTGATTTTTCTATCACAACCATATAAAAATTTAATTTGATTAAAAGTAAAATTACATTATTAGCCAATGAACAGGTTAATTAAAAACAATAAAGGTATTTCATATTTTATTTGCAAAGTATACAGTAAAAAACAATGTTATCCACACTGTTAAAATTTTTAAAAAATGGTCAATTTAAACATAAGTTATATATGATCCATAAATTGTACTCCTGGCGGCCAACCAAGGATAATAGAACGCCTAACACCACAGTGCGTACAGCTGGTCATTATAAGATACTTAAAAACAACAACAAAGATTACTACAAAAGCATTTATAGGAATGAAAATACAAATACTTGTTTTTACTCGTTCATTCTTTGTGTCACAAACGGCGTTCCATACTTTTTTTATTTTTGACGTAACCTCCCCATGAAATGTCGTTTTTTCAGTGAAAAGCGTTGGTAAACAGTTATTATACATTTAAAACAATTTCCAAGACTAGGAAACATGATTTATTGTAATAAATCAATGTAAAAATGATGGAATTGAAAATGACAAGTGAAGGGGGAATACGGCAAAATAATGCAACTGGGGGGAAACAAATACTTTTTTAAAATTCAAAACATGATAAATGTATTTATTTTTATACATTTATTATAATAGTCAAGCGTTACTCACCAGTTTTAAGTTCCACTGGGTCAAATCCAAGTCAAAAACAAATGCCGCTTGTTGACATATTGTAGTTGCAGTTTACAAGTTATTTCCCTTTTGACGTATGGCGCGCATTACGTTGCATGAAATTCAGTAGAATTTTACCTTTTAAATTCTCATAAATTATACAACTTTGCCGTGATCCGATTTTTGCCGATTTTTGATATGTTAATAATATAGTTGTAATCTTCGTTTTTCATGAAAAAATAATTCTGTTGCAATTTGTTTGAGGTTAAACCCCAGATTCTCTGGACTATTACTGAGTTTTCTGTTGGCATGCTTTTGTATTTCTCATTGCATCTAGAAAGCTCAGTAGTCGCATGACCAGAGTTATTTAAATGAGTAAAGTCACATGGTACAATGAAACAGGTTTAAAGCACATGTCTAATGTTTTTGTTTTGAATGGAAGGCTGTTACACTACTAAACTTACTTCATTGAGTATTTTATATAAAAAAAAATAGAAATAACATAGAGTGCCAATGAATAACTTTTTTGACTATTGGTCCAAAATTATGATATTAATAGTCAGAGTTCGTATATATCATACATTAACACACATGAAGAACAAAATTATTTATTAGTAAAAATGAATTTTTAAGAATTAATTTCTGAAGATTTATATCAATCAAACGGACTATAGTTAGTGTTTTTAATTTAAGTCATACTTTTTTGTTGCGGTTTTCAATATAATAATTAACCATTTTCAAAATTATATGAGTATATAGATGTATGTTTTAATTGACAGACGTACAGGGTTGATATCAAGATACCTGGTGGTAAAGTAAATGAGGATATTGTGATTGACGCAAAGAATAATGTGATGACGGTTAATGTCGGGGATGTCTCTCATCTAAAGGGATTCTGGTGCCAATCAATTAATCTACATGATTTTGAAAAGGTCTGATTTTTAAACTGTATCTATTAAAATACGTATCAAATCAGGAAATATGTAATGATTGCCAAAATTCAAATGTGGAGTCAAGGAATATTTTTTTAACAACTTTTCTATTTTTTAAAAGGACCTCCGTCAAATAGAACAAGAAAAAAAACCAATGCATTTATAAATTTTATTTACAAATTATCATTTGAAGAATATTTTCAATACATATTCAGTTGATGCTGATTTTATCATTGCTTATGAGATGCACGATGTTCATAGTTTAATCGGTTTATTTGATTAAAGCAAACATCTTATTAGCTTTTAATTTGTCGGAACATATCTGATTTTGTTTTGATAATAAGCAGATTATCGTACCATTTCCATTATACAGCAACAAAACAGTATAGAATAAAGTACATACGTAAAAATACGTTGCTAGTTTAACATCATGAATCTGTTATTTAAAACCAAATTTAATACCAGTGCTACAGTTCCCAATTCTACTTTACTGAGACAAATGGAAATTGTGTAATGGAATTAATTTAAATTTGTTGTTTTTTTGTGTCTGAAGAAAAAAGTTGCTATCAAGAACATAGACTATGGATATTGTCTTATATTAGACACAAAGGAAACCTATCGTGATTCCGTGGATCTGCTACACAAAATTAAGAGGTATTATTCATGTTTTTAAAATGCCGCACAAACACAAGTATGTCATCAAACAATTTTAAAGTGTATAAAAACTCAGTTATGCTATCATAATTTCAAAATCTTTTAAAGTGATTATGAACGAATTATAACGATCTGGTTGCATACACGTTTTATCCTGCTGTTTCGGTGTGAGCCAGAGCTCCGTGTTGAAGGTCGTACATTGACCTAAAATGGTTTACATTTATAAATTGTTACTTGGATGGGGAATTGTCTCATTGGCACTCATACCACATCTTCCTTTATCTATATATCATAAGGTTAATATGTAAGGGGGGTCATTGTATTGGTTTTAAATGACATAGAATTCTTATTTGTCAATTTCGATAGTTTTGGTAAATTTAATTTTAAATTGAAAAGTAATTTTTAAGAGCAAAAAATAAAAAAGCCATCAATATTGGTGATAATTAACTGTTTATGAACCACCTACGATAGTAGAGGGGCATTTTGTTTTGTGGTCTGTTCGTCCTTTCGTCCGTCCATTCGACCGTCCTTTCGTCCGTCCTTCTGTCTGTCTGTCTGTCCTTCCGTCGGTCCGTCTGTCCATCCGTTCGTTCGTTCGTTCGTTAAGGTTAAAGTTTTTGGTCACGGTAGTTTTTAATGAAGTTGAAGTCCAATCAACTTCAAACTTAATACACTTGTACCTTATGTTATGATCTTTATTTGTTTTTATTAAAATGGCCATATTAGATTTTTTTTATCCCAATTTCACGGTTCACTGAACATAGAAAATGATAATGCGAGTGGGGCGTCCGTGTACTATGGGCACATTCTTGTTGAGCATTGAATTGTAAATAAAAAACCAGCTATTACATTTTTAAAGAGTATTTTTCTGATACAAAGAAGAAGATATATGTGACCATGTGGCAGTAACATTCAATAGTTGATCAATTATGTTCAATAACTTACATTGTACATGCCTCTGCTAGTTGAAATATTATACCCGGTAATATCAGCCTCCAAGTAGCATATAAATATAAGTCCTAACACTAACATAACGAATACAGATATAAACTCTACGCAGCATAAAAAGATCCGAATCAGACGAAGTCAAATTCACAGTTTTGTCAAAATAGAAGGTGTCATATCACCACCAGCTGTCGGAAACATTACATTCATTCAAGATTACTAATGAAAATGAAGTCAATCGTCTGTCTACCTTAGCTGTGTTCAGTGTAGCTAGTAAAATTCAACACATCTTAAAATGAAAAAAAAAACATAACTGCAAAGCCTTTAAAATTGTGAAACTAAAATATTGCAATAAAATTTTAGAACAAATATGACTTTACCTAGCGTTGCGACGATCTGAAATGTAAATGGAAAAAATCATGCGAAAATGCCAGTCTGTAATCTATATATTAGTCGTATAATCCTTTATTTTATTATGCCCTTATTTTACATTTTTTTAAATTATATTACCCAGGTATTAGACTGATTTCCTGTATAACGATGGTAAAATAATTTGAGAAAAAAGGGTTTTCCCCTTCGACTAGGCATGTTTGTAGATGACCTAAGCCAGATTTATTCAACTTTTTGGAATTTTGTTTGTTTTC
The DNA here is from genome assembly GCF_036588685.1 of Mytilus trossulus. Taxonomy (NCBI): domain Eukaryota; kingdom Metazoa; phylum Mollusca; class Bivalvia; order Mytilida; family Mytilidae; genus Mytilus; species Mytilus trossulus. The sequence goes on from NC_086382.1 coordinate 54,922,842, forward strand.
ATAGTTTGTTTTTGAGTTTGAAAACATTTGTTTACATATGTTTAATTTCAGAATATAAAAAGAGAAATTAATATCAAGGTTAGAAAACAAAAACTCAGGGAATTAAATGAATATTTGACGATAGCTGTACTTGTCGATTTCGATCGTTCTTCCTCAAATCATATTTGTTAATAATGGAATGTTACTGGCGTGAAATTGAAAGTTGAAATTCTTTATGATACGGGTTGGCTATGTTTATTTAGTACTTGTTTAAGTTATCAAAACTATATAATGTTTTGACTTCACGATATTTTCCAACGAGTTTTTAAATTTCAAAATACTCCATATGATATTTGTTTAAATATTATTTCTTGCAGTAAGTAATGATACTTTGGTAATGTTCTAACTGATTAACAATGATTGTAGTATTTTTGTCAATGACTTTTACAGCTTGTTTGTAATATTATATCTCATGATCTATTGCACAATTTGTTTTCACATAATGCGTTATCAAACCTATCTTTAAGCTCAAACTTCCATCATGAAATAAAAGACGAAATAATGGTCCGTGCAAGTCGCATCACCCATGATGAGATGTTAAAAATGGCAGGCAAAAAAATTGCCGACTTCTGTGAGGGTTACAAACTGTACCATGGAAAAAAAGTTAATCATGATGGTATGCTTATAGCAGGTAATCATTAAAATTATACTACATTAATTTTTAATTGTCTAAATTGAATGAGATTCTAACAGATACGAATACAACCCGTTACTTGAATAACAAGACAACGGTGTTTCCTAAGTTTAATCTTGTCAAACAATGTGGGCACAACTCTTTGTAGTTTCTTGTCGATTGTCTACGGCGTTGCTTACTATCATCTTGGTACAAGCAAGATCAATATAATAGGAATGCCAAACGCTGAATAAATAAAAGCAACAAAAGTATACAGCTGTTCACTGTGTATTCAATGTTTACCTGTTTTTAAAATGACTACGTAATATTCCTAATTTTTATACTTTCCAACACAAATATTTGTAGACATGGACTGTTGAAACTAGATTGAATATCAAAGAAAATTACTTGACATCATTTTTAACCATTGCAGAAAGTTCTAATGTTTACTAGTCGCATACTCAAACAAAGAATGATACTTCATCCAAATTTTGGAGAGTTTAAGGAGATAGACCTTGGTTAAGGGAAATAACTCTTAAAATCATCAGTACGTTTGTGTCAGCCATTTTCATAAATTTATTCTAAGCTTCAAGGTTACATAGATTTTTTCAAATCTGTTTCAGGTAAATGCTTAAAATACATTGATATTACTTGAATTTTACAAACGCATAATTGATTTAAAGAGTTATCTCCCTGAACCAAGGTCTACCCCCTTAATATACTTAATAATAAACTATTATCTTTGTATACTTATTTTTCAAAATACAAACGCTTCGTATAAAAAAGAATACCTCAATTTTTTATAAAAAATATCTACAAGAATAATTTTCCTAATATTTAAATATTTTGATAATGCATTCATAAAACTGGTGATATATAATTGTCAGCTACATATCAAGTTCTAATACATGATAAACTGTGTTAAGATTAGAAATAACAGATAAATCGTAAAGAATGCTTTAAAAAAAATTAAAATCTGTTTTATTGCACTATTGCTGTTATAATGAATACCATGTCTACAGCATTTGACAGGCTAGTTTTACTGAACAAACTGGAGATTGTTCAGTAAATTAATGATAATAAATTATTAGATTTACATTCTATGTATCAATACAACAGATTACTAAAGAAATTTATTTCAGAAAAAAATACTATTCGTATAGAATGTTTTACACATTGCAGCACTTAAAATGCTAGATTATTGTTCAGGAAAGACTTTTTAAATGGTTAAGACTGTACTAGTTAAGATCAAGTGCAAATCAAGACGGTCACGCATTGTCAAGACTACTGTCACGTTAAAATACGACAAGTTTTTGTACTAAAATGGATAGAGTGAGGAATTACAAACGTTTAATTTTGTTAATACTATGTAAAATGTAGTTTGTATCACAACACTGTAGAAAATATGATATATAGTATCGGTGATGAAACTGTAAAAGGAAACAAAAATTAAATCATATAATAGTATTCTGTACTAGAAAAAACAGCCCTGATACAAATTGTGTTCATCAAAAGTATTTCAACTTCAAGTCTTAGAATTTTCTAATATATATTTTCCAACGGAAACTCCGTTTTATACCAATATATCAGGTGTCGTTACTGTAAATAGTTTGAACGTTATAAATATCCTGTGTTACGTAAAGCGCATCTAACAAAAGATATAAATCAATAAAAATTATGAACCTATTATTCTATTAATTACGAAATGAATTCAGACTCAGATTATTGTCATATTCAAGTTATAACATTGCCATTTCCTCAATTTTCTTATCTCATATGGCTTAATTTTGTCATGTAAAAAAATCGTAGCGTTCTTATTGAATAATCTAATATGTTTTATTTTTGTAGTCAAAAATGCAAAACGTGAGTATAATACTGATAGATTTACTCTATTTTAAACATCCCTGGAAAAGGATAAAACATATCAGCTGACGAGTCATTCGTTTGATGCATCTTTCATTTATGATTTGAATTTCCACCGTATTGATTTGTGTTTTTTTTCTCTCAAATTATTATCTTTTTGTTATAATAAACTATATATGGAACACTCAAAAACTTCCAATCAGTCGTGTCATATACCAAAACGTGTTCATATCACATCACTATTCGTCCCCCAAATTTATAGCTGGTGTGTTACACCCAAAATATTTCATCATTAGAATTTTTATGAATCTCAAAATTGTTTAAATGAAATATAGAGCTGCGGAGATATGTTACGCCTCTATATTAAGTTGATAGTATAATGAAAATGCTGAAATCACAATGGCAATACTCTTACTTGTAAACCATTCAAAGTCAATTGATTCTAATTGAAACGATAAATTTAAGTTATCTCTATTAAAATGGCATGCGCTAACACTAGCAATATTATACTTGAAATTATTGACCTGTCACAAGTGATTCCCAATAATTTGACTTAATCACAAAGTAAAACGTGTAAACTGTGAAAGCATCCGAAATCAACATACCATGACTAAGACGGATCCGTCTACATAATCTTTTAAAAACTCTTACCCGAGATCTACATAATAAAAAGTCATTTGTGATATACTCATCAAATATCAATTCAAATATTAGAAAACTCATATTTTGCTTATGTAGGATGGAATTTTATACAAATATATCATGCTTACAAGGGGTATTTGACAAAAATACCGGTTGAGAGGTACACATTTCCAGAGCCATTTTTTTTTATGTACAGTCACTGACTGTATATACCTCTCCCATTATATGATAATAAGCCTGATTCTCGGCTGACTGCTACACTTTGTTCATCAGTTTCAGTGAAGTGTAATACAAGTGGATTCCGGTTTTATGTAACCGGTTGACAATTATTTTCCGTTGAGTTTATATTATGACGTCATTCCCAGAATTTTTACGTCATTCGCTCCAAATTCAATAATGATGCTTTTGATCCTAAATATGTCATCTGGAACCATATATTTAGAATGACAATGAATTTGTCATATTAGAATAGACATAAATTCATTTTTATTTTTCAAATTTATTTTTAGACATGCCGTATTCCCCATCTGCCATGGTATTTGCTAGGGTATTTCCCATCTGCCATGGTATTTGCTAGCAATATATTTAGAATGACAATGAATTTGTCATATTAGAATAGACATAAATTCATTTTTATTTTTCAAATTTATTTTTAGACATGCCGTATTCCCCATCTGCCATGGTATTTGCTAGGGTATTTCCCATCTGCCATGGTATTTGCTAGCAAATACCCGACACATGGAATTCCCTAATGGCAAATACCCCAGCAGAGAAAAGAAAATCGCAATATATAGAAATTGGTGAAAAATACCATGTTTCTCATCCAATCAAAATACAGCATTATTACATAAGGTGGAATTATAAATGAAATACTAGTCATGTAGAACTGAACGTAAATTGTTTATTGTAGGCGTTAAACGTGCAATGAAGAAAAGTATGAAAGGTATGTTTGCTGAACCTAGGCATGTTGGTTTAATTGAAAATTATGACTTGATACGTTGCATAAATATCTATTTGAAATCTTGATTTCATGTGAAATTCAAAAGTGCATTAGACATAAGTATAACACAATTTTAATAACTTTATTAAAAAATATATCTCCTGCGTGCATAGCTTTGATTGTTATCTAGATTTGGCTTTGTTTCGGCCCTTTTAGATTTTTATCAACCCTTGAAACATTTGTGTTAGGTTTTGCTTTCAATATTTGTGGCTTAGACCATCAATGAAAGCGTTATTAATTGTCTACATGCGCATCTGGTGCAGTAAAATTGTTACTAATAGTGTTGCTGGAAGCTATCACACCAATAGTTTAAAATGGTGAAGTTGAATATATCAAATCGTAAATTTTACGCCATAATTACAAACCTGATTTTGAACTATATAAAACTTTTCGAAAACTATCGGGACGTCACTTTTTCCTGTGGCGTCATTTTGAAGCGTAATATTATTCTGCAGGTGACAATGGAATCTTTTTTGTACTGTCTTATGTTCTTTTGTTTTTTAACGTACTTTTGTTTTTATTCTGTGGTAAGTCACCACTTCGGTGTGACATGTACATCAATTATATGGTCATTTTCAGATTAAGATTTTCTGTTATGAAATCCCTTTCACAGATATAAGGGGATATGTTCAAAACTACAATCCCGTTCCCTTTTATTACCATTTATCGAAATATGTACCAACATGAGCAACACAACGGGTGCCACATATGAATCAAGATCTACTTACCCTTCCGGAGCACCTGTGAGTTTTAAGTGGGGTTTATGTTGCTATATTGTGTTTTGTGTACTATTATTTGTCTGTTGCTCTTTATCTTTTTTAGCAAGGCGTTGTCAGTTTGTTTTCGATTTGTGAGTTTGAATGTCCCTGTAGTGTGTTTTGCTTCTCTTTTTAACCTATTATAATTCGGTTTTATGTAACAAAATAAATTTCTTGTGGTCTATTTGGTCTTTAACCGAACATTGCATGAATGCAATACAGCATAAATATATATTTAATCCATATTGGGTCTTTGCCATCTCAAGATATAAGAAAGGTTTCTTGCAAAGATTTTAGAAACTATCTCTATTAAATAACATGGTTTTGTATTCTGTAAAGGTCATCTATTGTTGTGTAGCTCTTGAATGAATGCATACATTTATCATTGGCTTTCAAATTTCATTTTTATCGTTTCTGATTAGGCTAAATACAAAAAAAAACCTTAGACGTACCCCATAACATTAAAAGATTTATTTTAAAACATGAAAAAATTGTAACACACATTTGAATGCATTTAGTTAATCTAAACTCAACTGTAGAAAATTGAATTTTTGTCATAGTACGAATTGATAGAAGTGTAGGCTAACAACGCATAATTATTTCATCTCATGAAAATTTTACCCGGCAGTATAAGTATTATGAATAGCAGTACATTTGAATTTTGAAGAAGATCCCAATAGGAGCGAAGCGTAGTACAGTATTTGAATATAATTTCCAACTGTTTTTACCTTAGAATAAAATACAAGTACATATCAACTTTCCATTCTAGGATATAATGTTTAACGAACCTTTGTAGTAAAAGTGGGACAGTTTTTGCATTAAAGGGAGTTCCTATGAGACATTCCATTGTCTATATTTACAAAATTACAACCTATAACTGATATAAGAATTTAAACAGTATACAATTTTATAACATCGTTAGATCAATATATGATATTATTTAGGTTTAAATATTCGCATGCGATGATTTATTTGTTGATTTCAACTATCATATTCTTTCAGCTTGCTGGGCGGTTTGTGGTAGCTGTGTAATTGCAGCGGACTATATCACCTAGGAAAGAGTTCAAGAACCAAATGATGTTCAGTTCATAGAAAACCTTCCTTGTTTGTTAATCAAAATTCCTATGAAAAATAATGGAAAAAACATCTGAAATGACTTTGTTTGTCTTTTGTCATCAAATAAGAAAAAAATAAATAAAAATTGTTTTTAGAATTGTAACTCGAAAAAGTAAATAAATCCTGAACATCTATATATTCTGTGTTTTCATGCTGTTTTGTTGCTATATACAAAAGAAGATGTGGTATAATTGCCAATGAGACAACTGTCTGCAAGAGACCAAAACGACACAGACATTATCAACTATAGGTCACCGTAAAACCTTTAACATTGAGCAAAGCCCATACAGCGTTAAAAGGCCCCGATATGGAAATGTAAAAACAATTTAAACGAGAAAACTAACGGCCTTATTTATATAAACGACAACAACCACTGAAATACAGGCTCCTGACATACATACATCATGTGGCGGTGTCAAACATGTAAACGGGATCCCAACCCACCCTAACCTGGGACAGTGGTTTAACAGTATTTTTGTGATTTTACTTTTTACACCTAAATATAAGAAGCGGCAAATTTACCTTTGACCTTATGTGTACTCTCATTTTTTTAATTCATACTATGTAAGTGGAATATGAACTCCGAGGAAAATTCTACACGAAAATTCCATAATCAAAAGGCAAAACCAAATGTTAAAAGGATCAAAAGAATGGACAACAAGTGTCATATTCCTGACTTTGTACAGGCATGTTTAAATGTAGAACATTGTGGATTGAAACTGGTTTCATAGCACTTAAACCCTCACTTGTATGATAGTCGCATCAAATACAAATTTCAACGGTTGCATGAACAAAACAGACATAATAGGTGAAAATGTCAAATTAGGGGCACAGCAGTCATCATCGTGTCACAATCTCAATTAGAACAAACATATTGATTTTCACCTATTAGTCTTTGTTAAATTTGTACTTTTCAAAACAATGTGCAGAATTTATCTTTGTTTCAAAGAAAGAAATACTTGGAATAGATGAAGTTTTTACTGTCCAGTACTATTAAAAATATTCACATAAATTTTTCTTGCATATAAAAAATAACCATCACTGGAAGTCAACCAATCAAATGTTGACCCTTTTTCTTCGTGTGTAAAAGCTTAAGTAACCATGTCACCTTAAGTTTCGCAAATATTCTATAGAAACACACAAAAAAAGATGTGTTTTGAAACACAGAAATTGTTTACTGCAATAAATTGTAGAATAATCTTCCTACAAAAGTCAAATTGAAAGGAATATTTTTGTTCGATCCTTTTAAGTATGCAACCTTGACACATTCCAATGATGATACGGAACGTCATAAAAATCGATCACGATATAATATTTCCGTAGCACTCAATGAAAATAGACCGGGAGTTGAATTATTGGAAGGGCACAAGTAGCTATACCCAGGTCAAGTTTTATCAACTAGACATGATATTGGCACCGATCCAATTCGCAATTATGATTATAATGAATTTGGTAATGATTACTCAAATAATTATAACCCTAACCTGTAATTTGTGCTGAACCAGCTGATCCTTTCATATAGCTTTTAATAGCTCTACGAGTGAGGTGGACAAAGGTGAGGTTTTCTATGAAATTCCTGAAGATACTGAGTGAAATATTTCTTAGCTTCATACAGGAGAGAACACTGGGTCCAAAATATGGACAAATCTTTCTAAAGCATTCAATGTTTCCTTGTATATCAAATCTAGAAAAGATTGTATAACTGAAATAAAGGCATGTAAGGCCTGACAAGTGTTCCTCGATGGTTGTACCCAAGGTATATAAAGAGATTTAAGAGAATATTCTAAGGCAAGCACATTCAACCATATTCAAGTGATGTGTGCTTGCAAGGGGTTAAAAAATGTAAGATGGCAGGCATGGTGCCTATTATTAATCTTGAAAATCAATTGGCTATTATAAAAGAGCCCCTTGATCCATCTATAATCAAAAGTGGGTTATCAGACTCCATTAGCCTTATGGGCGATGCTAGTGTCAAACACATTTATAACATATATACAATATATTTTGAACCCACATGTTAACTGTACTGTACTTATTTATGTAATCATTTTAGATTACACCATTGTCAAACAATATTTAAACACTGAAAAAATAAACAAAATACAAATAATAATCGATCTATAAATAATGTAAATGTTTGTTTAAACTACTGATGTAGTACAATGATCGAAGCCTTGTTGATAAGATATTACACCTGAGTGCTGACGTGTTATCAGCGATATTAGAAATGAATGCATATGGTCATTATTGTCGCTACATTTACAAAATATGTAGCAGACTGATAGCCTTAAACTAAAGTCATAATCGACATAAACATTTCTGTTCGTCTTTATTAGCAGCGTATCAATGTACGTGATATATAATAAAGCGTAATGAATGTTTACAATGAAAACGAAAGATGTCAAGGTATATTTTAACTACTCATAAAACAAAACCTAACTGACATAACAAAAAAACAAAAAACGACGAAAAACAAACAACGAAACACAACAAAAATCACATACAACTTAAGACTAAGCAACACGAAATCCACAAAAAATATCCGAGGATGGGTTGGGGGATTTGCGTCAGCTACCATGGACGAAAAGCAGATCCTGCTCCACATCTGTCGTGTCCCTCGTGTAAATACCAACTCGTGATCAGCCTAATATGGAAGTCACATTCGAAGAAAATAGGACGGGATTGTGGTTACGATAATTGCCATATTTCTAACGTCGCAAAGATTCTCACAGATCCGACAGCAAATGATTTTCTATTGCAGGTGTCCTTACAGTAAATAGGAAAATATCTTTATTAAGCTTTATTATAAGTTTTTTTATTGTTAGAACATTCTTGTATTGACCAAATCGCCTCAGAAGATCTTCTCTGTGAATTTGGGGAGGCGCTGGACTTATTGATAGCAGGCACATTCAAAAGCTGAAAAGAAATAACTGAGGCCAGTCATGTGTTTAAGGTTTATCAATTTGACAAGTCTAAGGCAAAATGTAAAGCACTTACTATTTGGAAGTGTTGTGATTGCTATTAAGACAACTGTCTACATGAGACCATTGATTTAAAGATATTCAACAAAAGATCACCGTTCGAAAGTAAAAATATAGCAAAATACATACATTATAGTATGCTAAGAAAAAGCAAAATGTCTTTTACTATTTTGACATGCTTTTCTAATTTAAAAAAATCTTTATAAATTTTAGTCATATAACATGATTTTGTGAACAGCTTCATAAATATTGCGAATAAAGTTAACATACACATATATTAATATAGAAACATTACGCATAATCAATTAAATCACAATTCTTGATATAGACTTATAGAATGTCCATACTAAAACTTATTATGATTTTTTTCACAGGTACTCGAAGTCAATCTACGTTTGTTTTACTTTACTGAATACATTTTTCAATTGATTTTGATAGTTCGTTCTTATGTTGTATCAGATAGTGAAGGGTTGGCATCCTGCTAACATGTGTAACCTAGTTACATTCCGTATGTATGTGCCTGTCACTAGTCCAGAGCCTGTAATCTAGTGTTTGTCGTTTGTTGATGTGTTACACATTTGTTTTCCGTTCATTTATTGTACATAAAATAGGCCGTTAGGTTTCTCGTTTGAATTGTCTTAAATTGTCATTTCGGGCCTTTTATAGCTGACTATGCGGTACGGGCTTTGCTAAATCTCAAAGACCGTACGTGCGGGTGACCTATAGTTGTTTATTTCTGTATCATTTTGGTTTCTTGTGGAGAGTTGTCGCATAAGCATTCATACCAGTTATTTTTATGCAATATAAATTGTGATATGTTTTCACCGCATAATGTTTTTAAAATCTACCGTCCAACCTTTATGAAGATAAAACATGATCTCAGTTTATCTTTTTGTCACAAACAAAACTGATAGTATATCACTGAAAGAAATTATAAAGAAAACAATAACGTGCAACTTTCAATTATGCAGAACATTTACTGAACATAAAACACTATTAATATGTCTGAAATTTTACATTGAAATTTTCATGGTTTAATTCAAAGTGTAGTAGACACACGTTGATACACATTTATATCATAAGGATCACAAGAAGAATGTGATCGCAGTCGGTATATTATAAACATTAGACATTACGGTTATTACAAACTTCAAATTTCAGTTCCAAATGCCACCTCACAAACACCAGTAATTTCAAGATTATGTCAAGTCTGTATGATGAGACATCATGATTTCATTTCATTATATAGTTTTTCAACTTTTGAGTCTCGTAATATATATTTTTGAAAAACTTTGTTAATAATATAATTGCAAAATAACACAAAACATTATGAAATAACTCAGATGCGTTCCAGTAATATTCGTTGGTAGAATATACATTCATTCCTGAATTGTGGGAAGCCAGTCAATGAAAGGCGTGTATATCCATAATACTAGCCTGCAATAAACTTTCACGAGAGAGACTGCGTTCTATAAAAAGGTTGACTGCAAATAGATATACTTTCAGTAGCATGAACAACTTTGTCCCCTTATAAATGTATTAAACAATTGAGCGATCTATATCTATGTATATTTGACCCCCTCTCCTTTTAAAAAGCACACTTTCTATAGGTAAAACATTTCAACACTGTGTATGAACTACATTCACGGGCAAACAGTGTTCGTCTATCCTGAGGTTAATCAGCATAGTGTTACTATCTTGATTTTCAAATAAATTTTGTTTAAATCATTGATTGTAAACATATGCATTGCACTTGTTTGTTTTGTTGTCGCGTCAAGGGGTTTGTGGCAACAACCAATAAAATTGTACTAAAATTGCATCATAACTATTCAAAACTTTTTCAAAATTTCCATTTTGATTAGTAGTTTCAGGCAGGTTTATTTCATTATATTTTTTGTGGCCGTATTATCAGTAGACTATATTGATAAGATAAAACTGTGGAATATGTTATTAGACGTTTACTTCTGCAAACACTTGGATTATAAACTTTGGCAGTGCCAGTGATATTTGGACACTATTAATATCCGAATTTTAAACTATCAAGATCAGATTTTGTGGTAAGTAAACTCTTATAAACAAATGAAATTGATAATTTGCAAATAAATTTCATTTTTATAATTCTGGGTATCGATCTACACCTACAACACAACATTGACATCTGTTGATATATGAAATAATGTAACGAGATTTAAAGACGAGTGAGGTACGTTAATATAAAGGATGGATTATAGCTAGGCTATACTGGTAATCATAATTATTACAAGTAAGGCAGTATGATAAAGAGTTCCTTATTTGGAGAAATGATTTCTAATTTTGTTTTTTGTAATAAATAAGTTTTGTACCAACCTAATATTTTATTATTAATTTTTACCACAACGATCGTTTTTCGAATCCTTGATCATCAAAACTACAGTATGTGCTTTAAACACTACTGTTTTGACTTCATTCTTGTTTTTCAAGTTATAATAATCTTAATTAGTTTTGAGATGACTATAATTATTATTACTGCTTACCGCTTAGTTGCAACTCGTTTCTGTTTTTCACATATTGAAACAAGAAGATTACTACATTGTTTGACGTTTCGCATGATATTAATGTTACTTTTGGTAAGTTTCATTATTCTACTATTTAATGTTTAAAGTAATAATGTAAAAAGAGCTTTGAATATTTGAAGCCATCAAAGGCTTTGCTGAAATCAATGAATGGACAATCACAAAACCATTTTTCGGAATGCAAACTCAACATGAAACAAAAATAAAATTGATAAACCCAATAAAAAAAACCTTGATAGAACAATCTGTGAAGCTCTGTATTTCAAAGATTCTCAATTTTTAGAAAGGAATATAAAATTAGACAACAAATGTAGCGCATTCCTTATAAACATAGTTTCTGAACCGTCACATTACCCAAATTGCACCAAGTACCTCAATTGAATTCATTTTTCCTAAAAGCCGAGAAAATCATATTTGTCTTCGAAAAGATTGAACTATTTCACTGTATCTAAAACACACCAGCATTTTTTTTGACTCGATGGTATCTAAATTCTAGATTCTAATATGGCACGGTGACGGAACATTAATAGACAGAGAAAAGGTTGATTTCTGTTTATTTATTTGTTTTTTTTTGTGAAATCGAAAAATGTCTTCACATGTATAACTATTTTCTATTGTGAGGTGTAATAATTTCTACAATCGTTCTATATTAACGGAGAAATAGGTAAAAATGCATGTCAAAATAACGACTGGAGTGAACCTTGCCTCGAATTTGTTTAATAACTCGTTAGATTGTTCACATTGAACGGGAAGAAAAGTATGGAAAGAAATATATTGACACAAAGGTTGCAAAACTAGCCACTCTAAGCACCTCAATACTTGTATTTCTGTGTATAAAAACGGAAGATATTATATACCATCGAGTCCAAACATTTTTTGCCGGTTTGATTTAGACACTGTGGTATTCTTCAAATCTGACCATTATTCACGTCTCTCAACATAGCTTAATAAACTCCAGTGTACAGTTTACATATCAACATATAAAGGAGAGGCGTATTGAAAAATGTCCGGACAATGGACTGCTTTTTATTGATTGATTGTTTTATATATCTGATTAATAAGCGAAAGAGGAAGTGTTTATGGTTCACCTTTTTACATATCGAATATCTAAATGGGGTGCAATTTAAAGGTGTTACAATAGCATATGTTAGCAGTATAAATGTCTTAAATGTTTATCAAATAAGGTAAATACTTCAAAGTTAGTAGGGCATATAAATCCTCCTTTTCTATTTCAGTTATCAACACTAATCTGCGGTTTTCTAAAGTTTTTGTGAAGGTCGTTTTTCTCTTGCTAGATGTCTGTACCAATGCAGTTGCTTTGCCCTCTATCATTCGAATAATATCATATAAATTTGGAAGTTTTTACGTACTTCACCTTTTCAAATTTCCAGTTTTTCGAAGTTAACATTTTAACCTCGTAGGTACAATAGCTACTAACATAACATAATTAATTGGAAAAAACATCGTTGTGGTAAGCTGCACTATATATTCAGAATAAATGTCATATTTAACTTTTTAATTTTTTTTTTACCTTTTTATGATAGTTGTTTATGGTTCAATTATATTTGGTAAGAAACCCAAAAAGATATGACAAGTTAATGTTACAATAATTGGGTCACCGTAGAACAGTTAACAAATTACAGACATGAGACAACACAACTTACTAAATAATTAATACAAACAAACAAACAAATTAAATATAAAAAAGACGCCAACAAATCAGGTGTAGATAACAGTATATTTTTTACAATTGATTTATTTATTAACGTGCTGGCCATCTTTTATTGCATCGATTCCGATCATTGACAGTATGTCAATGGAAGACCAGTATCGAAAGCACTATACGAACCAAACCCTTTGTGTCTGAAAGGTAATCGGTTCAGCTACCAATTTATATATATATACTTGAGACTGTGTATGAGCGTACAGAGCGTATAGTATATATATACATACAAATATAATTCACATTTTGAAAATGACCTTGACTTTTAAGATCAAAGTTACAATCATGAGGTACGGATTAAATACACTGCATTATTCTTTTTAATCTTTATTTCAGTCGATAGTGTAAATTAGATTGATTTCACTTTGTTTAAATCTATTTAAGTCGTTGGGAATTTTCAAGACTATGTTATGGCTAACATATCCAAGTGATAATACGGTTTTTCCAAAGTAAATTTAGCAATGTTGCAGTTTTGCTAATTTTCGAAAAATTGCATATTTTATAATAAATAAAAACATGTTTTTTCCTTTATTGTTAGTATTGACATTTTCATCCCGTTCAAAGCCTTAAAACATCTAGAATGTTTTATATATATATATATATATATATAGTACTGTAGTACGCCGCTAGATTAAAAACTGACGTGGAAAGGTAACATATGGCCACCGAAAGCTCTTTTTTTGAGAGCCCAGGTGGTCGTGTGGTCTAGCGGGACGGCTGCAGTGCAGGCGATTCGGTGTCACGATATCACAGTAGCATGGGTTCGATTCCCGGCCAGGAAAGAACCAAAAATTTGCGAAAGCAAATTTGCTTTTTATATATATAAAATAGAAGAACATATTATTGTTAATGAATATTTCGTGCTGACTCTTCGAGACAAAAGTTGCGATTAAGTTGAATTTAGATCCAACTTGTATAGTCAAAATATCATTGTGCAGCTACGTTTCAAAATTGTAGAATATTCAATTTCTACCATGAAGTTTATTTGAAGTATAATAGATAACTATGTAATGTTACGACGTCAAATGGGACAGAACAATTATATACAGGTTTTAGTATAAAGCAAGATATTATATATATATTAATAGTTATCAAAGGTACCAGGATTATAATTTAGTACGCCAGACGCGCGTTTCGTCTACATAAGACTCATCAGTGACGCTCATAACAAAATATTTATAGAAAAAGCCAAACATGTCAAAAGTAAACCGAGAAAGCGAAAAAAGCATTGAGCAGGTAGAGGATAAAACGTTGAAAAATAGTCTTGGCTTTTTTAACTTAATTTTCGAGCTGCACTGATGAGTCTTTTGTAGACGAAACGCGCCTCTGGCGCAAATACAAAATGTTAATCCTGGTATCGAAAAAACGTTTCTTTCTAATTTAAAAAATATTCTACAATTACACAGAAATGTAATGGTATGCTAAATCATGACACCAGATTCCTCTTTTCGGAACTTAACGGTTTACAACTATTTAATTTTCGATTTATGTCAAATTTAGTTACTTAGAGAAATTATTTAAAAACTGATAAAACTATTCTAGAAAAAGTTATTTTTCTTGTTTAGTTTATATATGCACATTATATCTAAAATTTCGTCTTGTAATATTTTTGTAAACTGATTGTTTTATAAGGTACAAAAAATGTGCGTTACTTGTAAGTGATGTTATCAAACTGAGTTGAACTTTGCAAAACGGTTGGAATTTTGAGTCCTCCATTCTTTCAACTTTTTATCTTATTTAGCCATTTACACTAATACTCGAACGTCACATATGAGTACTTTTGTAGACGAAACGCGCTTCTGGTGTATCAAATTTTAAGATGAGTATATTTGATGAGGTTATTCATCACAGTAATCTGCTTTTTTCGTAGGTCGAAATGTAAACAGTTTGAATTATAACTAGTTTAATACAATTAGTTTGATATATCTATATTTGTACCAATTATTGATATTCTTCTTTAAGGCCAAGTGACAGTAAATGGGCTATGTCGTAGATTTCAGTAAAATTTGGCATACACCTCTGGCTCGATGAACTTCAACTGAAAATCGCAATAATAATGCATTTATCTCAATTATCATTTGAAATATTACTGATTGAATTCTTACAAAATGGGTGAACATTTGTATAGAAAGCACATAAAATCGGCGAAAACCCTTCTAAAATTTGTCTTAAAATCGCCAAATCTCTAATTCTACTCCATGAATTTTTCTTAAAAAACTATATGTCATGTATGTTGTTGATACACAAATTTCCGTTTTAATGATGCAAAATAAAGATAAGGTCATCGACTTCGTTCTTACAGTATACATCATTCAAAGTTGCGTTCTTTGTGAAAAAAACCCAACAAAACGTCGAAATAATCGTAACGTTATCGCAACTGCAGGCCGTAAAACGTTGATTTTTGGTGTTTTTCACTACCAACAAGGTAACAAATTGATTATTAGACAAAAAACGAAGTCGGTGACCCTATGATTATTTTATATCATTAAAACAAAAATCTATGTGTCAACAATATATAGTTTTTGAAGAAAAATCTATGGAGTAGAATTAGAGTTTTGACGATTTTAAGACAAATTTTAAAAGGTTTTTCGCCGATTTTATGTGCTGTCTATTCAAATATTCACCCATATTAATAGAAATCAATCTGCAATGTTCCAGATAATAAAAGAGATACATGTTGGTTTTTTTCGATTTCCAGTTGTAGTTCAACGAGCATGGGTTGTATGAATTTTTGTAGCAAAATCTGCGACATAGCCAATTTACTGTTCCTTGACCTTAAGTTGGGTTTACTAATTCATATCATTGATATAAATGAAATATGAAACATCAACTTTTCTTGTGATGTTTGAGATGTTCGTGATGGTTTTATTTTTTAACAACTATAGTCGACATTGAATTGATTCTGAATTGTTTATGTTGTGTAATGGTTATAACATCCCCATGTTTTAATTTTGTGCGAAAAATATCAGCATTCAGTTATCTTATTGTAAAAGAATAATAACAAGTGAATGCATTTAAGATTTCTTGTATATTTCTTTTATTAACGTCAACATGTTGCATGTTAATTAAAATGTTATTTTTTTCTTGATTTTGCAGATTTATCTGGTATTATTTATCCATTAGTACAGCTCGTGTTCGTTGTTTTGCTCTCTGAGAAACTGTTGGTAGTTGCAAAACAAACAACACCAAGTGTCGGATTATACAATCTTGCTTTCCAAAATAGTTCGAACAACGAAACAAAATCATACAATTTTCTCTGGACGCAATCTTCAAAAACAGTTTCATTTAACGTGACCAACTGCCATTTATTTAGTGTGCCGACAGGTGGAATGTTAAAAGCAGAATTATCTCTAACGACTAGAAGCAAGGAAAAGAAATTTAAGGCTGCCGCTTGTATAACCCTTATACGCACAAATCAGACAACCTGTCAGATAATTTTTGAGGTACCGGGAAGAAGAAAACAGTTCGTCAGTCAGTTAATTCTACATGAAGTATTTGAAGTGCAGAAAAACGATAAACTTAAAGTGTCAATTCCTCGTGGAAAAAAGTATATCTACCAAGTTAGCGAGTATAATCGCCTTCGATTATACTATTCATAGAATGAGGAAGATAGTTAATATTTTGTTAAAACACAGTGGATGATATTAATTTCACAAATTGCAATATTTTCGTTTAATTTTACCTTTCAGTTTTTAAATTATAGAATTACAAATTATATAATGCCGTTTCTCGTTTCTAGTAACCTTGACATCTGTCATATTTTCAGAAAGAATACTCTCAAGTCTTCTAATTTTTTTATTACTGTAAGCTAGTAGAGCAGTGACCCTTTCTGTGCTTTATAAATTTATAATGTCAAAGCATCATTTTTACACCGTTATGAACATATCACCGGTTTGTAAAATTGCATGTGACTAATATAGCTACAGTACAGGTAGGAGAGCAAATGAAGAGATACACTTCAGACAACACTAACCTACCAAAGATTTCTAGACAATGTCTGTTTTGATATATCCCTTTTTTAGCTCATCTGGACCAAAGGGGTAAAATTGTTTATCAGGTCCAGATCTATATGCCCTGAAATTTTCAGAGGAATCCGACAACCCGTTGTTGAGTTGCTGCCCCTGAATTGGTAATCTAAAGGAAATTTTACTGTTTTTGGTTATTATCTTGAATATCATTATAGATAGAAATAAACTGTAAGCAATAATGTTCAGCAAAGTCAGATTTACAAATAAGTCATACTGACCAAAATGGTCGATTGACCCCTTTAGGAGTGATTGCCCTTTATAGTCAATGTTTAACCATTTTTCGTAAATCTTAGTAATCATCCTTTATAAACATCTTCTCCTCTGAAACAACTGGGGCAAATTAATCCAAACTTGGCCACAATTATCTTTGGGGAATGTAGTTTCAAAAATTTGTCTGGTAACCCGACCATCCAACCAAGAAGGCCGCCACGACTAAAAATAGAACATATGGGTAAAATGCAGTTTTTGGCTTATAACTCAAAAATCGAAGCATTTAGAGAATATTTGACAAGGTAAAATTGTTTATCAGGTCAAGATCTATCTGCCCTGAAATTTTCAGATAAATCGGACAACCCGATGTTGGGTTGCTGCACCTGAATTGGTAATTGTAAGAAAATTTTGCTGTTTTTGTTATTATATTGAATATTATTATAGATAGAGATACACTGTAAACAGCAATTATGTTCAGCAAAGTAAGATTTACAAATAAGTCAACATGACTGAAATTGTCAATTGACCCCCTAAGGAGTTATTGTCCTTTGCAGTCAATTTTTAACAATTTTCCACTATAACTGTAGCTACTGGGCAAAGTTCATTATAGATAGAGACCATTGTAAGCAGCAAAAATATTCAATAAAGTAAGATGTACAAACACATCATCATCATCAAAACACAATTTTGTGAGGAATCCATCTGCGTCCTTTGTTTAATATTCACATAGACCAAGGTGAGCGACACAGTCTCTTTAGAGCCTCTAGTTACAATTTCTATCATACGTTATACGAAATTTACAATCTTATCTTTAACCGAATGTTTTGGAAATACTGTAGTTAATTTGCATTTCACCCTTCCTCTTTATTTCATATTTAATGAAGTTCATTTACTTTTCACCTTAGCATCAGTTTCATCATTCATATTCCTGCTCAGCTAAATTTAGTATGTTAATGATTTTTTTAGGGCCATTCTTTGTTCAGAAATAAGGTTAGTGATTAATAACGGATGTTTCCTGTATCAACTTTCATTTTCCCATGAATTAGTGTAATTATATCTTTTGCCATAGTAGCCTTACCAGATTTCTCCTATCTGCCCTTGTAGTTAGGTATTTCATCAGAAACTTATGTACGATATAATCTTGGTTAGTGTTTTATTATCATAATTCGGGCTGTTTACTAGTATAAATAGGGCCTGCGTTGTTATAAACATTAGTTTGCGTGTTTGACACAATAATCATCACTTGTTATGTGAACCACAAATCATTGTTAAATTGCGTTTGAAGTATGAAATGTCTTTTGAATAATAATAGTTGAATTTTTCATCGACTTAGAGTTTCTTTAGTTACTATGCACTACTCAATGACCTATATAATTTCATGTGATCAGGATTTCACTAAACAAGGGAAATCAGTAATGTGCATCATTTGTGTCTGTCGTTTCACGGTGTTATTGGCATCTGTCGTCTGTTTGCCTTTTAAACATTGGAGACCCAGAATTTACCATCCCGACACAATCTGCAGGTCACGTTTTCGTCACAATATTATTCAACAACATGTGTTTTTTTATATTCGAATTATAGTTACTTTTCGGTCTATTATATTATCTGCTTCTTATTTGCCTTCAAGTTAAATTGGAATCAATTAATTGTAAAAAAAGCTTCTTTTATTATTTGATGTGGCTTCAATATTGTAATTAATGTATCATTTTGGGTAATTTCGTGATCTTAACCGCGTAAATTGAGTTGTAATACATTCTTCTTATACCAATACAAGGCAAAAAAGAATAAGTTTCTAAAAAAATTTCAAACCACACGATGTAAGTTTTATTTGAAGCATCCAGTTGTTTTTTAATTAGGATTGGTAGTCCAGAATCAGTCCCTGAAATTAATCTCATCTTAAAGTTTCTGTTAAAGTCGTATGTCTTATAATACCTGGTGTCCTTTTTTACAGCAACATTATATTGCATGTTAAATGCACATTGCAATCTATTTGGGTGATATTTTGTGGTGGGTACATTCTGTTCAAAATATTCAAAGACGAGTAAGTTTCCATTCCTTTCATTTTTCAAAATCTAAATTTGGTGACTTGTAGCACTATGCAAGTATGTTAGAACATTTCAACAGAGAAAATACACAAACAGTCATAGTTGATCTATTGGTTGATGTTGTTTTTTAACGAAACATTTGCACGACGGGTGCCACATGTGGAGCAGAATCTACTTACGCAACTTGAGCTTGATGACCCAATGAAGTAGTGTTGCTCAATTTTTTTTTTATGTTGTGTTAATATGTACTATTGTTCGTGTGGTTGTTTTTCTGTTAGCCATGGTTGTGTCAGTATGTTTTCGACAAGAAAATAACAATAAGTAACTATAAATTGTTTGTATTTTGTAATCGATCTGTTGATACAAATCCCTCACAATGAATGATTCTTAAGCGTGCAAAACACAGAAAATAAAAAAATGACATGATGCATTTACGTGTACCTTATATACAAAGAACCGCTACAAAAATACACAATTTTTGTAACTCGTGTATTAATCAAACCATTAAAGTTCCTTCTCAACCCGTTAAATGTCTAGTGTATTGTGTACATCTTATAAAACATATTGTATTTTGATTAAATTAATTAAAAGCTTACCAGATTTGTTAATATAGTATTAATGTATGGACTTTTTCATATTGGCCCTGTAACATGCCCGAGGTGTTAATAATGGCCAAGGATGGTTGTAATGGCCCTGAGGCAACGCCGAGGGCCATTACAACTGTCCGAGGCCATTATTAATATCAAGGGCACGTTACAGGGCCAATATGAAAAAGTCCATATATTGATACTTGTATTAACCAACTACATGTATAAAGGCAACTTCATGCAAGAACAGTCTTCAAGTCTCGGATCCAAAATTATACAGCTATCCACACACTACAACAGGACCAATACAGAAAATCCCGTTTCATAACATTTCTATTTTAAAAAATGGTTTTAATTCTTTGACTAAACAAAGAGTAAGAAACTTACCGTGAAGAAGATACAGGAATTTCATAGCTGAACTCCAACTTGTCTTTTCGCATTCAATTTTGCATGGAATTTTAGTCAACATTGTGACTGTCAGATGTAATTTCTGATTTCTCATCCAAGTACTTAATTTTATGCTATTTAATTTCATTTCATCTAGCAAATAAAAAGTAGCTGGGAAGAATAAATCAGACAGTTTAACTATTCTAAACATGAAGTCTGCATTCTGAGGATTGAACAACGGAAATGAAACAGTGATAATAATCGAAAGTCGTACTCGAAAAAGACTGTGAAATATTTCCGTTTCAAGTCGTTACAAAACAATGTCAATGAGCATCATTTAAACTTGTTTTTATATTAAGTTTAAAAAAGAATAAAAAAATGTCACACTTATTTAAAGAAATAAAACGACATTTTGATTTAATCGATGTCCTGTTTCATCTTTTCATAATGCATGACTGTGATTTCGTAATGCACGGGTGTGATTTCGTAATGCATGACTGAGATTTCGTAATGCATGACTGAGATCTCATAATGACTGGCTGTAGCAATTTCTCCGTTCATAATGACCAGATGTCGAAATTTTCCTTCTATAAAGCATGGGCATTTCTATACATATTGTAGTAAGTTGGTTAATAATCATGATTAAAACATCTTTTCCCACGCACATAATCGAAATATATTGGATAATAATCTTTACTTATACATTATGGATTGATTATAATATTTGTTTCTGTCTTTAAAGAAATAACATCAGAAACCTGTTATTTGAAGTGTGCACCACATTTTTATATGTTACATTCATATCTTATAATAATTTATTTCTTAATTCCATTTTAAACCGGAGCAAATCATAAAAAAACATAGACGACGTCATGGCCACATAATAAAAGTATGTCTATGTGCTAAAAAATAAAACACCGTAACCATATCACAAAAAAATCGTTAAATTCAAAATAAATGTTCTAACAAATGTGTAATGCTCACAAACTATCTAAATGCATTTTCGACATAATGCATTAGGTTTTCATTTTACTTTCAGTTTAACTTCTGTATCGGAGAGGACGAACGTTTTTAACAGGTAATAGAGTGTAATTGGCTGTTAAATTTTGTCTCATTGATTTCTACAATAACCGCATTGACCTGGTTTTACGTTGATGAAAGGAAAACAATTTTAATACAGTAAATATTTGTAATGGAGATTTCAAACCTTAAGTTTTCACATTTAAAACTTAAAAAAATTGACTCAAATTAACATGATTTGCGACCTTATGTCTTTAAGATAAAAAGTTTATAGAAATTATTTCTGTCACTTCAAATATGCTTAACCTTATTCCAATAAAAGAAAAGAACGAGGCTGTGGTTAATAGGAAAAGTGATAGACGATATTGTTTAACAGAATTTAAAAGAATGCAATAACATTTCAATGGGATATTACAAAATACTTCTTGCTTAATCAGAAAAGAAGATGGCATGGGACAACCTGTATTTGGATCACATTTGTTATGTTTGGTCATCAATGACGTTCATCCTTGATATTTATTTGGTTTGGTACCCATAAACATGTGCAATTATCACATCACGTCAATTAGGTTGTTATGAGTGGCGAATTTTGTTCGCTCGTTTCAATTTTCATTATGAGGTATTTTTTAACTGACCAAATGTATTCAAGTTTCTCTTATCTGAAAGGCATTTGATGAGCAATACATGATTATATTCACACCATTTAAAATTTTGTGGTTAAGGGTTTAAATTGAAATAATACTTTTTACAATACTCTAATTAACCTTTGTTCACAATTGAAAGACATTTATATGTTGACTTAAATACGTGTAAATATTCAATAATATGACGCTGGGAATTTTCAGTGACTACATGGGCCAATAGTCAGCAGGGGACTCTCAGTCAGTTATCTTTTATGCTCCATCATCATATATTATTAAACTTGAAATTCGTACTATCGTTTTTATCTAAGGTAAGTTTAGAAAATTTTCCTATTAGATTTTAAAATTGTAATTCCAACTACAAAACTCATAATTATTGATATTTAAAATGCTTTACAGTCTGATGGTATGAAATAATTATGTCGGAAAACAATGATATAACACAAGCTTTCTTTATATAAAAGCAACAACTATTTCTATGACATTGGATTGTTTTGTTTCTGTTTTTGAAAGCCAAAAATAAACATAACTCCTTCCAAATTACATAACCTTTTCCCGATATAAGCATTGTTTTAGTTCCTATGTCGAAATAACGTTTATTTTTGCCGCTAGAAAATATGTCCTGATAAATGGTTCGTGAATAGCAGCAAGTAATAATAAACATAACGATAGTCCTAGTGAATTGTGAACTACGTATTTATCACTCTTTAAACCTTGGTCACACATTAACGTCAGCTCGAACGGATGCCGAAAGAAAAACTATTTTGTCAATTCGATTATCTCCGTTAGACGCCCGTTCTTACCCGTTAGACGTCAGTCCGTATCCGTTTAATGTCCGTTTTGTCCAATGGAAAATTTTGAGCATATTCAAAACTTTGAACGCACGTCCAACGGACGCAATGTCCGTTGAGCGTACGGTAAGCGTCCGTTTTGTACGGTACTCGTCCGTATTGTTTCCGTTTTGTATCAATTATTTCTCTGTTATACATCCGTTGGAGGTCCGGTAGACAAATTCATCAACAAACGTCTATCGGACGTATAATAGATAAAACAGATGATGAACGGATAAGAAACGGATATGAACTGAAGGATAACGGATACATACCAAATGTTAACGGATAAATGAAAATTAAAAATTTTGCGTTACTCAGAAATTACAATTATTGATATGTCAGATTCTTGAGTGTTATGAATGTCTATAGACGTGTAAGAGCGTGTCTTTATTATCAAGCAGCTCTTATACAGGTCCGACTGAAGTTATATGTTGCAAACATAAACCTACTAGCTGTCGAAAGGAGAAGAATGATAAGACAAAGGAGATGGTGGGCAAGATTATTGCTTAGTCCTAAAAGATTTGTTTCATAATTATCGCTTTTAATGTCTGCTTATCTTGTTGATCCGGTTTTATCCGGTATGCTTCTGTTAGGTTGCTGTTTTATGGGGTACTCGTCCGTTGTATGTACGTCGACGTCCGTTCTGTCCGGTATGTTTTCGTTTCTCGTACGTTGAATATCCAGTGAGTGTCCGGTAGGCATTCATTATCCGTCCGTCCTTTTTGGTAAGTATATCTACGGACACCAAACATTTACAAAGTGTGTCAACGGAAAACTTTTTTATCCGTTCGGCGTCCGTTCGAGCTATCCAGTAGGTGTGACCACACCTTGAACTGTAATAATCCGGGATCAGTAAATTTCTGCCTTTATGTAGGTTAATATATCCAAAATGTGCGCTATAAGGTAGAAGCTGTGATGAGTTATATAAAATATCTTCAGATTTCACCTAAAAATTGAGTGTATTAATTAATATATGGTATGTCACTCTCACAGTTTGAGACAATACCAAGAAGCACATTTTGACATTCTGGAAATTAAACTCTTTTCAAATTTATTGTAATGAAAAATATTCAAAGTAAAACGTTTGTAAACATCTTGAGAAAAAGGTGAAATAAAAAGTGAAGCAACTGGTTTTTTTTACTCGTTATATGGGTTTCTGTTTCTTTTATTTACCCTTAAATCGAATATATTAAGCGTTAAATGAACTGCAACATGATGACAATAATTAATATACATGGTTGGTAATTACTAATGTTTTTACATAGACCTTTCACTGACGGATTCTTAACATGCAAAACGTAGAGATTTTGAAATGATACAATGCATTTACATTTCCCTTATATGATAAAAACCACTTCATGTATTTACATTCTAAAATACATTTTCTGCAACTTGTGAAGTAATCAAGCTATTCATACTTCATTTAAACCCGTTTAATTTCCAGTATGTTTTCTACATTCTGTTAAACGTAGGTTGTATTATTCATTTCAGGGCATACATCATGATTAAAATTTCAATATTGTCTTTTCTCATACTCAAAATCATATTTTTTTATAATGGACCACACCAAATATGTAAAGACTACAATATTTTCTAAATATATATACCATGTAACACATTTAATTCGAATTTTTCCGTAATGTTCAGTTCTGAATCGGGGAGGACGAACATTTTAATCAGGTAATAGTTTGTAATTATCTTTTTCGTCATGACTGTTTTTTATCACTTGGATTCTACAATAATCGGACTGACATGATAAAATTTTGATAAAACTAAAAACACATTTCAGTAAAGCTAACATTTTCACTGGTAATTTTAAATCTAAAAATTTTAAACTTCAAAAGTTGACTTATAAAATTATGATGTGCAACTTGATAAACCCCTCCGCATTTTTTCGCCTCTTCCAAGTCAGGAACCTCTGGCCTTTGTTAGTCTGATTTTATGATTTTTAAATTTTAGTTCCTTTTATATGTTAAGGAGTTTAGTATGACGTCCATTATCACTTAAATAGTACACAATTGTGGGGCCAGTTGAACGACGACATATTAACACAAGTAAATATACACGTTTTTTTATGATTCTTTTTAAACATATTTGTTTGTTTTTATATTCATTCTTTTTCTCAGTTTGAAATTTTCTTTTTAGGACATTTTAGGATCAGTTTTGAATTTATCAATCGTTGACGTTTATCATTTGAGACTATTTTGGCCGTAAGTTTCATTGGAAAGTCATAATTAGTCTAAATATTTCCCTGGAGCATAGGTACTGTTAATTGTACTTCTACACTTGGTCGATACCTCGGCTGATTGAGAGTCACAACAGGTATCGCCAACTGAGTAGTCAGTACTGGCTTCAACTACGGATATGATTTGATCGAAATTAACTATTAATGAACTAATGTTTCGTAATGACAATCCTAAAACAAAAGAACACAATTCTTATTCAATGAATAAGGATGGCGACAAAAGATAACAAAATCTTTATTTTTTCTATAAAATATTGATTTTCCTTGTTCTTATTCAAGTTTTAAGAAAATTTTGGATAAAAATTATACGCCTACACTGAATAAAAAAAGACGAAAATATATGAATTTGGACTCCATTATTTACACGGACAATGATTATTTCATTTAAGAAATTCGAATGTTCATGAATGTATTTATGAGTTTGACTGTCCTTTTGGTATCTTTCGTCCCTCTTTGATTCCGTGGTTTTGAAAAATTTCCATTCAATACGTCCAAGCCTTACAATGATGTATGTTTAATTGAACGTTTAAATAAGTGATTAACATTAACTAACAAAATCCAGAAAAATCGATAGGAAACGAATAATAATAAACTCGAAGTGATACTTTACTAATATCGCAATTGAATGAGGTCCATACAAGGATATATTGACTGGAAAAAAGTATATTGACTGAGGACGAAATCTATGCACAAGTCCTTTGCTATTTTTTTTTAATGAATTTCCTTTAAATTTTTGTAATCGTTGAATGTATTTTGTTACGTACATATTTGTTTGCTTTGAAGTATCATTAGTATGTATTCATAGCTTGTATTTTTACTTTTGAATTTAGACGGATTCACATAAGAGCACTGCTCTTGTTTCCTAATCCCAATTATTTATCCATTTGTATATTTCGTATTTATGTCTTTACTCCCTTGTAGCTATACATATATATACTTGTAGCTTATATATTTTTGTAGCATATATATAGCAGCACATGACATACAAATCTTTGAGAGTGTGGTTTAATCAGTACAGGGATTTTAGCTTTACATATATAAAATGATTTCTTTAAAAAAAAAATATGATCCGATCCCGAAAAAATACAGCCAAATCGTCTTTTGACTGTATAAAAATAAACAAAAGTTTTAAAAAGGTCGGTTTGCAATCCCTCTATCGACCTATTATAGCCATTTCAACACCGATTAGCACAAACTTTGTTCATCATCTTTTTCAACATTTTGGTAAATAGACATAGTTCTAAAAGGGATTTTTCTTGCTGTTAAGGGGTAGATCATGGTAGCCTATAAAATGTTTCTATCGATATGTTGAACATAAATTGACGACATTGAAGTTTCTTAAATCAAGCTGTGATGCGGATAACTCGTCCAATTTGTTTAAATAGTCCAAAATCATTATCATTGCCAAAAGTAAGCAAGATTACTGTTTGATCACATTTTCATCTACTGCACAAATTACTTCCAATTCATATGTAGGAATTATCTCAAATACACTAGGAATACAACTTAAATATAGAATATACATACTAAAAATGTGTATTAACATATTTTTATGACTTTTGCAGTGTGCTCTGAGTGTGTTATGAAGTGCCTTGACATGTCGAAGAGTTATTTTGTCATGCTCACTGGGGTATTGTTGATAGCTGCAAATCAATCCACCGACGACATCGGGATGTTTAACCTCACGTTCCAACGTTCGATAAACGGTACAAAATCGTTCAAATTTGTATGGAAGCAAATTTCAAATTCATCTTCGTTCAACTTAACCAAGCATAACATTTTTATTGTGCCTTCTGATGGAATTTTAAAAGCAGAGCTATCACTAACAACTGGAACCTACCTAGGGAAACTTATGACCGCTGCTTGTATAAATCTGAAACGCACAAATCAGAAAACATGTCAAAGAATGTCTGGTAAACTAGGAAGAAAACATAATTTCGTCAGTCAGATAGTTCTTCATGAATTATATAGAGTTCAGAAAAATGATCAACTTGAAGTGTATATTTCACGTTGGAAGAAATACATCTACAAAGTTGCAGAGTATAACCGCCTCCGGCTTTATTATTTATAGCAGTACTGAAAGAGGTAATAGTTTAATCATGTCATTAAAAGTTTATTGATGATAACATTCTATAAGAAAGGCGAAAGATACCAAATGTACATTCAAAAGAAAACGATAATAACCCCGCCCCATGCTGAAGGTATGTGCCGGTCCCACGTCTGGTACCTTTATATTGTTTCAGGTGTTGTAATTTGTTGCTGAGTTACATGCTTGTTTTCCCTTAATTTTTTTAACATACATTAGGCAGTTGGTTTTCTCGTTTGAGTTGTTTTACATTTATCATTTCGGGTCCTCCTATAGCTGACTATGTGGTATGGTCTTTGCTCATTAGGCCATACAGTGACCTAAATTTGTTAACGTCTGTGTCATTTGGTCTCTTGTTAAAAGTTGTCTCACAAGCAACTATACCACATCTTCTTTTCTACATTGACAACGTCCGTGATCAACAGAAAAAAGATACCAACACTCAAACAATAGTAAGAGTAAAGACTGAAATATTATTAAACATTTATCCACGCATGGGCGGTTATAAAGGACAGTTAGTAAACGTTTATGAGCACAACAGTCATACTTTATGTTGCTTAATTTCAGTTTAAATGAATGTGTTAGTATGTTTTGATTCATACGATAATCGTTTGTTTTATTCATTTTATAGAAAATATCATGCATATATTACTCATTTAAAAAGATGAGGCAAAAATGAGATAACACTCAATACTTTTGAGTTACCGTTTTCATTTTGGTTTGTTACCATGGTAAAATAAAGTTGACATTGTTATTCTTATGGCCGGATGACATTCTCATTTTAAAATTATTACCACTCTCTTTTATTTATATTAAGTACGGTTTTATCTGGATAGTAATTCGGTCGTCTCTAATTCGGATTTATAAAGGTATAGTGACTTTTTATTATTTTATTTTTCGTTCCTCTTTTTATAATTTTTGCTAATTCCTGCAACGTTTGTTGGAGATTTGAAATATCAACTATATCTCTCTCGAAAATATAACTAATAAATCACTGTTTTTTTTTAATTTATATCTTCTATTTAAGATAATGCCTGTACCTAGTCAGCTTTTGCCATTTGTTGAGGGACTTTCCGTATTCAGTATTTTTGTTTTGTTTACTTTTTAGGTGGATTTTACAACTAATAAACCTTGACCTTCGTATAAAGTTTTTTTAGTGCGACAATATAACCAGGGACATTTTTTTAGTTATTCCCGTCTGTATATCATTATCTATACATGTTAACATCGGAGAATTGCGATCTTTAATATAAGCCTAAATAAAAACAAAAAGAATGTATCAAATTATAAAAATATCTTTGATTACTATAATTTCAACGTACACATTACATTTTTGTGTTTATTTCAGATCCAACATCAGAGAAGATTTGAACGAAAATAGAAATGAATGGAACTTAAAATGAAAGATAAATTAGAAAACAAAGTGGATGAAGAATGACACCGGTGTTCATGCTAAAAATGACGGCCACCGTTTTAGTGAAGGTGAAATTATGCTGACAGAAAAACAACGATAAGAAATCTGACGTTTCGATTGAAGTTTGAGAAAGAAAATCAAAATTCTAAAACAATGAATATTTAAACCAACATTTTCTTCAAGTTTAGGTCACTAGGATGGTTTTGTTTTAAGTATTCATCTGTAATAAATTATATTTGGAATGAATAATGCTTTTAACATATTCATCTTTTGTAGACGAAACGCGCGTCTGGCGTATATAGTCCTGGTATCATTGACGATTTTATTTACAACCACTGGGTAGATGCCACTGCTGGTGGAGATTTACTTCCCCGAGAGTAGTCATCACTTTTGTGCTGACATGAATTATCATTGATATGGTTATATTTTTGAATTTACTGTTTACAAAATTTTGAATTTTTGAAATACAAAGGCTTTTCTACCTCAGGCATAGATTACCTTAGCTATATTTGGCAAAACTTTTAAGAATGTTGGTCCTCAACGCTCTTCAACGTAGTTCTTTATTTGGCCTTTTAACTTTATTGGATTCGAGCGTCACTGATGGGATTTTGTAGACGAAACGCGCGTCTGCCGTATATTCAAAATTTAGTCCTGGTATCTTTGATAAGTTTATTTACAACCACTGGGTCGATGCCACTGCTGGTGGAGATTTATTTCCCCGAGGGTATCACAAGTCTAGTAGTCAGCACTTTTGTTCTGACATGAATTATCATTGATATGGTTATATCTATAAATTTACTGTTTACAAAATTTAGCATTTGTTTGAAATACTAAAGCTTTTCTACCTCAGGCATAGATTACCTTAGCTGTATTTGGGAACACTTTTATGAATTTTGGTCCCCAATGCTCTTCAACGTAGTTCTTTATTTGTCCTTTTAACTTTATTGGATTCGAGCGTCACTGATGAGATTTTGTAGACGAAACGCGCGTCTGCCGTATATTAAAAAAATAGTCCTGGTATCTTTGATAAGTTTATTTACAACCACTGGGTCGATGCCTCTGCTGGTGGAGATTTATTTTCCCGAGAGTGTCACAAGCCTAGAAGCCAGCACTTTTGTTCTGACATGAATTATCATTGATATGGTTATATTTATAAATTTACTGTTTACAAAATTTAGCATTTTTTTGAAATACTAAAGCTTTTCTACCTCAGGCATAGATTACCTTAGCTGTATTTGGGAACACTTTTATGAATTTTGGTCCTCAATGCTCTTCAACGTCGTTCTTTTGATAACTTGATAACTATTTATTACGCCTTTTAACTTTTTTGGATTCGAGCGTCACTGGTGAGTCTTTTTTAGACGAAACGCGCGTCTGACGTATATACAAAATTTAGTCCTGGTATCTATGATGAGTTTACTCTTAAGAGAATGTATAGGAAATGAAAGAAGAGTTACTTGTTAAGTGTTGAATGGTTCACCCATAATATAATTGTCATAAAACACGAGGCTCTAGATTACAATAAGCATAAAAGAAGGTGACGAACTAGTTTATTTTCGCTCTGTGAGTTTGAAAGTTCCTATGGTTTCTTTCGTCCATCTTTTAGATTTTCTTTGTGATTTTCAATACATATATTAAAATATAAATATGCATTGCTAATAGATTGAGGCTTAGGGAGTTTATATCGCATTGAGAATATGATTGATTGATTGTTGGTTGCTTTACGCCGCATAAGCAAAAAAAGGCTATATCGCGGAGAATATGAATACGTTTATTAAACAGTAACAATACAAAACATGCATATTTCATGTTAAACTGTTTAACAGTTATGTTTCATGTTAAACTGTTTAACAGTTATTGTGTACTCATGGTACTCTTGTATATCATATGTAGAGGATCTTGATTTTTATTTTTTTATTTTAACACATCCAGTTGTTCATATTTGGTTGAAATTCCAAAGGAACAAAGAACATATCTATGAATATCTTCTCGTCGGATACCTACTTTTCTACATTTTACACAAGTATTTCCCATTCTTAAGTGAAAGTAAAATAAGTGGTTGTTTAAAATAATGGCTCAAGTAGATACAACTTTCTTGCCATAGGGAGAGATAAATTGTACTTCACTCTGATTCAAACAAAAAATTCTATGAAACTGACAATATCAATATTCTCAATAAACAACATATTTGTTACCTTTGGACGACATGTTTTTCAACAAATAATTGGCACTTTCATTAGAACCAACTGTATTCGTTTTGTTGACTTGTTTCTTTATTCATATAAGAAATTTTTATGAATAAGAAATACGTTAACAGCATCCATTAAAAGAGGGACGAAAGATTACAAAGGGACCGTCAAACTCATCAATAAAAATACACCTGACAACGCCATAGCTAAAAAAAAAAAAGACAAACAGACCAATAGTAGCGGTCAACCAACTCGTCATGGCGTCCGTAAAATTAACGAAGGGATGATTTTAACTTCACCATTTGGAACTCTTGTTTTAATAGATTCCATATGAGCAGCAACCCTCTATGAAGGAAATCATGATAGAAAATGCAAGCACGGGAATATAGTTTCAATTGGGAGATACATTGTATATATCCCGTATGCAGGTGGTGCAGAAATGTTGCTGCTTAAAAATCGAAAGATCACAATTGGAAAGCTGAAATCATCTCATTAACTTAACTTACCGCTATATAGATTTTTTTCTGTCACTAGATAATTACACTATTCACCGGATTTGGTATAGCATGAGCAACACGACTGGTGTCATCAGTGGATCTGCTTACCCTTCCGGAACACCTGAGACCACAACTAGTTGTTGGTAGGGTTCGTTTTGCTTATTCTTTAGTTTTCTATGTTCTCTCTTGTGTACTATTATTTGTCGTTTTCATTTTTAGCCATTGCGTTGTCAGTTAATTTTCGATTTACAAGTTTGACTGTCCCTCTGGTTTCTTTTTCCCCCTCCCAAATGTTGGTGAGTATGTTGGAATTATCTATTCCATCGAACATCTCATAAAGGATGCACAAGAAAAAGGTAAGTCTGTCAGAGATCTTGACTTATATCTAAAATTGACAACTTAAGTCAATTGAAACTTAACTTAAAGACAATAAAGATGATTTCAGCTTCCCAATGTGAACGTTTCTATTCTGTGAGTAAAATTCTAGCAGCTCCTGCTTTCGGAGTATATATATCTTCGAGTGGGTATGATAGTCCAGGGTTTATATTTCCTATCCTTATTTCCATTTGAAAAGGTTGCTGCTTAAAAGGAAGCTCTTTAACCAAAAAATCAATTTGGGGAAGTTTAAATCGACCCTCCATACATTAAACTGGCGCCGTCACAAAAGTAATATCTGTTTCAGAGAAAATAACTGATATGATCCAATTGTCGTAACCACAATCTAGTCCCCATTTCTCATTTTGTTAACTACAGAATAAGATTTATCAACGGGTGTGTACTAACATGACCAACATGACGGATGCCCCTTGTAAAGCAAAATCGGCTGACCCTTCCGAAGCATCTGACAAAATATTTTGTTGATATTCGTGTTGTTATTTGCTTAGTTTTTCTTATTGTGTTGGGTACTATTGTTCATCTGTTTGCATTTATATTATGAAGCCATATCCATAGCAATTTCAATTTATTTTCCACTTATATATTTGAATGTTCCTTTGGCCCAACTCTCTTCGACACCTTATATCGTCCTTGTTGGTTTTGACACCAAAAAGTGTGTTTTAACTTGAATTGAGATCGACAAAATGCTGTGGCTTCAATTAACATCCGCAGAAATTTACCTTGTGTCAGTAAACATGTTATCCTTTGCTTTACATCTAACATTAAATAAACAAGTGTTTCTTGTCAGTATAAGTGGGAGTTATATACTCACAACAGGTCATCGTCATTAATTTTGCTGCATGTGGACACAATTCTGCATAACAGCTTTTTACTTGATCCTCTCTTGAGGTCATCCGTAATATTATAATACGCAGAGATTTTCTGGAGAACCGATTGTACCAAGAGAGTGCACGCTCCATCGTACATACATTTAACGTTAAAAAAAATCTTCTTTCATCACAGATACGGTTATCTTTCTTTTTCCTTGCCTTCGTACACACCTGGAGTTAACGACATTTCAAATGTTACTAACTTAAATATACGACGTTATAACAGAAACCAAATGATAAAGGTTTCATTATAAAACCATAATTTATGAGTTTTGTGAGGTACTAGCTAAGAGATATGTAAAAAAATCAAAAAATGATTTATCATGTTCACTTATTAATAAAAGTGAAATAGTGAAATAATATATCGCTATAAGCAGCCAGTATGGTTTAATTTTGTTACAATAAGCGAAGAAACATTGATGAAGAATTATGCACCTACAAGTGCATAATTCCACCTAATTGAATCAGTATACATGTGAACTTCAATTTAACCCCTTGACTAGAGATGGATTCCACATGCATTGTGCGTTATCAATTATTTAAAAGAAAAGAATGTCAACACTGAAAGTGAAACAAAGGTAAATCGTTTGATTGGCTGATTCGATCCATTAAAAAACATTCTTATACAGGTAAAAACGATGATTAACAAAAATATCTTCTCCTCTGAAACTAATGATACAAGATAAACAGAACTAAGGCAAAATCATCATTAAGCTATCTTGTTTTAATAATGTGTACGAATATCCTGCTCGCCGACCAAGATGGCCGACATGGCTAAACATAGTACATGGGGTAGAATGCATGTTCTGACTTATATCTCTGAAACCAAAGCATTTAGAGCAAATCTGCCATTGGGTAAATATATCCATTAGGTCAAGATCTATCTGCCATATAGTTTCAGACAAATAAGGCAACTCGAGGTTGGGTTGCTGCCCCTGAATTAGTCAGATAATTTTGCAGTTTTTGGTTTTTATCTTGAATATTATTTTATAAAGAGATAAACTTTAAACAGCAATAATGTTCAGCAGAGTAAGATCTATGAATAAGGCATGATGACCAAAATTGTCAGATGATATTCAATTTTTAACAATTTTCATAAATGTAAATTTTTGTAAACTTTTACAAAATATGTATCTCTAAAACTACTTGGTCAAATGATTGCCAATGAGACAACTCTCCACAAAAGACCAACAATGACACAAACATGTCATTTCGGGGCCTTATATATATGACGATGCGTCATTGGCTTTGCTCATTGTTGAAGACCATATTGTGGCCTATATTTGTTAATTTCTGTGTCCTTCGGTTGGTCTTTTGTGGAGACTTCTTATTGGCAATTATATCTAATCTTCTAATAGTTCCGTAAATTTAACATATCTAATATATTCATTTTTCTTTTATTACTTTATCGGGTTATTTGTAATACAATTCCGGTTTAAATCTAAATGTTATGTATAAATTATCGTGATCATCTTTATCCTTTAAATAACACGTTCAGGTATCCGTGGTGATACGTTAACCTTCCTTTTCATTCATTCATATACAATCAGTGGCTTACATACTTTAATACAGGTGCTTGCTTTATTTTAACATTGTATGCAGATTGTGAACCTATATGTTTATATAAATATAAAGTTATATTTATGAATAAGGTAAGTGATGATACTTTTAACGTTTACATGAATTGTTATTGTCGACCTAACTACCAACTGAAGCGTATTCACATCTTTATATTTTTATCATTAAAGTATTGGGGAAATTTGTATTTAATATTTTTGTTTTAATCTCAGGTGATTTCTTCTATGTTACTATTGTATTCTAATTTTTGTTGAGTAGTATGTCATATACTGTTAATTACGTTCACATAAAATCAAAATGTCCTACATTAAGGTAGCACAATACAGAGATTTTTTTAACTTCCAACCACTAACCTTTTAAATGATGTTAACTTCATATTAATGCATATTAAATAAGGTATATATAGATAGATAAAAGATAAATCTTTTAAATGGATACAATACTAATATTATACAATTATTATGTTATCAATTATTATGTAATTTGTGGCAAAATCTCCGACAGTTCCCTTGAATGAATTTAGCTCAATCACCTCTTCAACTATACAGAAAATTTTAACAAAATCTTAATCCACACATCATGGGCTTCAAAAAGGGTGTCTCAAATTATCCCTATGGTATTTCATTCTCTCATAAATCTCTTACTAGTGTAAACGTCCTAACCACATACAAGACGATAATAATCAATTAGGTGTCAAATTCGTTCTATACATTCTATCTGAAATCTGAGACACCCTTTTGTATATAATGGCTATAGGAAAAACATATCATAAAATCAACCCCCTATGAATACCTATGCAGAAGCTAATTTCAATTGAAAGTAGATATTAAGAGAA
Source organism: Mytilus trossulus (assembly GCF_036588685.1). Classification (NCBI taxonomy): domain Eukaryota; kingdom Metazoa; phylum Mollusca; class Bivalvia; order Mytilida; family Mytilidae; genus Mytilus; species Mytilus trossulus. Next base: position 54,957,989 of record NC_086382.1, read on the forward strand.
ACATATTTAAGACACAGTTAACATCATAATTGGTTACATAACTGTGGCATGATATTAACATTGCAATTATATGAAAGAGTAATTAGTACGCTATCCACAATTACCATTTGTTTAATTTTTCAAGCATTATTAAGAAAGTAATAGCATTTTCAAACTTGGGAATTGGAGTTACAAAATCTTTGTTTTGTGCTACCTTAAGTTCATAAGGGGGATGCTTTTTGGAAAATAAAGGGTTTTAAATTCCAGTTGCAAGTTCTTTCCATCATGAATATATTACGAATGCTGCTTCTAAAGGTGACAAATGATTATTTCAAATTCAAATAAGAGCTTTTCGGTTGTATAAGTCAAGGTTTTTTTCCAAGCTCGATTATTTTTTTTACGTAAAACAGGACATTTACAAGCAAGCTAAAACAGATTGATTTCCATCACTTGTAAACATGCAAACTTTGTCTGAGTATTTTATCTTCTTTTATGAAAGTTCTCATGATTGAAGTCGTGCAATTAGCAAATATCGCTTCTTTTTTGAAGAAACAGATAACGTTTTGTTCCATTCAATTAATCAAAGAAAAAACATCATTCCGAAATTTTTGGTGTACAATCTATTTGAATGGTATTGGCAGTTGTTTGTTCGAAGACCAATTAGATTGTTTCGTGGTAACATACTATCTCGAGTTTGAGAGGAGATAGAATCGACGATCTCCGATCAAGTGAATCCAGGGAATTAAAAAATACTGCTTCTCTGTTAAGCATTCGATTACGGAATGAGATATAATAAAATTCGACTCGTATAAGATTGAAACTTGGTGAAATGTCTCCCTACGTACTGTTATTCTGTAATAGTACGTTAAAATCCGGCGAACAGTGCATAACGTTCAGAATAATATTCACATTACATTAACAAGCTCCCGATAAGCATGTAAGTTTTGCCAGTGAGCGTAAAACACTATCAATATATCATCTGTTTGGATATTTAATCACTTTGACCAAATCAGGTCAACGATAACTTTTTTAAATTTAAGAAATTCCTAATTCGCTAGACCGTAAACCCATTTTTAAACTTTTATGAATAGTTACCAGGATTGTTTATACACTACTGATTAGATATTTAAATCAAGCTTGTAAAACTGAATTAACACATCTTATCAAAACATACTTTCACTGCTTTTACATGAATAAATAAATTCATCATAACATTCACTAAACCATAACAATGACAGGCAAGTTATTTACAAATTAAATAATGATACAATGTGTAAGTATATCTGAATAATACAAGAAGAGCCATAAAATAAGTGTTTACATATATTTAAAAAAAAATATATTACAACTTTCTCGGATCCCAATTAGCTACATACCAACGGAGCAGTTAAGTTGCACATTTAGAAAAGCGCTTTTTTAAACGTAGCCTTGGAAAATAATAGGTATTATACAGGGCCACCAATCAGTATTGTGTGTAACATGGTATATACATATACCAAAACACAACAAAACGGAAAAAGCACATTGCCAAATAAGAAAGATCCAGCACATACATTGAAAACAAAGTACTGAATTTCTTGACTATGAATCCATACATGTTATTGTACACTCTGGGAATGGTAATGTTTCTTTTATGATTTTCATTTACAACTTAATTGATAGTTAATTATAATGTACAAAAACATATTCAAGCTTATTTTTATTGTAGCTTGTGAGTTTTCATTTGTAGATTGTTTTCTTTTAACATACAGCTGATAAGTTTTCTACAGATATCCATATCTTGATGTCAGGTTGTTAGGTTGGAGCGTTGCTGGTGATGATGAATAAAAAAGAAGCTCTTCGGAAGGACGGAATCTGTACGGGTTATTTTCATATGATGTGACGCAGAATTATTGCCAATTATGCAATTTATACACAGATGTACAACAAAAAGAATAAAATGGTCCATCGCATTTACGGTTCTGTGTAGCTTAGTCATTAGCATACTACATATTTTCTTTATTTGTGTCCATCACTGGTGTGCGGATCACCAATTAAGTAATTTAACGTATACTAAGTATGCTGACAAGCACTGGGCAAGATTGTATGTACAAAATGTAACACCAGATATCAAAACTGCTGTCGAGTATGCCGTTGTCACAAAGGCAAAGGATATATCACAAGACATTATAAGTAAATTGCCAAACAAATATATATTTAAACCGAACCATATGTCTGGTGGCTTAGCAATTATTGACGGAGATAAAGTAACAAAATGCACCTCAGCCTATTACAAAAGTTGTCCATCGTGTAACGGAATAGATTTGTTACAATGCTTGCAGAAGATATGCGATCTCTGGTTAAAAATTGTGTTCAACCCTGGAAAAGAAAAATACTACCAGTATATTCCACCTAAATGTATGTTTGAGGAGTATCTAGGCTCGAGTGGGTTTCCTATGGACTATAGGGTGTTCACATTCCATGGTAAAGCCTATTTCATTCAGGTTGACGAAACAAAAGATGGACGTCATACTCATGATTTTTTCACGCCGAAATGGAAGCGGATTCAAATGAGGGAGGTACCAGAAATATATCCAATGAACTATTTAGCCAAACAACCTCCGTTTTTTCATGAAATGATGCGACACGCAGAAATTTTATCTCAACCATTTATTATGATGCGTATGGATTTCTTTGCATTTGATGACCAGTAGTTTTTTGCAGAGTTCACTCCATCCCATCATGGTTGTAAAGGAAGATTCGTTCCTTCAGCCATTGAGAATTATTTTAATTTGGTTATTAACAACCCTTCTGAGTATTCTGACCCGGAAATTATATTACAGTTGAAGTAATAAAACATTACATATAAATGTTGTTATGAAGTTACAACGACGTTCTCACTCGTTATTAAACTTAAGATTATAATTTAATACCAAGATTACATGTACTCTTGATTTTAAATTGCCATAAATGAAGGCTATAGTAGTATACCGCTGTTCGAAATTCATAAATCGATTAAGAAAAAACCAAAACAAATCCTGGTTACAAACTAAATCTGAGGGAAACCCATGAAATATAAGAGGAGAACAACGGAACAACAGAAACACTAAAGTGCAACCAAACGGCAATGCAACACACAGTGAAACGAAAAGTAAGATAACAATAGCCATTTTCATGATTTGGTACAGGACATTTTCAGAGAAATGGTTGGTTGAACCTGGTTTTGTTTCTAGCCAAACTTTCCGCTTCTATGGCAATATAAAACCTAACACTAAAATGACAACATTACATGACAGGACCACAGTACAAATACATTGAAGAACACACAGGATAGCAAAACACACAAATAAACAATACAATACAACAGTATGATATGCCTATAGTTATTGAAAGTAACAGGCGTGCAATCAAATACACCAGACGCTTGTTTCGTCTACATCACACAGCATATAGAACATCAACAAATGGAACCAAATAAATGTTTTTTTTCTTCAGTTTTTACATATGTTTTGGATTTTCAAATTTTTTGGCTTAACTCGTGAGAGATAAATTGTCAAAATGCGCATCTGGTACAGGAAAAGAAGTACCGTTTATATAATTATATTTTTATTATCACACTTCGGCCACAATAATTGAATTTCTTCAGCATCCTCGTCGTACTTCTGAATTCCACATTTGTATGAACGCAGAGAAAGCATTATTCTTTGCTGAATAAAGAAGACAAAGAAGCAAGGGTAACAAAAATCATTGATTAAAACAACATTGTAAGCCAAAAAACGTCTTCGAAATATATTAAAAAGGACCAAAACGAATCAATTAGATAACACTACTCATCGCTTATGGAAGGTAAGCAGTTCCTATTGCAATAATTGTATATTAATCATGCCATGTAATATCAGGTGAGAAGTAATTGTCAAAATTATAATCGAGAAATAAGAGTATGGCTATAAAATAAGGAGAAATATTTAATGTACCGTACGTTCCTTTGATGTTAAAATACATCTATTCCTATTGGAGTTTTCAATTTCAGAAAGGTATAAATGTACTATTAAAAACTGTACCTGAATGAGAGACATACGGCCCGGTGTTAAACGAGTTGTGATATACTCCTGAATAAACGCTAATATAAAACCCATCAAATTTCAATATTCCGAGACCAGTCATTGTGAAATTTTAGTGTGTTTAAATAAAAAAAATAGTTCAAAGGCTGAACATTTTATTTATATGTTTTAGTGATGCACCGTCCTTCTTAAATTAGCGAAAAACTTATTATGATTTATCACAAGGTTTGTGAGACCTTACCACCATGTTCTTAGAGATAGATGACCAGATTTAAGATAGGTACATCTGTTTCAGTAAATATTTACAAGGATTATAATTAAGTACGCCAGACGCGCGTTTAGTAAGACTCATCAATGACGCTCATATCAAAACAGTTATAAAGGCAAACAAGAACAAAGATGATGAGTTAGGTTAGACACGATGCCAGCTAGAAATGCACCGACATTTTATACAAAAACGACGATGTCTATATGTTAATAGTACTTTCATTAACTACACCAGTGTGAATTTTGCAAGACAAAATTTATGTCAGCAGTTGTTATTTTAAAAATATTTCGTTTATGTGTGTGTACCGTTAGCGTTTGTTTTTGTTGTACTTCAGTATTTCTGTTGTGCCGTTGTTTTCCTCTTATAGTTGATGTGTTTCCACGGTTTTGTTTTGGGACACCAAAAAATAATGAAAACAACACTTTAAAAATGTTATACATTCGAAGAACTTTACGGATAAACATTTATTAGAAACGCCCAAAGCTGAATATTTGAAAACCATGAATGTACGCGGATGTTAAGTTGAACTGAAAACATCTAAATTGTCAACCTTTTCTGATACATGTTATCATTAAGTGGTATGTAATTATGGATAAAAAACAAAAGTTGGAAATGTAAAAAATATATTTGCATAAGATCGACGATAGTGATATTTACCCTTTTGGGACTTTATCATTTGCATCTGCATGTGCAAATCGCTTTTATAGAATATATGGAAGCGTTTATCAAAAAACGGAATTATTAAACATTCGAATTAAACAAATCAACATCAGTTCCGGAATGAAGATATCAATACTAGTAATCTATATGTTAATTCATCATATAATACTAGTAATGTACTAACATAAGTCGTGTTAACTGAAGATCCTGCTGGAATATCATTTTGAACTGTTGTATTCACGTGTGTATACCATAGATAACGTGGTCTCCTACGTTTAATTCTCAGTTGTGAAATAAGTATATATTTTAAATATTTGTTCTGAATTGTTTCTTGGTACCTTTTGACTTAACCAGATACATCAGAAAGGAAACTAATTCTAGGAACAATATTCTTTATACCAAACATAACAAATGCCGTCCATAATGATGAATGCTAATTTTGTTAAAAAGAGAAGGTTTTAATAGAGTCAGAATTGTTTCTTAATGTTTGACATGTCTTTAAATAAAACAATATAATTGTATCGAAATGTATGTAGTTCCTCCATTTTCCTGAGAAAAATGTTTTATCATGCAATTGAAAGCTGCATATGCCTTGTGATTGAGTTTTCTGTTAAGTAAGCACTGTGACTAACATCTTCTGAGTCTTGTAATGAAACTTTTACCTCATTAAAACAATTATATCAAAAGAAATTTGCGTTTTACAATCTTTACTACGTGGATTGTAAAAGAGGGACGAAAGATACCAAAGGGACAGTCAAACTCATAAATCTAAGAAAAACCTGACAACGCCATGGCTAAAAATGAAAAGGACAAACAGAAAAACAATAGTACACATGACACAACATAGAAAACTAAAGAATAAACAACACGAACCCCACCAAAAACTAGGGTTGATCTCAGGTGCTCCGGAAGGGTAAGCAGATTCTGCTCCACATGCGGCACCCGTCGTGTTGCTTCTGTGATTACAAATCCGGTAAATAGTCTAATTCGGTAGGTCAAATTCATGCAAGGGAAGGGGATTGTAGTTACGACGTAAGGAACATATCCGATATCATTTGTGAAACGGTTATATTATAACGGTCAACCAACTCGTGATGGCGTCTGTAAAATTTACCAAGGGATGATTTCAACTTCACCATTTGAAACTCTTGGTTTAATAGCTTCCTTGTGAGCAGTAACCCTCTATCAAGAAATCATGACAGGAAATGCAAGCACTGGAATATCGTATCAATTGGGAGATATATACCCTGAATGCAGGTGCTGCTGGAATGTTGCTACTTAGAAATGGAAAGTTCACAATTGGAAAGCTGAAATCATCTCTTTTGTCGTAAAGTTTTGTCTTCAACCGACCCTCATTGTCAATTTCTAGATGTAAGACAAGATATGAAGCCGACTTAACTGTAACTGTAGTATCCTTTATCTCCAATTCGATGGGATAGATGCGTTCCACATAGTCACCAAATTTTGAATTGTTTAGTGAAAGAACGTCATCTATATAGCGGAAAGTAGAGTTAAAGGATATTGCTAACTTCTTATCTTGTCCATTTGAGGATCACTTCATTTTTTTCAATTTCTACAGATCTTGAATTGGTTGCAATAATTCTCCGCCTTATCAAATAATGAAATACTTTCTGTTTTTGCTGCTTCTACATGAAGGAAGGCTTGGAATTAAAATATTGTGTCTGTACAGGGTGAAACATCTTCCAGTGGGCCGTTGTCTTTTGAATTAGTTTTTCGTTCTAGCTTACAGTTGATGTTTTATGTTTAATTAACATTAATAAACTATCGTCCCGTTATGGATATACTATTTGCGTCTAGATGGTATAACTCAACTGTCCATCATCTATTTGAAGATAAGTCAAATGAATTCAAGGAAAACATCATTTATTTTACAAAAAAGTGCTGCCAAATGTCTTTAAATGGAATACACATATCGCTAAAAATCATTTGGACAATTTGTACACATATTAAAAATTTGAATTTAAAAATCAAGCATGAAAAACATTTTTAACATAGCGGATGAAAGAAGTATAATTGTATCATTTTACCTCTTAAAAATAAATTGACTAAAAGTACAATAATATACACAATTAAAAACCAATTGTTCAGAGAACAACTGAAGGTCTTTCCACATCAAAGAAATTTTGAAAAGAAGCTAGTTTCCCAAGCTGATGCTTTAACTAAAAGTTTTGATATGCTTTAAAGTGAACTAAAGGAGATAATGTGCTACTTCCGTTTAAGGAAATAATACTTCCGGTCTCAAATGATAGCTTTTTTCATTCTGATTCCCGAAATATATAGTTTCTGTATACTTGTATGTGTACAACGTAAGATAATAGGCCATTTCCGGTTTATCGAAAGTTATTTTTAGTCTTGAGGGATAAGTTTATGTTTTGATATTACAAAATATATGGATTCCGAGTACTTTTACATGAAGATGGCTTCTTCCGGGTTTTTCAAGGTCACTCTCGATTGTCATTTTTCTAGGTCATATGTCACCTAGACTTTTGTTGACGTTCAAATGGCTTTATAATGAACCAAGTTGAAGTTGTATTCAAATAACCTGATAGTCAGATATATCAGGGGCATTTATTCCTGTAAGATGTCATTAGATGGTATCAGACCAAATGTAACATATCTTTATTACCATCTAGCAACCATTTTACATTTGTTCTTTTATACATATCTTTTAAAACATGAAAAAGTCAAAATTAAGAACTTGACCTTGACCTTATTTTCTAAGTAAGAACCTAGGTACCTCAATTAAAAAGGTTCCAGGGTTATACGGTCAAAGGTTTATGAGTTAAAAAAATTAACCGATAAATTTATTTCGTAAAGGTAGATAACTCCTATAAAATTTCATCGAATCGCTTCGATCCAAATTAGCCAAAAATTCTTGAGAATGTATTGATTGACATGAACAATAGATTGTCAATAGATACTGACAACAATTGGTTATTTAAACTGTGTACCTGAGTGGACCATATCAAGGAAAACTCAACTGTTTGTTAATTTTATCATCTTCAGCAGGGACGAAAAAAAAATGCACGTCAAAATCCAGTTAAGCTATGAATTTTCTGAATCATACAATGCATTCGAATTCTTTTCATCTAGGGCATGCTATGCTTAAAACTTTTCCAGATGCACAGATTTGTCTGTACTCAGAGAAATTTTGTGATCAAAATACGGCCATTTTAGGCAAAGGGTGTACGCGAACCTTAAATGTATTTAGACTACCAAAGTAGCAATTTAAAAATTGTCGCACATACGTACAGTCACATAATTCACGTAATTCACTACTAATACGACAATTTCCCGAGGTCAGCACTTCGGTGTTTACTTGAATATAAATTTTATGGTCATTTTTATAAAGGAGTAGGTCATGTAAGACCCTTTTTTGGCCTCAAAATATAGCAGTTTTACACAATTGTTAAAATGTAAACTTTTAGTTATTTTTTGGCCCCAAAATATAGCAGTTTTAAAAAATTGTTACATTGTAAACTTTTAGTTATTTATCGGACAGTAGAATGCTTCTGTTACATAAATATGAGCTGTTTTATATGACAATACAGTGCATTTATATCGGGTACTTGCACCATTTGGTCATGCTAAATTTCTTAAATCTTCACAATTCTAGCATTTTAGTAAAATTTTAGACGGTTTTCGTGTAAAACAAAATAGATGCATTCGTGTTCATCCTTAATATTGAAATGTAAGTTATATTTTAATATAATACATAACATATATAAAGGTTGAGGATGAACACGGATGCGGCCCCTTTCATTTTTGACAGAAACCATATGAAAAGTGACATTGTCGCCATTTCTGGTTGATATTTCATATTTGAGCTTGTATCGGGTCGTTTTTTATGACTAAATCAGTTCAAATCTTTCACATAAACTAATTGATTGAAATGAAATAGACTCTTTAGTGTTTAAAAAGTGATCAAAATTTATCGTGAGATGAACCTGAAATTTGAGGCCAAAATTAGTCCTTACCGGCCCTACTCCTTTCCTGTTTACCAAACCATGGTTTTTCGAATTTTCTTATCGCAGGCATATATTACTTTAGCCTTATTTGTCAAACATTTTTGGAATTTTGGGTCCTTAAAAAGTATTAAATAACAATCCTGGTACTTTTGATAACCATTTACATCACTGGGTTCATGTAAATGCTTAAGGACATTTGGTTCCAAGAGTATCGCCAGCCCAGTAGTCATCACTTTGGTGCTGACATAGTTATCAGTTATAATGAACATTTTTATAAATATCCTGATTACAAAACTATGAATTATTAGAAAAAAACATCAGGATTTTCTTATCCCAGGCATAGGTCACTATAGCCGAACTTGGCAAAACTTTTGGGTCTTCATGCTCTTCAACTTTATACTTGCATTGTTGACCTTTTTTTTTTTTTATCTGAGCGTCACTGATGAGTGTCTAGAAGATGAAATGCGCGCTTGGCGTATTACATTATAATCCTGGTACTTCGATAACTGTTGAACAAATAAAAGAACATTAAAACAGACTAGTTTACCAATGTAAAGTCAATGATTTTAAATCAATTTTAAAAATGAAAATGTGTTACGAATACTAATAAGACTGGAATAAAGCTAATGCTAACAATGACCACTGCCCTTTCCTCGATCTTGATATCTATATCACTAACGGAAAGCTTAATACTAAAATTTATGATAAAAGAGATGATTTTTCATTTCCTATGTTTAATTATCCATTTTTAGATGGTGACGTTCCCTTGTCACCATCTTACGGTGTTTATGTCTCTCAACTTGTACGATTCGCTCGTGTATGTAACCATGTTTTAGATTTTAACGAGAGAAATTTATGTATTACTAAAAATTATTACACCAGGGTTTTCGATATCACAAACTAGTCAAAACAATTACGAAATTTTATCATCGGTATAAGGACACCATTCGTAAATATAGCTCAACATGCAGACTTATTATACGTTCAGGTATTTCACATCCATTTTTTCATGGAAATATTCTTTATAAGGCACAAACATTTCAGTATTCACACCAGAAACTAACAAAACCTTTAAATAGACGATACTGAGTTGTCAGGTCATTAAAGATTGCTTATTTTGCGGTAATATTGATTCACTTACAGGGTCTTTGCATCGGAACTAAACACATTTATTCAAAAACCAGTTGTTGACATGACACGGGTTATGTTCTTCTCATAAATGTTATGATGGTATGATACTAAATCCCTAACGGGAAGGATCAGTTTAATTGAAGTCTGGAGCTGGCATGTCAGTTAACTGCTAGTAGTTTGTTGTTATTTATGTATTATTATCATTTTGTTTATTTTCTTTGGTTACATCTTCTGATATCAGACTCGGACTTCTCTTGAATTGAATTTTAAATGTGCGTATTGTTATGCATTTACTTTTCTACATTGGCTAGAGGTTAAGGGGGAGGATTGAGATCTCATAAACATGTTTAACCCCGCCGCATTTTTTGCGCCTGTCCCAAGTCAGGAGCCTCTGGCCTTTGTTAGTCTTGTATTTTTTTATTTTAGTTTCTTGTGTACAATTTGGAAATAAGTATGGCGTTCATTATCACTGAACTAGTATATATTTGTTTAGGGGCCAGCTGAAGGACTCCTCCGGGTGCTGGAATTTCTCGCTACATTGATACCTGTTGGTGGCCTTCTGCTGTTGTTTTTTCTATGGTCGAGTTGTTGTCTCTTTCACACATTTCCCATTTCCGTTCTCAATTTTATGGATTATATCAGTAATTTCTATGTATAGGTCAATGTACAGTGTATGCAACGATGAACAAAATATATACCTCTTTTTTGTCTGGCGTTGGGTATATTTACTTAGGCCAGTCGATTTGTGCAGATTTATGACAAAATTGCTCAGATTGTGGTAAAAGCATGAACTTTGGAATAGTAATAATATATGTCATGGACACCATTTTAAGCTATGGACCCACTCTGAAAGTCGTCATTTGTGAACGTGGCGGCCATTTTAAAATGGCGGCCGTTTGATCTCTGTTGATTAATAAACAAAAACATGAAAATAATATTAGAGAAGATATTGACATGAACCTGGTTAGTAGAACAACAGTGCTGATTTCAATTGTCTTGTTGAACAAAAGGTTTGGAAATATTACCCATATTGAATGGCGGCCATCTTGAACAATTTTGATTTTTAAGCCAAAATATGTAGTCATTTTTTGATAAAAAATAAAAAAAATGCATTGTCGAAGATATACAAATTTTTTTGAGCTATATACACAGAAAAAATGAGCATACCCACTCCCCTAGTTATTCTTCTCTGTTTCGAATCGGATATAACAGCATTCAAACGCGGACCACGAAGAGGATCATAAAATGAACTTTTACTCTAAAAGCAATATTCGTTCCACCGCTTCTTCAACATAGAATAACAGGAGAATTTTATTTAACAAGTACAAATAAAGCAAGAAAATATGTGTATACCTGTCGTTTATAATAATTGTCTGATTATAGGATAATTCGTTTTGTTGATATTGTTCATTTGAAACAACTTTCAAAAACCTTAATTGCACACATAATAAATTTCATATCATGAAAGTAATGATAAAAGAACATCAATTACTCAAATGTTTTCAATTGACGTTTAAAATATCTAACAATAAATGAAATGCACATGTTTTGCAAAACCTAACTCTGTCTATCAAATTCGATCACATTGTCATCCACATTTACATATCGTAGTTATATAGGGTTATTGCCTGAATATTGGGGAATATTGTCCCGAGTAGAATTTTATATTGCACGAGCTTGCGAGTGCAATATATGTTCTACGAGGGACAATATTCCCCAATATTCATGCAATAACCCTTTTATTGTATAGCAATATATTATTTGAAAGTAAAAATTGGTTTAAACTAAGATTTTGTCGTTGGTGACGTCATTAATTTTGAAGATTTATTGCACTAGTGCAATATTGAAATTTATTGCCCGCTAACTTTTAGTTACTTTCTGTGGGGAATACTATATTGCTATGCAATAGTACTTAATACTGCCTTTACATATTTGCATTTTCTTAGTAACCGTGTTCACTTTGACTTAAAACTTGTATAAGTTGAGCGCTTACTGGGGGAAGTTCTTATATAGTCATATGGTATATTTATCACAGATGACAAGGCCTGTCATCTGAGAACTTCATATATATTGATTTTTTTTGGGGTAGCCATCCTGAAAATGGCCATTTTGAAATCATGATTTTCCAATATATCATTATTCGCTAATCTTATTAATTCACTGTTTGCATTCATTCATTTTTTTACTAATCTATATTTGATCTTCACAAAGAAGTCAGATAAGGCATGCACATGTTTACAAAATAAAGATATCAGTATCAAAATTTCTGTTACTTACATGTTTGCCTAAGTAAGTTTTTAAAACAGAAATTACGTATATAAGTATATGATATAATTTATGAACGAAAGTTTTTGTTGGAAAAGATCAAAATTGTAGATTTCGAAAACCCTGAGGCTAGATTTCAGAAGAACATTATGGGCGATTAGACTGGAAGGAATGTGTGAAACGGCAAGAGAGTGTGAGGGTTTGCAATGCCAAGCAGATTCAAATGGAACAGACATAGACATTTGAGCTGGCAATCACTCTTTTGATGCAAACATATGAAGATGTTGGGTTTTGAAATGCTTTTCCTTTCGCTCAATTCGAAACAGTTGAATGAGGGCAATAGAACTGCGGAAGCACTCCAGATTCACAAGACATAATGACACAAATCATGTCAAACAAATGTTCAGATCTCAGAATATTTCATCAGTAAAAGGGAAAATTCCTAGATAAATTGCCAATTGAAAGAAAACAATAAGTAACCAGACACTGTAAGGTGATACTGGATCAACAAAATCAATGACTGCAGTGTATTTTTTTCTGTGGTGATGTATCTGAAGATCTCCATGATACATCGACATTTTCAAATCGACAAAAATAGGGCATGACTGTGCACCTGTACTACAAGACATATTCCCCTAGCCAAAGTAAGATCTTAAGATGTCAAATCAATAATATCCTGCTTGATGATTGATCAAACTTGACAACATAGCAAATCAAAGAGTACAAGACACAGAAAGAAAGCCAGGAATCTTTTATCCTTGGAGTTGTTCTTTCCAAAATAATAAAATACATTGATGGCACACGGTCTAGAAGAGGTATATTACAAATCTCCAAGCTTGCAGATCACGCTAAATTGTACAGTTAACGCCTGGAACAACTTGGAGTTATCATGGAAGGAAGAACTGATACAACGATGTTAACAAGATAGGAATGTAGCTGCCATAGCCAGCATACACGCAATATAAATTAGTTCTCTTGATTTTCAACAGAGTTATTTGTGACGATAATAAAAATAGCTTTACAGTGACACTCAGTAAACGCTGTTGACACGAATCAATTTAACAGACATAAGTTTCCTCAGTAAGAATGATACGTGATGGCTAAACATCGCTTCACAGTCCAGTTATATGGTTGAGTGGCAAACAAACATATCATTTCTCAGCTATAATAGTTCAATTGCGCAACTCTTAGTCGAAAGGATACAACTGCAACTTATCAGTCCTCAGATAGAGAGGAAGATGTCTCAACGATTGTGGAAGTGATTTATTTTAAAAGCCTAATTTGAATGTCCCTGTAAACCTTTTTATAGTGGCAAGCCTAACTCTTCAAACTATTCTAGTTACTTTCACTATGAAGAGGCCTTCACCATCACGACTAAAAGACATGGCCTGTTTCAGAACTTCCCCAACATATTCGTTGAGAATCCGGAGAAAGACGCAACCATTTATGTGTGTTTGCACATCATCTATGGCAGCTAGTTTTCAATTTTTAGAAGTGTGGTATTAATCATTCCTTCCATGACACCTCATATTTACTAAGAACATTTACGGTACAATTTACATATATCATCAATTTCAAATATTAAAACAATTCCAAACTAGGAGTCGTCACTGTTTTCTATCATTTTGGCAAGGCCCACTCCATGGATTACAGGTTCTTGACTTTCTTTCTGTGTCTCGAATTCTGTCTAATTGTCTTATCGTGCAGTTTCAACAATCATTTAGTATGTTAATATCTGCTCCTGAAATATTAATCTCCAGCACTGAGTCTGGCTAAAAGAACAATGGTTAGTAGTTCAAGTGACAGTAACGTCCACTATTGTCAATCATAATTGTTGATGCTTCATGATGAATGATAGTCAGATACCTCATCAGAAATAAAGAAAAACAAAACACCCTGCAGTTATTGTTCTGGTCGATTCATCACAACTGTGGCTGGTTATTTTACTGTTTTTTTCAATCCGTGACTCATCTTAGACTTTGTTCGTTTTTCCTGACAAAATATATTTTGATATTAAGATTTGCCTTGAAAGGATTAATACCTTGTGCCTTGTTACTCTCCCATTACATAGCCTTCATCAACTTGGAACAGTTGTATGCTTACAACAAATGACCGATTACCAGCTCAAATGTCTATATCTGCTCTTTTTGTATTTGACTGGCATTGTAAATCCTCACGTGCTCTCTCTTCGCGTTAAGGAATTCTTTCCAGTCTACTTTTTATTAATTTTTTTCAGCTCCAGTGATTTTAATAGCTACGCAGTTTTCTTTTTCAACATACAGTGGTCATAACTCATATTGTAAATACACATTTTTTGGTGGTAAAAAAGTAACTAAGCCCTATATGCTTAACTGCAATTAAAAGAATTTACGTATTTCTTTACATACATTTATTTGTAAAACTATGTTTACATACGCATGGCTTATTTGAGCACTTGGTGAATATATCCTATATTAACAGTCAAAAATAAATGTTTGCAAAACTAATTGTAATTGCAAATAAAACTTAGTATTAAATCAAAAAACAATTTAGGATAGAGAATAATGATATATTGGAAATTTACGTTTTCAAAATGGCTACCATTCAAGATGGCCACTAAATACTTCAATAGTCCTCAGTTGATTTTCTTTGTCATAAGAAATACGAAAGTTTATCAAAATTGGTAAAGAAACATATTTTTCATATTTTTTCTAATTATTTTTCTTATATTTTTGGACATGATTTCAAAATAGCCGCCCAGAGCCGCCATTTTAATTTTCTGAATTGGGTCCATAGCTATAAAAGTTGGTTATTACCTCAACTAAAACTTTGCAAAGTTTGATGCTTTTACCACAATCTGAGCAATTGTTTCACAATTCGACTGTGCCTTTTTAGCTTACAAGCTGTTTTAGGTTTTCAAAAGTATTTTGTCATCGAGCATCACTGCAGATGTTGAAATTCGAAACGTGAACGGTAAAATTTAAACCGTTAAAATTGTTATTGAGCTGGAAATTGTTAATGTCGATTCCTTTAATTATGTCATGCAAATATAAACCCATAAGCAGATTTTGAATAAAATTAACGAAAAATACATTAAATGGCAAATGTGATAAGTAGTGACCTTTACTATATATATATACTGATTCAGTAATTTCATATGGGATAAGAGCGAGCGAAGTATGATAGTATAACAGAATAACAAAGAGTAGATAACAGCCGACTGATACTAATGGGTTGTTAATGCAGCGAGAAACCCCCCACTCGGAGGCTTGCTTCAGCTGGACCCTAAAATGTTTACTAGTTCAGAGATAATGGACCCAATACTAAACTCTGAAATATACACTAGAAACTAAAATTAAAATTTAACAGCAATACATCAAATTTCCAAACGACCTGGCATTATGTAATCTCAATGTAGAATTGTGATAGCTGTAAAGTTTTATGAAAACGGAAATTAATTTAAAAAAATCGTGAAAAATAATTATGTCAAATGCCACATTTTAACATGCAAGTTATAATATCTATTCAATATTAGGAAGTTTAAAGCATTTTCCCCCCAATATTTTACATGTTTTCTGTTTCCATAGTTACGGTGGCTATTTTGGAAATTCCAAAGTAAAATGTCAATTTTTCGCATGTCAGTTAGCATTTTTGGTACGTTTCATTAAGTTTGGTGTATTTTTAAATTTTAGTTTTTTGAAGTTTTTGTTGTTTCTTTTTTGTTTATAGTTACAAATGATAAAATCTAGATTACAGGCTCCTGACTTGAAATACTAGTATGAAAAACCATAATGTTGTGATGTAAACATGTTTATTGGTATAAGCGGGTGCTTGACCTCCCAAAATAAACTCATCATGGATTCACATGAGACACAGGTACAACACAACAACAAAAACTGAACAAACAATTAAAGAAAGCAGCAACAAACGACAACCACTCAATACCAGGATTTTCTAACTTTCGAAAGACACATGTAGATTTCTACATTAATATTTATCAATATTTTGATGATTAACTTTGGATTTTTTAAATTTACGAATAAAATTGCATTTGACAATTATGATATCAAAATATATTGTGCCAAATACAAGGAAATATTAATAATATTTTCCTGATTATATTATTTATTGTTGTAAAGGGAAGTTTGGAAACATATTCCTAAAAATATCTCAATATAGTTTATGTTGAAATATGGCTTTAGTTGTTTTTATAATTCAAAGCTTTATAACAATCATTTTCTGCTTAAAACTGAATGAGCTTGGTGTATGTTACAACACGTAAGTACATCTAACTTGTATATGCATCTCCTGATACACAAGTATTTCCTATGACAAGTAAAATAAAAAGTAAGGACGAAGACGAAACAGCTACAAATCAGATGCTTTATTTTTATAATGTTTTCCCGTAAAAA
The DNA here is from genome assembly GCF_036588685.1 of Mytilus trossulus. Lineage (NCBI taxonomy): Eukaryota > Metazoa > Mollusca > Bivalvia > Mytilida > Mytilidae > Mytilus > Mytilus trossulus. The sequence continues at coordinate 54,974,712 of NC_086382.1, forward strand.
TCTTTCTTAAATTTACCGTATTTAATTTTACGGCATCATTTTCAATCTGTAATTTTAACTTGAAATTCTTTGAATTCTTTTTCAAGTGAACTTGTCAATGAGATACTCCATCATATATTTTTTTTTTATTCGCAAGCGTTGCAAAGCTAAGAATGACAGCAGTTTTCGAGCCGTTGTTTAATCTGTTAACAACTATTTTGTTTTTCCTTTAAGTTTTTGCTGTTCCATCCGTTGTGACTGTTTGTACTTCATGTTCAAACAGAACAATAATGTCTTATATATATGGCATAATTGAGTAATTGATGATAAAATTGTGGACTTTTGCCTAATGTAAGATACCAAGTCAAATAACAGTTTTAGATATGGAGCCATGAAAAAACAAATACTTATATTTTCAAATTTCTACCTTATTTTGCCTAGTTCTATCAATTTGTTTTTAATGAGAATTAAGTACTAATAAGTATAACAATTGTTAAAACAATTGCATTAGCTTTCCAATTGAAACCAGAACTGGTTAATCTTTAACGGTCACACCTAAAACTATTGAAAATATTCCCCACTAGCATACACAATATCATTATTGACTGTTCAAACCTACAAAGAAAATAAAAAAAGAAATTGGACAATTTGGGGTTTATCTTTAGAGAGCTATTAAAAAAAGAGTCCGAAGTTGAGGTCATCCCTTCGTAAATTTTACGGATGCCATCAAAATTTGACTGACCACAATGGAATATCCATTTCACAGATGATGGAAGATATAACAAAACTCCCGTCGTCGTCCTTTTCCCTGATTGTGACTTAACAAATTCGACATATCGTTGACTTCTCTTGTGCATATACGAATGTTTTTAGTTCTCGTACGACAGAATCTTGATATTGAAATAAATGAATTTATTAATGAAGTTTTTCGTGGATAGATTATGAAAACTAACATGGTGATAAGACCAATTGGTATGTTAGATAGTAAAAAGCTCGTTTAAATGATTTTTTAAATAAAAATAATCAAAACAGGTTATCAATTGCATGCGTACAAAGCTTTTTATGGAATTTATCAGGAACGCTAATTGAAAAGCCGAATATTTGCAAGTCAAGGAGGAATATGGACTTAAAATACAACATTCCGAAAAAATGTCTATAAGTAAGGGATTGGTAAAAATCAATTCAGAGACAATTCTTGTGCTAAAGGGATGAGACAAACCGTTTTGTTCGGTAGTTGGAAATAATTATTTTGTAGGTAAAGGAATTGAGTTTTCATGATTTGTACAGTGTAAAATTTCTGCCATCAGCACGAATAAGAGTATTTACTGCAACCAATGACATGCCCATTAAGAACATAATGTATCTTAGGTTAGATAGTTAACTTAGTTACAGATCGATAGAAGCCTTATTGTATATATTTGTATACACTTTAATAAAACATAAAACAGATAAGATATTTCGCGGGTAAACCTTGAGTCAAAACAAATGTCAAAAGGGTATTCCAAAGTAATCTCTTATGAGAGTTATAAAGAACGTAGGAAGAATACCCTTTTTCGGCTACTATTGTGGCATATAAGCAGTTGCCATTCATTGATCAGTGTCATTGGTCTTTTAAGTTATACTTAGACGATGGCCATGATACGTATTTTTTTTTTATATAAGAGATTATATTTTGTAAATATATGGAGTGCACTAATGAATGTTATGCAACAAAGGATAAGGTATGTTCTTTAATACTTTTTACCGTATAAGACAATGCATAATGGTGCTAAATTGTATCATAACGACAAGTTTGTGTTTGACTGTCCCTTTGGTATCTTTCGTACCTCTTTGTACCTGCCCAATGACGAAATTGTATTTTTATAGGTTTTTATCATTGGTTATATTTAAATTGTTAATGTATAGATAAATTTAACTTATAAAGTAAGAGCAGTTGTACATATTTTAGTTCGTGAACATAATTACCAATACCCGGTTTCGATCTGCATCGCTGCACGCAACTGATAAAGGTTACATATACATCATGTACATTGAAACATAACTGATCAGTCCCGTTCATAGATATCCAGAAAAGTTTGACGAAAATTTATTTGCCCTCTGAGTATTGTAAAATGTGCAACTACTAGAAAACTAGAAGTAGTTGCATTGCTGTTGTTAAAACATTATACGTTATAACTCAAAATTATTTTGCCAATTAACGGAGTTGTTAACTACTGTCATACAAGTGGGAAATTTTGCAACCTATAAAACAGGGTATTTACATCCATAAACTTTGGAAAATGCCTGTAACAAGTCAGGATTGTGGAAGTTGTTGTTCCCTGATTCCGTTGATTGATAAAATTTGATTTCGTATTTTTTTTTAATTTCCTTTGATACCGATCTATTTTTTGTCCATCTGATGAGTTAAGCCTTTTTCAACTGATTTTTATAGTTCGTTCTAATGTTGTACTGTTATACCACTGTCCCAGGTTAGGGGGGTTGGGATCCCGCTAGCATGTTTAACCCCGCCACATTATTTATGTATGTGTCTGTCCCAAGTCAGGAGCCTGTAATTCAGTGGTTGACGTTTTTTTATGTGTTACATATTTGTTTTTCGTTCATTTTTTTACATAAATAAGGCCGTTAGTTTTCTCGTTTGAATTGTTTTACATTGTCTTATCGGGACCTTTTATAGCTGACTATACGGTATTGGCTTTGCTCATTGTTGAAGTCCGTACGGTGACTTATAGTTGTTAATGTTTGTGTCATTTTGATCTTTTGTGAATAGTTGTCTCATTTGTAATCATATCACATCTTCGTTTTTGCATTTATTGTTATACTTTTTTGTTTAACGCTCAAACCAAATATCAAACCATCCACTCCGTAGTAGTAAGGTAAGGTTTAACGATAATGTATAGACACAATTAGTGTTGTGAATTTGAAACTAGTTGTCTAACAACAGGAAGAAGGTTACAAGGCATGTTTAAAAGTAGCTCACACGCTTAAAGTGATCTTTATCAACTAGATACACATACTGAAATAAATGCCTTTCATAGCGACAAAGAAGACAAAAATTTCAAAACATTTCATACAATCGGAGTTGTGACATTCAAATTACTAGCAAACAGAAAGTGTCTACATGCATTACACCCTACACAGCAACATTATCAAGCCCCAAACGAAATATAAAATCATTAATTAAAGTTTCTACACATGGTCTTTCGTTATAGTGAAATTATTTCCCCAATAACAAATATGGCATGTATAATATTTAATAATTTATTTTCACGTAAAAATTACATTGGGAAAAAACATATTTAATACATTCTTTTCTACTTGCTATTGAACAGTACCAATGGTTATAAGAGGCTAGTATGCTGTCAAGGATATCGAATACTGCAAGGAAAATGCGAAAGTGAGTTTACACGCACGAATGTCATTAGCATAATGTTACTATACAACGCGATTGAAACTAAATGCTAATATAATTAGGTCTTTCCACTTTTCTGTGGAAAAACCTATTGTTTTTCTTCTGATTATTTTTTTTTTTTTTTTTTTTTCTTCCGCCTAATTTTCTTCTTGCGATAAACATTTGTTTCGCAATATGTCGCTTAGATATTTTGTTTATGATATCGAACAGTTTATGCGCTTTTGAAATTTACCCTGCGTAAACGAATACTTTTCTTTGTAGGAGTTATCCTTGTTAGCGCATCTCCTTCGCAACCGTAAAATATTATGACAAATTTATTTTACAAAATTGCTCGTTATATCCTTCGCATGATTTGTCCTATTTTGACCGAAGTGATATGAACGCTCCATATGAGAGTTATTTCCCCTTATGCATTTGATATAAGTGATATGCATTTCTATCTTGAAAACCATAAGTGCTAGAGACCAAGGATCTTTTGATTTGAGGTCCTTGGTCCAAAAAAATAAAAATTAGGTCAAGGTCAAAGGTCAAGGTCATATTCTTATTTTTGAATTTGGCTTATTTCCACTAATTTCCAGAAACCGTATAAGATATCGACATATTATTTTTTCTAAATTGTAATTTGCGACATGTCGTAACACATAAATTTTGATTGCAAGAGTACGTAAAACGTAAAAGTGAGTTTTCTTCCCTCTTGTATTTAAAAATACGCGTTTGGTGATATAACTGTTTAACCAAATATTATTAAGACCTATGGTCTTTTGATTTGAGGTCCTTGGTTTATGACCTTGAAATTGATCTCAAGGTCATAGATTAATTTGACTTTCTAGTTTTTGACCTTTGCTTTCAGCTCATATGTATACATGATATAGCCATGAGACTTTTGGCAAAAGGTATCAAACCATTTAACCTTGAAAAAACAACCGGAAGTGACCTTGTGTAAACCGGAAGTAGCTATTTTTTGTACTTTATTAATAAAAAAGTATATAGAACCAGATCATTTGGAATCAGTGTCAATTAAATACTCAAATATTATCGGAAATAACATTTTTCAAACCGGAAGTAACAAAGTATCTCCCTGATTTAAAAAAAATATTGTATAGAAACCATATATTTCTGGAATCAGCGTACAATAACCTATCAGTTGACGATTGAAATGACATTTTAAACTTAATTTTACAACTTTCATATTAAAATACATTGTTTTCAATGGAAAGACCTTCAATTGTTCTCTGAACAATTGGTTTTTAATTTAATTTGTATCTATTGTTGTCCATCACATATGAAGTACAAAAAAGTGCGGAATTTGCTGCAATATCCAATTAATATTCAAGGAAGATATAGATATTATCTAAACAAGATTAACAATGTTTTCCGAGAAAAAGAGAAAAGAGAACAAATAATGCATGGGGGCTTGAATTTATTTTGATTTTATCACGGGTTGACACTAAATGCGTAATGATTTACGACAAGCGATAATAATCCTGTTTGTAATAAAATGTTTGGTTTCAACTAGGGAGTTCCCATAAAAATTTTAAGTGGAGGGGGAGGGGATGGAACTATGTGTCCTGCATATGGGTGTGTTGTTAGCTCTGTTCTGTATATGTTTTTGGTGTTATCTCTGTCCTGTCTTTAATTAAGTTTATCCAGACTTCAGATCATTGAATGTTATTATTCATAGAATGTCAAACAGGAAGATATTCAACAAATTGTGATCGTCCCTGTCCAAACAGTTTTTATGGAGACGGTTGTTTGTTTAGATGTGACTGTAATGATAACGAATAGTAAGTATAAGACTTCTTACTGACGAGATATCTAATATAAAAATGATGATTTAGTAATTTTGGATATTGCTATACATTAAAGAATGTATCAATTGATAAATCAACAAAAAAAGAAAAGAAAAGTTATTGCTGTAGTAATTTTTTGAATTTCCCTTAGGGAAGCTCGTTTTTTTACTTTCCTTTTGTGAGTTGGAAATTACTACTTTTTTTCAAATGATCATATGATAAAATGTTAAAAACAAAAATACCGCATTTCAAAGGATTTTTTTTATTCCGAAAAAGTGTTTAGAAAATGGCAAAATCAAAAGCTCAAACACATCTAACGAATGGATAACAACTTATTTTTTGACTTATTACATGCATGACTTGTCTCATGTAAAAAATGGTGTATTAAAACTGGTCCAATAGTTAGCTAAAATTACATTGACAACGTCGTGTGAGCAAAACAAGCTGAACTTGGTAAAAATAAAAAAAAAAATATAGAGTAAAGCATTTAATATGTCTATTGTCATGTTTGATCAAGACATATTCTTTTAAAAGCTTACACATACGAATAATTTGAAATCAAAACGATTACATCAATAAAATATTGGAATATTAAAAATTAATAAGTTAAAACTAAAACACCCAGAAGGGTCTTACTACAATAGGCAAAAACCCATCGCTTGAACACAAAACTTAACGAAAAAAAAGATGATTTTCGCATCCCAATTGTGAACTTTTAATTTCTATGTAGCAACATTCCACAGCACCTGTATACGGAGTATATATCTCCAAAATTAATACGATATTCACTGGCTTATATTTTTATGTCCTATCATGATTTACTTGATAGAGGGTTCAGCTCACAAGAAAGCTATTATACAAACAGGTTCAATTGGCGAAGTTGGTATTATGCCGTCGTAAATTTTACGGACGCCACCACGAGTTGGATGACCATTATGAAAGATTCGTTTCACAGTCAATATCGAATATTTGCTTTCTGTCGTAACTACAATCCTTTTTCATATACCGAATAAGACGATTTACCGGATTTCCAATAACATGAGCAACACGATGAATGCCACATGAGGAGCAGGAAATGCTCAACTTCAGGAGCACCTTTTTCTTTCGGTTCATGTTGCTTAGTCTTTTGTTTTATTAATTGATTCTTGTGTACTGTTGTGTGTCTATTTGTCTTTTTCGTTTGTAAGCCATGGCGATTTCGGTCGATTAGTTTGAATGTCGATATGGTATCTTTCGTCTCTCTTTTCGTTCAATCTTGTAGACCGCGAAATTTAAGGACATAATATATGTTTTATTTAATGTCGAAACACCTGACCAGTACTGTAAAAAATCGCTAATCACGAAATCACGAAATACGCAATTTCAAAACCATATCATGAAAGTTAGTATTAATTTTGAATATCAGCTCCATGGTATATGAATTCAAAAAGACATCAAACAAAAAAACAAAAGTTCTGATTTGAATCTTCAATTTTCAGCTGCGATACAGTTTTAGGATGTACCAAAGCAGGCCACGGGACTATAAAAACAGGTAATTGAAAAACTAATTATCCTCTCACAAACGTTATATCAATAGAAATGATAGGTTTTTCTTTTTTCTTAAATGAAATGAATGAAAAACGTCACTTTGAAAATCATGTGTTGTATAATTATAGAATCTTTATCGAACAGTTACGTAAACAATACTAGTTCTACAAATTTTGTTTAGGAATTCTTTGTCCTCTCAGTTGAATTTTAATTCATGATTTTGTGACATCTAGTCAGCATCAATATGAACACTCTGGTGACCAGACGCAAATTGTCTTCCATTCTAAAGGAGAAGGTCCGGTAAGACACCTTTTTGGTCCCAAAATATAGCAGTTTTTCAAAAATGTTAAAATGTAAACTTTTAGTTATTTTTTGGACATCAGAATTCTTCTGCTACATACCTATGGGATATTTTTGACAATACATGGCACTTATATCTGGTACTACCACCATAAAGTCATGCTTAATCACTGATATCTTCACAATGCTAGCATTTTACTATAATTTTACACGGATTTCGTGTAAAACGAAAGGAGCCGCATTCGTGTTCATCCTTAATATTAAAATGTGAGTTGTATTTGATGAAAATACATAACATCTATAAAGGTTTAGGATGAACACGGATGCGGCCACTTTCAATTTTGACCAAAAAATCTGAAAAGTGACATTTTTCGGCATATTTGGTAGTTTTTTCATATTTGAGCTTGAATCGGATATTTTTTTTTAAGACAAAATCAGTTAAGATCTTTCACCTAAACTAAAAGAATAAAAAAAAAATAGACACTTAAAAGTATTTCAAAAGTGGTCAAAATCTTTCATCAGATGAACATGAAATCGAAAGCAAAAATCGGTCCTTAGCGGAGCTACTCCTTTTATCGTCTTCATCAATGCTAGCAAAATTCGAACTCATACTACCCACTACCAACGCTTCCTTGCAATAAAATAAGTTTTGCAGCAATAAACATCATTTTTTAATCTTGTCCTGTCGACTGGATTATTAAGAAGATCCAAATTCAAATTCAAAATTAACATTCTTCCAGGAATGTTTTTGTTTTATCTGAAGTTAATTTATAACCCTCTTAAATCAAGGCTAGGAACAATATGATAGCATTGACGAAGCAGTGGCATCGACCTAGTGATGTAAATAGTTGTCAAAGGTACCAGGATTATAATTTAGTACGCCAGACGCGCGTTACGTCTACATAAGACTCACCAGTGACGCTCATATCATAAAATTTATAAAGCCGAACAAGTACAAAATTGAAGGGCATTGAGGATCCAAAATTAACTGTTGTTTGACCTTCGAACACCGGTATACTACTGTTGCTTTTATTCAAATATATGTTATAATGCCACGATTGAATCACGACCATTGAACAAAATGGTCGATAATGAGTTTTACAATTAATCATGTTAGGACACATCTGAGATGAAACAAAAAATGAAATGCCAATTAAAGCCAAAACAAAAACAGATTTTGCATTTAAATCGAATGTTGCACTTCTGCTGAAAAATCAGACACTGATATATGATTTTAAACTGGTATCTACAGCTGTAAACGTGATAATCCATTGTCATCTATTGTTTCGTTAGCCATACAAAGCCACATTGTTTCATTCGTATAGCGGTATAAATCTCACACGTGAAGCCAGTGTATGTTTAAAATATTTGGGGTTCATTAACCGTGTTAACAGAGACGTGATTCAGGCCTTAACACCACAGCAGGTTATGAGAATTATAATCACGATTAGACATATGTTAGGTCGTCATCATAAATTGTTATGTGATCAAAAACATAGTTTAAGGACATGTTGGGTCGATATGATTTTTTTTCTGGCCTTTTTTATTTTGATTCGGCGATCACTAGTGAGAAAAGAAACTATTTTTCTTTTTAAATACAGGTATATATAATACCTAATATAAATGTTTCTACTTACTATATTTCTTCATTTTAATACAACTGTTTTGACCTATTCGTAAATGAAAACAGTTTACTATGAAAAAATCATGGTAGAAGATTTTAGAGAAGAAAAAAAAACACAGAATTAAGAAAATAAATCTTAACGATTTCCAAACAAAACTGAGAAAAGATAAAAAACGTTGCAGCGATTAATAATTTGAAAAAACGGATGGACCCTATACTAGATGCAGTTGATGAAGCAGTGTATAACAAAACAAAAAAACGTAGGTAAAAACAATTCAACACATCCTAAAGAACACAGTTCCTTGCAAACAAGTCATGCCTGTGTCTGAAGGCACGGGTACGACCAGTTCTTCTCTCGAAGTTCTGTTCTTCACAAACATTAAATTTCTCGTAAGCTTTTACACCTTTATTGTATAGGTTTTTTCCCGATGTGAGTCAAGGCTTCGTGTTGGAGACCGTACTTTGAACTATAATGGTTTACTTTTACAAATTTTGACTTGGATAGAGATTTGTCTTATTAGTAATCATACCACATCTTTTTATATGGATGTCCAAAATCGTTGCATACAGGCTTTTCTTAATTTCTATTGAGAGTTGACTCCCTTTGTTTAAGGCACATTAATGATATACACTAAATGCTTGTGCCAGGCTGTTCGGAGTTGAACTAATGGATAATAAACTTGTTTTCAGCCCGCAACTTTTTTTTATAATAAAGTTACCTTTCACGTTGATAATCTTAAATCGTCATTACTTTCAAATGATTTCGAAACATTTTGGAGACATTTTATCGGGAATTGGAGACAAAATTAAATCAAGAGTAAAAATAAAACAAATAAATAAAAAATACAGAACATCGAGGAAAATTGAAAACGAAAAGTCTTTTCAAATGGAAAAATCAAAAGCTGAACTACATTGAAAGGGATGTCAATTTCAATCACAAATATGTTTTAACATTCACTGATCAGTAAATACTTTATTGCTTGAAAACACTAGTTGTTATGTAATCAGTTTAAAAAGCTATTAAACTGCATACAGTCTGCAGGTTTAATTGCATCGGGTTTAAAAAATCATGCTAAAGGAATCGAGAGATTAAATGATGTAATCGATATGAACTTCAAAAAAAGGGGGCTAACCATTTTTTTTGTACGTAAATTTGTAAAATATACAGGTATATTTTTAAATGTAAAGGACAATTTACATATTGTCGTCGTCGCAGATACACATTACAGATAAAGGTTATATATCTTCTTATTTCGATGAAGAGCTTAGTGCAAATTATCAAGCAATGTGGTAGTATTTCCATTCTAAAATCAAATAAACAACCCAAATCTGTCAAAAATATGGTTGGATGAAAGAGTTTGGGTCCCTCCGAAAGTCAGGTGAGACAAATTGACTAAAGTTACTAAACATCTTAACAATTTTCTTTGTAACAGAGCGAACCTGTGTTTGTTTAAAATTTTGAATATCACAATCCGTCTGCAGTAAAGAAAATGGGCATTACATATGCAGAAGTCACAAAAACATAAAAAAATGGAAAACGAATAGAAATATCATTCCTTTTGAATAATTACCTTACCGATGCAATACTAGCTACCAGTATTAACAGTGCGTCAACAATTCAGTTAAAGTGTAAAAAACATTGTTGCTTGTAAAACCTTCTTAATTTAAATATTTTTTATTTCAATATAATGTTTTGTGAACATGTTTTTTTTTTCTGTAATTTGTCGTTTTATCCCGTGGAGTTAGTAAGATTTTGAGCCCTTTCAAAATTGTATCCATGTGTCATGTCACGAGCATTTTCAGCTCCTTAATGAAGTGACAAGTATGAATAACCTCTTGAATGAACAAGATTTGTAGACTAATTAATGGCGCTTAAATTCTCAAAATTGGAGAGGCAAATCAATAAAAAAGTTTTACCAATATACTTATCTTATCCAGTTTTTCCCCGAGTTAAACTTTCCGATTAAGACTTTTCACCAGGTTTTACGACGGGTACCATAAAAGCAATATTGCTTTGAAGGTTTTACATTTAGTGTAAAACATTACAACCTGCCACAAAAATATTCTCCTTTTGTCACATGTTGTCAAGGATTTGCTTACCCTTCTTAGGAACCTGAGATAACTCCGATTCTTGGTTGGGTTCATATTTCTCAATGTTTAATATACCTTAATCTTGTTGTTTTTTGCTTTTTTCCATGACGTTGTCAGCTTTGTTTCGCCTTTTGATTTGGTTGTCCCTTTGATATATTTTTCAACTCTTTTAAACAGCAGTAAGTCAACAAATTTTTAAAAACTAGGGCCACATACAGTTCCCCAATTCACCTCATTCACTAATTAGTATACAAACCACAGTGTTAAATCGGGAATTCGAAAAAAATTTGGACTCATAAGTAGCAACAATGAACCTTTTGATATTGACCACAACACTACTCTCAGACTGGTAATATTATAGAAACATGTATTGTCATCTTTTAAAAATAACAAAGTATAACTTGTTATCGGTAATTCGTATATTTCCCCTTCGATCTTACTGCCTAATATTTCCGAGTATCAACGTACTGGCTGTATCACTGACAATATTAGGCAATACTTTGCGTGACGTCATAACATTGCGTGACGTTATAATTACCAATAAACAGAATAATGGGTAGTTTCGTTTTTGATACTGACTATATCATGTTGAATATTTTAACTCGCCCTAATGGGTTCGTCTAGATATTCCACATGATATAGTCAGTATCAAAACCTCAACTACATATTTTTCTATATGTACGCTACTCTAGCGACATATTGCATGTTAAATTTACAGACACTTTCTATATCATCTTATCAAGGTTATAAATATTCTTTAGGATAGAACGATTCCAACAAATATGGACATTGAAGGTGGAATATGAAAAGATATGGATGTTTTTTTAACTTTAATATCGATTGCAAACAGTCGTTAAACATTACTGCGTGACGTAAATCACTATGTATATGTTGTGTACAAGTTGTCATTTTGTACAAATCATTATTTGTACAGAAAATTTGAACAAATTATAATTTGTATTTTGACTTTGTACAAATTATATTTGGACAAAAAATGCACGTACGAAAAACCAATTTGACGAAAATTCACTTTAAACTTGTACAATTATTTTTAAAAAAATGGCGCGCACTTTATAATTGTTATTTAATGACCAAAAAGAGTCAAATACAAATTATAATTTGAACAATATGACTACATTGGAAAAAAGGGGAAAACAAAAAGTGTTGAAAATCACAATGCTTCATAGATTACTTATTGTTATATTTATATTTACGGTTACGTTTTTTTTCTTGATCCTATGGATTACAATAATATTCTCAGTTTGATATAGTAGTGCTAACATAGAGAATATCATATGGCTTTTTCAATACACCTTATCGCTATCTGTTCGCCATAACTGGATATCACACAGGTTCCCGTAAAATTTTGACGTCATAAAACAAAATATCTAGCGCTACAATGGAAAAGTGATTGTTGTATGCGTCAAAAGTTCAAGCGGCCGGGTCATCCAGGATTAGCGATAAGGTGCAAATCATATCCATATCAACCCGAGACACCAATATAAGCCCAATAGTTCTGCTGGGGACATTATATTGGTTTGGAGTTGATACGGTGTATGATATTGAAAAATCCATATCATTTACTCTTTATCATACAACGTGACATATACGTCACGTTGATAAGACATTACGACATACAGATAAGGAGTTTGAAAGACGTCATACAGATAATAGATTTGAAACGATGTTATACAGCTTAGGAATTTTGAAACAGGGACTGCAATCGATGACTAAACGTCATACATATTAAAGATGTGATAAAGCCTTTGTACCCTGCTGATATGGATATCATCACGCCGGTTGATATAGCACGCTTGCCAATGATTATATTACACATAAAAAATATCTGTATTTACATCTATGTATATATTAAATTAAACTAATGTATGACCATTCGATGCTCTAAACTGTAGGTTGGATCGGGGATTAGACTACTGTTATAATGAAACTTATCCATGGTTCACAAAAGCAGAAAAAAGAAACCAGATTCAACAAATATATGCTTGTGTATAAGTGTATGATTGAAAAATACCATACTATTTCATACTCTAAATTCAGCTTGAAGGTTTATAGAAAGTTTGCAATTTATGGAGTAAAATAATCAGTCTATATAATGTTTGGAAAAGCTCGTCGCATGGCTTTGTCGTTTTCTCCAGCTGCCAGCTTAAAATAGCTGATTGTTGTGGTAACATTTTATTGTTATCATCACATTTCCAATAAATGGATTTACACCTGAGATCACCCTCAGTTTTTGGTGGGGTTTGTGTTGCTTAGTCTTTTTTATGTTGTGTCTTTTATACTAATATGTTTCTCTTTGGGTTTTTTTTCAAGCCATGGTGTTGTCAGTTTATTTTCGATCTATCAGTTTGGCTGTCCCTCTTGTATCTTTCGACCCGAGTGTATGCCAATATTATAATTTGATCAGTACTTCAACGTTTTTATCAGTTTAAGGTCTCTATATGTTTAATCTTCCATCCTCACTGCTGAGATATTTATTTTAGAAAGGCGCACATATTGCAGCTAAATTGGTAATTTATAACGGTTATTTTAACAATCTTAAGAAAAATAGCTACTCCAAAAAATATAAAAATTGCGACCTCCATTTAAATATTATAAATTTGGACATGATTTCTACAAAAAAAAATTTTCGTTGATATAAGCAGTGACTACTTATAAAATTCGTTTAAGTAAGTATTGCTATTAAACAATAAAACAAGATAAGCTGAAATACCATTAGGACAATGAAATTTCTAAGCCGAACGTAAACTAGCAAGGCCATGGTAAAACCCAAATGGCCACTACGAGAAGAAAAGAAAAACAGAACAGTTAAGATATAACATAGAAAGGAAGACAGAACAACGTACCTCAATTTTGTTTATAATTGATAGCTATAAAATCTCAATGAAATATACTTCATAAAGATGTTCAAGTAAATATACAAAATTGTGATCAATATGAAAAAAAACACGTTAAAACTATGTATAGACATGTTGCTAAATATGCATTTGCTTACAGTTCTTTTGTCCATTGGCATACCTTTGACATGTTTGCTATTAACAATTGCGATGGTGTTTGGAATCCGGAAAAGGATCTTGAAGAAAAAAAGAGTGCAAATAAAAGTAATTTCAAATAAAAATTCAACAACCGATGACTATGACTACATCGATGAAAGCATGTTGGAAAATATATGTCGTAACAATGATGTCGCTGTAAGCCAACCAGTAGTTATTACCACGTTCATTCATAAGGAAAGTAATCCTGTAAATTTGGATAACACTAGTGTAAGTTCTCTTTCACAGAATAGCAGTTTTCAGGAAGACGGTTATCTCAATCCCTATAACACTCTACAGACAGAACTGAATCCAGATCCTTATGATGTTCCACTATAGTCAAAATAGTAATAAGGTGTTTGAAATGTATTAAATTTGACCATAATGCATGAAAATGATATATATATGTCCATTGTTCATAAAATAATTCAAAGAGTAATGCTATATGTATATGTACAATTGATTAGGGAAGCATATGAACTTGTTATCACCTATATTGAAACAGAACATAATGAACTACAATTTGAAATGTATCCTGAAATATAATTATACTATTTGCAACTGTATTATTAACACACAGAGTTGTTTTTAAAAAAGAAAGTAAGCGTAAGCTAGATTAAAATCGGCATATGATTATGAACAACAATATAACAGTGTAATGAAAATGTGTACGGGAATTCAAGAAGTTATATATAAAATCTCAAGAATCAAAAAGAGACCACTTTATTTAGAGGCGTTCGAGGTCAAAGAGTTCAAGTGCTAAACAATCACAAAGGTAAACAATTATATTGATGTCATTAGATAGATTAGTCTCTACTAAATGCATTTTTAAATTGTTCTTTATTCCACTACCGACAGTCACCACCCAGTAAGAAGAATATTCGCAATAGCAAAAAACAGAATTAGTGAGTTCATTTGATGAATTATCAACATCCAAATTTTTTTCTTCTAATTTTAAATTATCATCGGAAAATTATATTATATAAAGATTTAATAAGCATGTTGACACATTTTCCGGATCAACTTCAAATAAATACATTAAAGTCTGAATTATATATTCTAGGTTCTGACGTTGCTTACAATATAAATAGCGTGTAATAGTGTTCTTTTATTTGTCTGTGTACATATTATCAACCTTTACTATATTGTTCATTTGGTAATATTATGTTGGCGTTGCTCGGTATTTAGAGTACCTCCATTGTGTTATGTTTGTGCTATGGTCATTTCCTTGTACGCTTGCCATTTATAATTGTTAATGTGCTTTGTCTTTATTTTATTTTGTTTTCTTTGTGACATAGTTTTTTTTATAGTGATTAACATAGCGTATTATTGACAGCTGTACCGTAATTTTATTTTTTTAAATTTTTTTAATTTTTTAACTATCACTGTCTAGTCCACTAAAGTTATATCCTGTTGGCGTTGTGCAGTACTCACATATCCAGCCATGAAGTTATTGTTTTGTGCTCTTGTGTTTCATTTTTGCTAATGCGCTTTGTCTATATGTCATTTTGTTCTCATTATTTTTTTTATAGTGATTAAGATGATAACACAATATTGTACCCTTATTTTTGACTTTATCTGTTTTGTTAACATATCTTTGTCAATATACTTTAATACTATCCGACATTTATACAAGTTTTAATCCACCATTTTCTTCATAAGATAATGCCTATACCAGGTCAGAGATATGACAGTTGTTTTCCATTCGTTTAAATTTTTACAGATTTTGATTTTTCAATTGAACTTTCTGTTTAGAGTTTTCCTGAAAGTTTGGTACTTTTATATTTCTTTATTTACGAGAACCAGTGAATAATGTCCCTATTACACGTGTTTAACAATACTAAACAATTGTTGCCTTTCGAGATCTGACATGGAAATGAATGCACAGATATTGATAATGTGCTGGTTATCAAATTTCATTTCTTGCTGATGCTCTTCAATAGAAAGGGACAACTTCGTTGTAAGCACTTATAAAAAACCAGGCTTATGAAATAAATTGAGCATTTCAATTTAGTCAAACAACATATGTTAGACAGATTATCTTGTTTAAAGAATAAAATGCATAGATTTCATTATTACTAACTGAGAATTATCTCGTTTGTTCTGGAAAAATAATACAGTCCTACTCAGAACAAACACCCAAACACAACTCTCCATCAGAGACCAAATGATCTTAAAATTAGCCTCGTTAGATCCATTTCTGGCATACAATAATAAACCGCTGATTTAGATATGAAAGACCCGAAATGACAAGTTAGAATCAATTCAAACGAGTAAACCATCGGTATGATTGATGTACAAAACAATCACATATGATTTAAAGCAATAAATAACGGCTACCGAAAAACAAGCTTCTAACTTGTGACATACCCAAACCGAATTTTGCGGGCTTAAAATAGTTTGTTGGAGCCACCTCCCTCTATCTGGGATAATGGGTTTAAGTTAAAAACAAGACAAAACTATTAATATCAGCTGAAAAGAAATTCACTCCTTCGATCGATTCATAGTAGAACAGTTTTAACGAAAACATAGACATTGTACTGCTATGAGAGTACTCGCAGTTACTGACAACTGATTCAGAGTTCTTATATAATTATACTGATACTAAGCAAACAGAATCAAGGAGGCTAGATCGAAAACAGTAAATACTTTGATTGGTAAGTATAAATATACTGAATATTGAATACCACATACACAGTCTTTTCTGATACACCTTTAAACAATTCCTTAAAATTCATTCAGTGGTCAGATCAATTCCAGAGTCAATGAAAAACGACGATTTCAATTTTGAAATTATGAATATTCTTACCCAAAATAAAAAGCAGAAGAAATAAACAAACTTCAATCGCATATTGATTATACATTTCTCGACCCATAAAAAGATATGGCAGCTGTTATTTATACTTTTTAAAACATCATCGGTGTATGAGCAAAACAAAAAATAAATATTTGAATAGTGTTGAGTCAAAGAATGTTTTGCCCTTTTCTCAAACAGTAAGTCAGAAGGTTCCAAGATACATAATCAAGACGTATAGATGTTATTATTATGCATAAGTATAGATATTGATTTTTTAAATCAATGAATTAAAAACCCAAGTACTGATGACCTTTCATGGTCCTTCATTCTGTCGTTACATAGAGTGTGGCTACTGACTATATGTATAGGTTTTCCGTGACTATTTATTACATATTTAGACTAAATCATTTGACGTTGGAATTGTACTGACTGACATTTCAGTCTAAGATGCATGTTGTTTTTATTTTTTAAAGTTGGAATTGAATTTGAACTAGTTGCCAATACATGTAGCTGCATGCACTCTCATATCTGTACTTTGTGTTGTTTGTGTTATAGCTATATTTTTTATCTTTTTGTCTCGATCTGATGAGTTTAGTCAATTTCCTCTATTTCTTATGTTTTCATTTCTTATTTTGTGCAATAACATCACTGTTCCATGTTGGGAGAGGGTTGGGTGCCCGTATACAGGTTTAATTCCGGCAAATTCCATAGGTGCTTGTCCAAAGGCAGGAGCCTGTTATTCCTGGTTACATTTTGTTTATTGTTAATCATATTAGTTTTTCGTTTATTGATTTGTTAAGTCAGTGCTTGCTTTGGGATGTATTGCACTTCTGGCTCAGGTTGTGACACTCGCTTGCAAGTTTAAATTCCGCCACTTAACTTCATTGTCCCAGGTTTGGAAAGGGTTTGGTGCCCGTAGATATGTTTAACCCCGCAACATTCAATATGTGCCTATGCCAAGACATTAATTAGACCGTCAGATCTCTAGGCAGTGTTCGTAGCTGACAGCCTTTTGTGACATACATTTGTTTACGTTGTTCTACGTTTTTGATGTATGGTGGATAGTTAGTCTTACTGGCTATTTACCAAATCTTGTTATTTTCACATAATTCCTATATGATTTGCATATTAGGGAATACGTTGATATGATTGGTCGAGAGAACTTCTGGTAGTTGATCTTGACGTTGTTTATTATTTGTAGACGACGTTGACCGAGCTTCTTTTCGTAACCAATTCAAACAAGGCGGCGATGATAACACCGACGTTAACAAAATTTATTTTCACTGCACGTTAAAACAAATCACAAAACATGCGTTTGAATGATAATGAGAGGTTTTGCAGTTTACTTTTAATTAGATAGCAAATTTCAGCGAGTAGAAACCCAACAAATATATCCATGCGCCAGGTTTATTCAATGACATAAATAAACAATGACGTGTGACAGAGGTAATGAACGTGGAAAAATATATTCCTTATCTCCAACTTCAAAAAATTATAAGGATAAAACGCCTTTTCAAAGGAATTTTTGGTGTATAAACTCGACCATTTCACTCACAAACATATAAAAGTCCTATTTAAAAGAATCTATTGGTGTATAAACTTGACCAAGTCACTATCAAACATAGTTTTTTTTTAAAATTTTAATTGTAGTTGAAAATGATGTTAGGAAGAATAAGCACAACACCAGAGGTCAATTTTGATAACCAAAGAAGGACGAGGATAAATCTTTTGATAAAAAAAAATCATAAAAGCAACAAAACAAGACAAACAACGAGCCTAATAAACTAATTGAATAAGTGCTTAAAGAGACAACTAACAAACACGAGAAATATGACTGTGATATAAGTATTTGTGAGTGTTAAAATCAATTTAAAGTGATTTTATTTCTGAAGTTTTGATGAGTGACAAAATCATTGTATTGGAAGGTGACTTTAATAAAATGTTTTTTTTTTGTTCACATGAAAAAAACAACAGGAGGAATTAATTGTATACTGACCGACTTTAGATACGCAACACTAGATTATGTTTGTGTTATTTTTGAATGAATGTGTCAACGTCAAAAGCGAAAACTGCCTGTTACAAAGGCCAAGATGATTGTCAGAAAGGTCAACAAATTCTGTCTGACATTTTATGGGTTCTGTTTTACACCTCCTGATTTTGCATTTGTTCAACCCATTAGTTGGTTTTGGCAATTATGCGGTTGGAACTTGAGGGCTCTAAGGTTTTCCGTCAGTAAATTCTTTGGCAATGTAGTTCATGGGAAACATTTATGGCATGAATATGTACTCAATGGCACTCGGCAATTTGGTTAGCAGTTGACGTTGCGGCCGTAAAAATGATTGACAAATGACGTTGCATAATAAAATTATATTGATGTTTCATTGTCACTACACGTTGATCTGTTCATTGATGGACAGCAACAAATCTTGTCTACTTGTATGGTTGTCGGAAGGACAGAAGGACGAGTTTCTGATGTCATACGGTATGGTTGCAGCACATTTATGTTTTCATGTTTGCAGTATTCTTAAGGGCTAATTCAGTTGTTTTTTGTTTTTTTTTATTTCTCAGACTTGCAAAATTGAGATGCAACATTTTGAAAAAAAAAGTAAGGCAAAGGATTGAAAGAACTGTTTCACAAAGCAAAAAAAAAAACAAAAACGAAACAATCTTTCATTGGACAAAAAGTTCGCTTTAAGAATTTCGTGCGACTTCAAAAAATCGGTATGTTCATTAACCACAGGTAAGTCAGATTTTGATTATTTGTTAGGAGAAAGAAGCATGATAAGCATGAAAAGTAGTTGTAAGAGAATCAAAAAAGATTTGGTAAAACAAATCAACAAAATGAGTGTTGCGTTTTTAAAGTCGTTCAGTTTATTTATTTCAGTGATTGAACTATCATTTACCTTTAAAAATCAGTTGTGCTACCTTTTGGTGTCCAATTTGTTTTTAGAAAGAGGAGTGCTATTTTGAAAAATATTGTACAGTTAAAGGTAACATAATGGTTTCCCACAGGTAAATCAAATTCCAATCATTGAAATAAAGAACGGATAAAACAATAGAATGACGTCACAACAATAAATTGATGATTGATACAATTTAAGAATACACTTAAGCTTTTGTTCCGTATATCTATTAACCACAGACGTTATTCTCCTTTAAAAGAATTCACAAACATTTTAAGTCGGTCAACTGTCTTGATAACATTGTCTTTTGTTTTTAATTAGATTTAATTCATGTTTCAAGTTTTAAAGATTTATATAGTGTGTATAGATATGGTAAGTTTAAATCATTGTTCACAGGTTATAACCACCGTTCAGTTTATTCTATTGTTGCGAAGTGAAGTGAGGTTGGTAAACAGAGTGTCCTAATATGTTCATCAAAGACAAGATATTGTAACAGTAAGTATTCAATGTTTATTAAAACAAAGCTTCCTTACAACATTGTGTATTATTTATATAACATAAAAACCCATTATGTATTTTGAACAAAACAAAACACCAAAGCATACAGTCAAATTTTAATTTTCGAGTCAGTATGGTCGTACGTATAATATGCTTTATAGTTGATTCGAGTCTTTATTTCGTGGTGTTTTTAATTGTACGACTTTGTCTAAAAAAATCGGTCTATTGAATTGTTACTTTTTTTTGCTACTCATAGATTTGGGAAAAACACAAATCTGTTAAAGGTTTGATTTATTTTAGCGTTTGTAACGTCACATTCGCCATAGATTAGGAATCTACAATAAATTTGAAACCCTCCATATATCTGAGTACTACATACATGTGTGTAGTTAAGTTTGATCATCTCACAAAGACATTGACAATAGGAAAGTATGAGAAAAAGTTAAAACATTGTTCTTTTTTTGCAAGCAAATAAATGTTTAAATCGGTTAAAAAGGTAAAATCAAGTTAACATTATTCTTCAATGTATGTGAAGTTAGCAGCCGGTTCTTAATTCGATATCAAATATTCAAGCGGCTGCTATCAGTCGGTTGGATATTCAAAATTAGGTTGAAATCATCAAAAAAATACTTGATAACATTAAAAGCACGATTTTTTATAGTAAAAAGGAATGATAAGATAATAGTTTAATGACCTAAGCTGTCGGAAATTCTCGTTGTCCTCGAATATAAACCCTTTTTTAATTTGCACATTTGTCTTTATGTACTTTTTATCACTAAAACAACTTCAAAGATGTACTTTAATATATGATATTTCTTAACACAAAAAGAAAAACCTATAACTCTAGAAACATTTAGAAATATAAAAAGAAATAGTTATGGAAAGCCAAAAAAAAAAAAGAAATATATAGTGAAAACTACCCCAGACCGCTTAAATGAGGGTGAAACCCCAATAGTCTTTTAATGTCCATAAACTTCAACTTAATCATAGACTTTATATACATGTATATAAAGGTTATATTAGTTGAATTTCCGGGAATAATGTCATCTTTGGTATCTACGGAGGGCTAAGATTGTCACTTTTCAACTAAAAATTTTCAAAATTTTAGGACAAAGGGCGCAGGGCAATTGTGAGAACCCCCTGATCTCGCAATCTGCCTACTATTAAGCAGACAGTTAGTTAATATTTAGATACAGATGGGACTAAAGGGAATCCGGGAATACTTCCTGACTTCTATGTTTACGGAGAATGGAATATTCAAAGTATAGATCGAAATTCCTGTTGATACATTTTTTATATATACAGAGTCAATGAATTCGTCCAATTTTGTGTACATTAAAAAAACAGGGAGATCTGGTAGTCATTTAAGCAGTCTCGGGTAGATTCACGCTATATAAATCTTCTGTTTTCTGTTCTCTAAATGTTTCAAGAGTGATCGGGTTTTGTTTTTGTTGCAGGAAATATTAGATATAAAATAACATTTTGGACGTCGTTGTATTGATCAAAACCAATACATCACGAAGACAAATATGCAACTTGCATAAGTATTGATAAGGGTTTATATTCGAGGATAACAGGAGTTTAAGACAACTTGGTGAGGGTTCTGATATTTATATTGAGTTTTGAAAGTTGTTCTATGTAGGCAACAGTTTTCTGTTGAAGATAATCAAAACAACTTCTATTTTAGGCATACTTCATGGACTTAAGGATATTATTCATAACAGTCACACATGTAAGTATTATATATGATTTGTTCCTGATGCTCAGTCCATAGTAGTCTATTTTCTGTTTTGTTTACTGTTTTACTGTTGTTTATCGTTTGATTTTTTTTCCGTTGTGGAAATGTCAGTTTATTTCGACTTATGAGTTTGAATTTCCTTTTTTTTTCGCCTCCCATTTACAATAGTTTAAAATAGTTATAAGTCAATATACATTTATTATATCTGATCGTCAGACAAGTTGGTACTGTGAGCGATAGGTTCAACGCAAGCATCATGAGTATAGATTATCGGGTTTTCTACACATTGATATCGTAAAATATCAGCCACGAGCGACAATGTATACCTTTTTGGCGAGTGTGCGTAGCGAACGAGATAAAAAGTTTCACATTGTGTCGAGCGGCTGATATTTTACGATATCAATACGAAGAAAACCCGATTATCTGTTTACCGTTCTATTACTGGTCTTTTCCCTCTCCCTAAGACAGTTGTACGCTTGACGAAAGCAAGTTTGATTACGTCTCCTCTAGAATTGTGACGTTGCTGATAACTTCTCTCACATTCTGACGTCGCTGATAATGCCTGGTCTCGTTTAGAAGTCTTAATACGATAATTATTGCGCGGCAGAGCAGGGTGATATAGTCGTAGGGAAGGGCGATAAATGTGTAAACATAATTCACCAAAATAATCCGTGTTTTTCTTTTTGTATGCTATACTAGCTAGTCAACAAAAGAAACGATACAAGACTTTTTTTCAAATTAAAGATAAAGTTTTCCGTTCAATGGACTAATATTGAAGGTAGTAATACTTAATCATTATGGAAATATAAATGCGTTCAATTTTTTTTTATTTTTGCTTTTGTGACAATTTTTCGAGATTTTTTAATTTTTTTTTTATCATAAAACGACAATTTTAAAAACAGAAGTTCCAACGTATGATGCCAACCTCTAAAGGTAAAGACAGCGTTTGCCATCAATTTGTTTTAAAAATCATACAGTTTCTTTGTTTATTTGTTAAGCAAAGTTCGGCCCCACGAGAAATCGTTAAAATGTATACATTATCGACTGATTTTCCATAGACAGTATGTGTAAAGTGATATTCAAAAAGCGGTAACAATCTTAAAACTAATCCGAAAGGTTCCAAATCTACTGTGTGTTGTTTTCATATTTAACGCATTTAACGAGATTTCAAAAAACCCTTTTTTTCCACACAAACATGATTTTTTTTTATTTCAACCCATTAGTTACAACATGAACATAACTTGATTAGCATATTGAATATTTTAAAACACATTTGAAATTTTATTTAGTACTTAGAAAATTATGTGTCGATTTTTTATTCAACTTTCCGCAAAACTAATTTGCACCCTATGATCGTTTACACGGAATTAAGATACTTTCCGACAAAGTTTGATTTTCATTATTACATATGCATACATTGCAAATGAAAGCTTTTTAAAATAGTGTATCTCATTTTGTTTTATATTCAACACTTTTTGATAAATTTTATTTCAAAGTCGTGTATCGTTTCTTTTGTTGACTAGTATATATTAGGCAATTTCTTGTTGTTTATTTGGACTGTTTTATTTCTTTTATTATAACGTCACTGTTGTAGTCCTATGTATTTCGAATAATTCGTTGTTTTGTGAAAATTTTATTTATTTATCCACGCATTGTCATATTAATGATAACTTTTGTCAACACAGATGAACTAAATAATACCCTGGTGATACCGTTTGAAAGGAAACATTAACTTAGAGTTAAGGTAATCTCAGGTCCTGAATATTCGGCAGAAGGGGAACGAGTTGTAGATACGACATAACGAACATCTCCGTTACCATCTGAAACATGTTTTTTTTTATATAGATTAGACCGTTGTTTTTCCCGTTTGAATGGTTTTACACTAATATTTTTTGGGGCCCGTTATAGCTTGCTGTTTGGTGTGAACCAAGGGTCCATGTTGAAGGCCGTACCCTGACCTGTAATGGTTTACTTTTATAAATTGATACTTGGATGGAGAGTTGTCTCATTGGCACTCATACCACATCTTCCTATATCTATTCATGAGATTTAAGCTGTATTATACCTTATTATAAACATGCGTTTATTATTGTTTAATTTATGATAGCTTTATATACATTTGTATGTTGGATTAGGTTTTTTAAAACAGGTAATCTATTGTTTCTTTTTTTATTCAGATGTGTATTGGTGATATGTGTGGTTTTGTTATGAGATGTCCAGTCAACATAGAAAAATTCATAAGATCAAGTTACATTTGCAGAAATCCAGAAAAATACCATTGTTTGACTGACTACATCAGTACACAGAAAAATGAGACCTGTAAAAATCCGTCCTTGCTTGTTGAAGGTATTGATGATACAGAAAATTTTACAAACTTCCCGATTGATATTGTTCATCATCCAACACAAATAAAATTTAGCATACCATGTCACAACTAAGGTCTTTGGCATTGTTAGCAATTTCAACATTACTTCAAAAAAATATTTCTGTTTAGTTGCGGTAAATAGAGATTCAATGAATATTGTCTTACGTGGCAAAATCATTAAAGCCCTCAAACTCAAAGCAAATTTGAGAATCCTACATATAAAGCTACATCATTCACCGAAGTTAGTTTCTAAATTTAGGTATTTTGTAAAATAATCCAATGAAGGCATTTTATAAATTGATTATCATCTTCAGGCATTTTATGAAATACTAAAAAAATGGTACGACCTTTTACAAATGGCATGAAAGTATAAAGCAGAATAAAATATTTACATTATTGCAGAAATTGTAGACCAGGTTATTCTATTATACATAGTAAATATTACGGACGCTTGATGCGTTTGGACGCGTTTCAATTTTTAACACAATATGTTCGGTAATTCACAACCGCGCTGAACTACGTCCATCATTACTTTTTCATTATTCAAAAATCAATAATGAATAATGAAATAGTTCACTATTCAGTTTTCAATGTTAGGTGATTTATAATGAAACATGAAATAGTTTATGTTTCATTATTCAAGTTGAAGCAGTGAATAGTGAGATGAAAATTAAAAAAGTGAATGTGACACTATAGCTATACCCCTTATTCCTAAATTCGTCTCTTTTGTGTTATCTAACAAATATTCAAATTGATATCGGAACAAAAAATAAAAAAAATCTTCAAATTTCATTTTTTTATTTTTCATCTAGTTCCTAGTTCCTAGTTTCGGAGGATAAATTATCGGGTTTTCCTAACTATTTTCAACAGAAATTCCTCGGTTCAATGTATGGACGACCTGAATACCAAACCATATATATCAAAATTGAAATACTCTTTTTGTGTGTTTTTTTTTTCAATTTTAACTGGACCTTTGCTATTCAACATCCTTTAATTATAGATACAACAAATCTATTTTGCAGCAATGACCATAAGGGGGGGATTACGGAGGACTAAAGGCTAAAATACGCGTGAAAATTTAGAAATAGCCAATTTTGAATAATGAAATGGATATTTTGAATAATGAAATGAACTGCTGCGACCCTTTAGCCCCTAATTATAGATACCATATATCTCATTCGAATGTTAATAGGTGAGGAACAAAAGGTATATAGTTTATATTTTCCGCAGCGCATGTTAGAGGAATAACGAAGGACCTAAATATCGAAATGCGCTTTAGCATTAAGAAATAGATTATTTTATTTTGAATAATGAAATGGACTGCTGCAACTCGTTAGCCCCTCACCAAGGCAAAAGTTATACACCAAATTAAAGCTCATTGATAGTGGAATAATCTGAGTATAAACGATATGTGTCGCAATGACCATAAGAGGGATAACGGAGGACCAACAGGCCAAAATACTCTTACATCTTTGGTGAATCTTTTATGCCGTTTTATTGATGAAATTCTATATTACATAAAGACAAATATTCAACGTATATAAGGCTTTAAATTCGAGGTAAACAAGAATTTACGACAGCTTTAAGGGGTAATAACACGATTTCAGGGGTATCTTTTCACTCTTCTTAACTATGAAAATCATGTTTTTAATGTTATCAAATATTTCATTTTTTTATGATATTCAACTAAATTTGAATTTATCGACTGCTAGCAGCAGGTTGGATATTGAATATCGAATATCAATAACCCTCTTCGCTAGCCAAGGATTTCGATCCACTCCTGTTCTCTCCACCCTTGGCAGATTGAGCTAACATGTATGATATCAATGTTGCGCCATCTATCGGATGATTAAAGTCACGCACATTCCGAATACGTTTTTCTTGACCAATGTTGGCACTTAAACGCTTCAATTTGAAGATAAACACACGGTAGCGTCTAGATTCAACCCACTTGGTAAAGCCGGAATCGAAAATACAAGTCAACATTCATGCATTTGTGCATGAAACATACACAGTAACTTCTATTATTTGATTAAAAACATTTAAGTTGTCACTAAATATATTCGTATGTCTAGTGATGTAAAAACTTGTTGCACAATAAACACGTGGCAATTGTTTACAAACACTTTCCATATCTACACGTGATCATGTTTCTGGCGCTTTGTGATTGGATGCATCGAGTTGTTACTGCAACCAATTAAAATCCTTACCTTGTGTCTCCGTAATTTTATCTCAATCCGCAAGAGGTGAAGAGAACGGAAGTGGATTGTAACCCTTGGCTAGCGAAGATGATCAATAATCGAATAACGAACCGGCTGCTAACTTCACAAACATAGTTAAAACGAAATGACATGGTTTTAAAATCAGTTCGAGTAGTGAATTAGAAATTGTCAAATTTCGCTGTTAAATTATATTTAACTAAGATCTAGCGTTTTTTTGGAACGTTTGAGTCTCATGCATTTTTTTGATTTTTAGACATATCATCAAAATTGAGTGATGGAAAAAAATGGCTGCTTTTTTGATTGGCTGCTAAAAGTGGCCGCCAGCTTGAGTCTAGTCTCTATCAATAAGCTTTAACTTGGTGTATATTGTTTGCCTTGATTAAGAGCTGATGGGTTGCAGCTGTCCGTTTCATTTTTTCCAAATAAGCTATAATTCTCAATGTACACGTGTATTTCGACATTTAAGTCCGTCGGTACTCCTCTAATATGCGTTGCGGAACATATTGACTATATATCTTATGTTCCTTTCTTAAAAAGTTTTCGAATGAGGTATTAGGTATATTTGAATTACAGACCGAAGGGTCACAGCAGTCCATTCCATTATTCAAAAGATTCATTTATAAGATTTGCCATTTCTTAATTTCTTAATCGTAACCCCTCCTATGGTCATTGCGGCACACATTGTTTTTTTCAATGTGTTCCTCTATCGATAAGCTTTAATTTGGTTTATAATCTTTTCCTTAATTAGTAGCTGACAGGTGCAGCAGTCCATTCCATTATTCAAAATGAGCTATTTCTCAATGTTCACGCGTATTTCGATATTTAAGTCCGTCGGTACTCCTGTAATATGCGTTGTGGAACATATTGACAATATAGCTTTTGTTTCTTTTGTTCCTGTTAGCTTTTGAATAAGGTATAAGGCATATATGTAATAAGGGACTGAAGAGTCGTATCAGTCCATTTCATTATTCAAAATTGGCTATTTCTAAATTTTCACACGTATTTTGGCATTTAGGTCCTCTGTTATTCTTCTAATGATTATTGCTGCGCAATCAGCTTGTTTTACCTATAATCAGGGGCTGAAGAATAGCAAAGGTCCAGTAAAAATTAAAAAAAATAAAACGTAGAGTATTTGAATTTTTATTCATATATTACAATTACTTTTTGGCTTCATAAAAGACTGTAATATCAATATAAATTTATGTGGCCGAAAACATAAATCTTTACATAAATGTTTTACAATAATATAAAGAACAATTACCAATACATATACAAATATTAATACTTATTCAGTTAAACAAGAATAATACACATAATGGCGGGCCACACAAATTAAATATCCGCCACATAAGTTACTGATGCAAAATATGCAAAAATAAAATAGCAAATTAAACCAGATAAAAAAGAGGCAAAGTGGGTAAATTTTCGATTTGATTACTCTTACGAATTCTAATGTAATGACTAGGAAAAATAATTCACTTTAAAACTAAAGGTTGAGTGAACACAAATCAAAATCAGTTATGCGAGAATATCAAATGATCGGCCAAATGGAGTAACTAGAACATATTTCGCATCGTATTTACAAGAATTGTTTTGAAAAAAAAAACTTTTAGGCTACATAAAAGACTGTAATTATAATAGAAATTTATTTGGCCGAAAATATAAATCTTTACATACATGTTTTTACAATAATATAAAAAAGCAATAACCAATACAAATACTAATACTTATTCAGTTAAACTAGAATAATACACATAATTGGGGCCACAAAAAATTAATATCCGCCAAACTAGCCCGCAAAACAAAACCAAACAAGTTACAGATGCGGTGAAACCCAAGAAATGTAACACTCTCTTGAACGTTCAACTCCAAGCAGGAAGAATAAACCACTTTTTCTGCTGCTAGTCTACTTAGGATATGCTCATGGAAATCTTTCCTAAAAGAGACACACATTAATCATGTTTATGAATCCAAAGGATGAAAGACTTCCTTGAAAATTCAAAAACCTAAGGAATGAAACACTTTCTTAAGGCAAGCCGATAAAAAATAAATAATTATTACGACATACATGAAGACAAAATACACAATACTAAATTATTTACATATGATTAATAACATGTTGAAATCACTTGCTCATTTCATATTGCCCAGCTTCATTAAGGTGAAGCCAACCATCTTTAAAGGCAAATAATGACCTTACTGGAATGTCTTTATGAACAAATCTTTTAAAAGACCTAATGTAACTTAAATTATTCTTTAATAGAGCACATCCTGCTCAATTCTAATTTAACACTTTTACACTTATTACCTGTATATGAAAAATCAACAGGCCTAGACAGAATAGAACAAATAAAAAATCTTAATACTGTATGAATAAGATTTGATGGTAACAATAAGTTCCTTATCACCAGCAATAATTTTGTCAACAGAGTTATTAACTATATCATTAGTACCTAAGTAAATAATATTATGAGAATAGTTTGCTAAACATATATCTCTACCCTTAATCATGTTTCTTAAAGAATTTGTCCTGGCTCCTCTGACCGCGACCAAATCCATACAAATTATGTCATCCAAATATTTCCCTATAGAATCTGTAAAAACCAAAACCTTCTTACTGGTCACAACTTCTGAAAGACAATTAACAAATTTGCCATGTTTCTAACTACAGAAATTTTATCCTTCATAGCAAATTCTAAATATAGTTTACAGGCATCGCTTGCCCGGTCATTGTGTAACTGAAAAAAGATCACTAGGCACATGAGAACTTAAGGCAAAAGTGGCACCACCCCTCCTAAAACTATGTGATGAAAATAAATTAGGATCTCTCTCTGTCTCCAGAATAACAGATTTCAGTTTTCGCTGGAACAGAGCATCAGTGAGTGGTGTCAACTTCGTATTCTTACTTATAACAAAGGCAGGGGAATCATTAGATGCCGGAACTTAACTACACATATTATTAAAGGCAGGAACCGGACAAAGGGCAGAGCCAGGGATTTTAGCCAACGGAATCTTTAATCTTCTTTCCACATGTTGAATAGTCTTAGTCCATTCAAAAACAACTATAGCAATTTCGTTATCAACAAAGACTTTACCTCTGGTCAATTGCTTACTCTTGTCAAATTGAGAACAATAATCTGGAACTAAGTTAGATTTCCTAGACATTAAGAAAAAAGGCAAACAAAAACGACACCAATATACACAATCAGAACCATTTTCTAAATTAAAATTTTGCACCATCTCTAATAAGAGCTCTACGTGGCATATGTGACTTGGTTCGTGACAATCCTTTAATCAGTAATTTACAAACTGTCTACACTTTTTTTGCATAGGCACTATTTCTGTACTAAAAATATGTAGTACTGCAAATTTACTTTAATAATCAGTACTATTGTGTTACTTTAAAATTATTGTAATATTTAGGTACCTGTATTTTACAGTACTTAGTTTGTACTTGAAATTGAGGTACTACAGATTTTTGGTTACTACCGTTACATTTTTAGCATTTTGAAAGTTTTCTATTTCAAATCTCTTAAAACTATGATTTTCAAACATGATTTTCAAGCCAAAGCTCCGTGTTGAAGGCCGTACATTGACCTATAATGGTTTACTTTGTTAAAATTGTTATTTGGATGGAGAGTTGTCTCATTGGCACTCATGCCACATCTTGCTATATCTATTCATGAGATTTAATCGTGACTGTGTTATACCTTATTATAAAGATGCGTTAATTATCGTTTAATTTATGATAGCTTCAGATACATTTGTATGTTGAATTACATCTATGGGATATTGTATTATTTCTGTACCAAAATATTTAGAACAAAACAAGTAACCACAGAGTCACTTTAAAATAATATCTCAAAAAACTGACTTAACAGTACGATTAATATTAATAAAGACAAATAAAAAAATACTATAACACGTGATTAAGATGATAACCGACGTCAGTACGCAAAATCTATACTTCAAGACCATCTTGTATTAATTGTGAAGTTGATACGGAATATTTATCAACAAGTTCCCGGTATCTTCCGATGAACTTTTTTTTAAGAAAAAGGACGAGACGTTCTTTGACATACCCCTGGTTCATCAACTCTCTGCTCAGACACTAAAACAGTCCTAATACTGCTTTCTTCTCAAATATTTATCTAAATTATCCGGAAACTCGACCGCTCCCTTGTGATTTTGAACGACCTTCTCAGCAGAAATTCAGTGTAATTTTCACAACCAATATGAAAAACCGAATTCCACAAAATTGACAAATGTTTCTATCAAAATAATCTGTTAACATGAATTTGAAGAAGTCTACATTTAAATGTGAAACCACTGGGATTTTACTTCCCTCAAAATTATACTTCTCCGAACTCATAAGTTCGTGATCTGACACAGATCTTTCTAAAAACTCAAACCAATGTTTATCGAGATTGTGTGTTTCTTTGCAAACTGAACAATTTGCAAAATCTCCATTACCTTTATATACTACCGTAGGGGAACTAGAACAATTTGTACGTGCTTGATTTTGTTTCAAATACTCAGGATAAAACATTTCAGTGTTAGGATTCATAGGAGAAAAAGATAAATCTGGTCATCTGGACTTTTTCCGACGACTTAGCGGGAAAACTCGATGTTTTTGCTTTAGGCACAACATACAGAGTAAGAAAAGGACCTTCGATAGACGATGGCTCACCAAAAATTAGGCCAGGAGTTAGCACATTCTGGATGACTTAGTTTGCTTTTATCTTTTTTCAGCATACTGCAAAAAAAAATGCTGAACTACTCTCTGTTGACCTTTAAAGAAAATTGTAAGTGATCCTTTGTGCGTACAACGGTTCCTATTAAATAGAGTACAAAACCAAACATGATCATCCTTATTTTCCGACGACTTAGAGGGAAAACTCGATGTTTTTGTTTTTGGGCACAACATACTGAGTAAGGATAGGAACATCGATAGACGATGGAAAATCATCCAAGGACTTCTGACCTAACTCAATTTTGCGGTACCACGCAGCATAGAAAGATAGCAGACCTTTCCAAGAATAAATATTGCTATAATACGTTATCTTCTTTAGCAGATTTAACCAAACTGACCTCTCTTTTTCTGAAATGTTTTTACTTGTAATTATCTCCAGTTCACCTGAAGTAAACAGTTTAGGATCTAAATCGTTAAAGGACACAGACTCGTTAACGAATTCATATTGAAGAGCATATTGGGGCCATTGCAAATGAGTTTTGACTTTGTCCGAAGCCTAAGCTTTAATCCCGGACTTGGATTTCTTGTTTTCCTTGTTTTTCTTTCCGTCACACTGACTCTGAATCGGAACTATCCAAAACACTGATACATTCTACTTTTTATCCCCTTTCCAACAGTGACAGAGTGAGATTTTTCAGATGAAATACTAGAAGACGAATCAGAATCAATTGTTTGCTCAAGAAGACCTAGTTTTGATTACTTTTGGTTACTATTTCGTTTAATTTTTCAAATTGCCTAAGTTTATTTAGTGAAGGGACTTTAATTGATTTTTCCTGTAAACGTTTCTTTTTACTTTTGTCGCTAGATATCGTAGCCACTTTCTTATGTAAAGTACTTTTACTCTCACCTTTCTCTTTTTCTAACTCCACCTGTTTTCTTTTTAGTTCTTCCTTCAACTCCAACTTTCCGTTTTGTAATCTGTGTGATTTTAAATCTTCTTTGGTGCTTTTTAACTCCGCCCTTAAACATCTCAACTACTTTACCTCATCATCATCTCTATTGAAGGATTTGTCTAGATTGCTGGCTGCCTCCAACTTCTTCTTTGCACTGCTTTCAGATTTTTTATCGTCCCTCACGTCAAACTTCCTTTTAACACTGTTTGGATATTTTTCCAGTTTCTTCTCCTCTTTGGTTTCCCTTGCATCTGGGATCCCGTACTTCGCTAGTGACTCATAATTCAACCTGTCGACGTCTCTACGAGGTCTGTCGGCCGTCGTCAAACTTTTAACTTCAAACTTCTAACTCTAAATTTTCGATCTGATTACTCTAACGAATTCTAATATTATCTTAAATTTTCGATCTGATTACTCTAACGAATTCTAATGTAATTCTAAATTTTCGATCTGATTACTCTAACGAATTCTTATGTAATGACCAGGAAAGGGAATTCACTTTAAAACTAAAGGTGGAGTGAACACAAATAGAAATAAGTTATGCGAGATTATCAAAAGATCGGCCAAAGGGGAGAAACTAGAACATATTTCGCTTTTTTAGAAAAAAACATACCGTTTTGGTATTCAGTTCGTCCATACATCTAAGCAAGGAATTTCTGGTAAAAAAAGTTAGGAAAATCCACTAGTTTACCCTCAGAAACTAAATAAATAAATTAAATTAAAGATTTAAAGAGTGTCTTTATTTTTTTGTTCTTATAATAATTTGAATATTCGTTAGATAACACCAACATGAAGAATTTAAAATGTTTATTTCGCTATTCACCGCTTCAACTTGAATAATAAAACATTAACTATTTCATCATTCATCATGTAACTTAACTTTGAATAGTGAAGAGTGAACTATTTCATTATTCATTATTGAATTTTGAATAATGAAAAATGAATAATGTACGTACTTCAGCGCGGTGTATTAACATTAGTGTTTCACATTGAGCGCCTGCGTTAAAGAATATTGTCATACTATTTATGTAAATGTATCATAATCAAATTACATATATATCGTGTACATATTATTATTTTGTACAAGTTATCACCAGTGAAAAACATTGAACATGTTAAAAACCATACCATCGTACATCTTGTTTTTAATGTTTTATTCCAAAACACCTATCTTTGGATGTTATTTTGGTGTTTTTTTTGTCATTTGTGGGGTTATTTATTCTAATTTCAACTTTATTTATTCTTTTTTTTTTTTTTCTTGTTAGTAGACATTTTTCACCGTATGGATTTTTAAAATTTATATTGAGTTAGTTACCTTTTCCAAGTGATTACAGATATTGATTTTGAAATGTAAGAAGGTTACAGACGAAAGACGGACACAGAGTAAAAAATTCAGCTAACATGACTACTTCAATTCAATTCCAAATTTCGTATCTTTTACGTGTAAAAACTATACTATAAGCAGAGAAATTTTCATTTTACATTTTTATTAATTTCACCATGACATGTCTTTTGTTT
Organism: Mytilus trossulus; assembly: GCF_036588685.1. Taxonomy (NCBI): domain Eukaryota; kingdom Metazoa; phylum Mollusca; class Bivalvia; order Mytilida; family Mytilidae; genus Mytilus; species Mytilus trossulus. Next base: position 55,008,169 of record NC_086382.1, read on the forward strand.
TCAATCTTTACGCTTCAATTACAATGTATGTTTACTAAACTGAACAGTTTTGATCGAAAGTTCATGAAATAAAAAGAACATTCAAAGTGTACAAGTTAAGGCTAAAGAATACATAATTTGTTTAAAGGGAAAATATTTGTTGTTAACATCAAATTCAAATAAGCCAAGGTAGAATAATGATTTATACAAGTCAATATTATCTTTCTCTAAAAAACATATTTGCAAGTAGAATTTTAAACAAATGTATGATAACATCCCTCAGGTTACAAGTTATTACTTTTACAAATTGTTTGTAAAAGTAGTTATTTGTACACAATAATAACATGTATACGAAAAAGGAATCTTACAAAATAACAATCCTGTGTATCTATTGTGAGTGTATTTGTTATATTCCCTGTAAAAAGCCTTTATAGAATAGCACTTTTGAAATATTTTTCTTATAATTCTTTTAATTTCATCACTATGTCGTCAATTAATTTATTGATTTAAAAAAAAAAAAAATTTTAAACACACACTTCATAGATCCCATCGACGAAATGTATTTGTAATTAAGGTCCATTTATTGACATTAGTAGAGAGAAATTTTACCTGTGTTTGGTAAAAATAATCATGAATATCATCTAAATCAAATGTCCATCTTTCTCCTTTAAAAATTGGACAATTTTTGGTTGCAATCATCTCATTTCTTACAAGTTACAGATTTGTAATTTCAAAAATAGTTTGATTATCTATAAATCCCTCTTGTAATGGCCCAATATATTGTGGACTTGCACTGACAACTATAACATAATGTCTAGTTACACGGCAACGTTCAGATTTATATTTTGCCTGTGCTTTAGTTTCATACGTTTGCCTATGCAATACAGCAGATGTAGTTTTAATTACTTTACAGCTGTTAATGAATCGTTAAAATTGTTCAAATAAGTTCTGTTTGTTGCTTCACGAATAGTTATCGCAGGTACCAAGCTCATAATTTTATACTCTAGGACGTGCGAAATTTGAAGCTTTGACGTCTTTTGCATCTCTCAAAATATATTAAAATCATGTCTTTGGACTGACCTGTTGTTGAAGAATAAATAGATATTCATTTCTATCTTCTAATATGTGCGAACGAAATATTGACATCTTTTAACCATCTTCTTGTTGTCATTCTATTATATACTTTATAGGGTTCATTTTAATGTCAATGTTAAAGTTTAACTGTTTCAATATTTGTTAAGAAAATAATCTCGAAGTTTCAAAGAGTACTCTTCTTATACTTCATCCTGATTTCTAAAATCCTGGTTTTATCATATATGCATTAAGCCTTAACAAATTCATTTGAAATTTTGGTTCTGATATTTTAACAATATTATTATTAGGAAAAAAATAATACTGTTACATATCTCATACATGTATGAGGATTGTAATTTTTAAGTTTTTAGATACGAGTTAAGTATCCAAAAGATTTGATATCAAGCTAAGATAGAAAAAAAAAAACCCCAATTATTATTATCTAAATAAATAAAAGTGGCAGATACTTCTATTTACCAAATATATTCCAAGCGTTAGAGAAACTAGATGTCCGACCTTTTCTCTTCGTTTACTTGGGAGAGACTCCATGATAAAAAGCTAGTATGGGAACTACTTGATATTCACGTATGTAGGTATATACTTGAGGTATTATTGTGTTCAGGTACATGGAACGTGACACGGCAGTGTTTCTACTTGTATACTTTATCAGGTTTTTTTTATAAACTCACAAAAAAATAATTGCAATTGAGCATAGAGCAACACATACATCGCAATAAAGCAGGCTTCCTTATTCATGTTTATCTAACGTCTTAAAAAATATTTTGTTGTGATCACTCCCATCATGAATGATATATAATGTAACTTAATATTTTCTTTGAAAACAATCTTGTATTCTATTTTACAGGAACGTATCCAGTTTACAACAATTTCCATATTAACAACGAACTCTGTATTTCCAATACATTTCAACCATTTGTGATACTCTCTAATGAGACATCTACATGTACTTATAAAAAAGATATGTGTGTCGAAAATGGTCAGGTAGTTTTCAGTAATGGAAGGGAAAGTAAAAACCGCCAGTGTCGATGTGATTACAGAAAAGGCTACTCATTTGTTACCACGCCTATGGGAAAATGTTACTGTGATCCAGTTCAAGAAGATTGCTCATGCCTTTTAGCTGGTTGTGCAAACAGTAAAGAGTTAAATCCAGGTGATTATTCAATATTTTTTCCCAGGCATGAAACTAATGAAAGTCGCTATATTTTCCAATTTAAAAACCTTAAAATTCCAATTTAACTAGACAAAAAGGTTTCTTGAGATGTGATACACATGATTTGTTGCTTTTCGTCATAAAATGAAAACAATAAAATTAATGTTCATGACTTTTAAGTTTTTCAGTTTCTTAAATATTTCAGAGGCAATCATCTTTAATACAATGGAGTTGAGCTTTAGATATGGCATAACATGAACATGAATATATTCTACCGTAGCTAAGCTCTGCTACTTTCCTTAGGATTCTAGTTGAGCTTTTCAATAACAATTACAATAACAATTAAAAACCAATTGTTCAGAGAGCAAATGAGAACAATTGAAGGTCTTTCCATTAGTAAAGATCTATTTTGATATTGATATAGGAAAAATCAGTTAATAATTAGGTTAGGACCTATGGCTTTATGATGTATTTATATGAATTTAAAGCGAATTTACGTGTAACAACATGTCGCAAAAAACAATTTAGATAAAATAATTTGTCGTTATCTTATACAGTTTCTGGAAATAAGAGAGATTAAGCCAAATTCAAAAATTAGAATATGACCTTAACCTTTGACCTTGACCTAATTTTCATTTTTTTGGACTAAGGACCTCAAATCAAAAGATCCTAGGTCTCTAGCACTTATGGTTTACAAGATAGAAATGCATATCACTTATATCAAATGCATAAGGGGAATTAACTCTCATATGGAGCGTTCATATCGCTTCGGTCAAAATAGGACAAATCATGCAAAGGATACAACGAGCAATTTTGTAAAATAAATTTGTCGTAATCTTTTACGGTTGCGAAGGAGTTGTGCACACAAAGAAAACAGTGTTTGGGGAGATAACTCCTACAAAGAAAAGTATTCGGTTACGCAGGGTAAATTTCAAAAGCGCATAAACTGTTCGATATCATATACCAAATATCAAGCGACATGTTGCGAAACAAATATTAATCGCAAGAACAAAATTAGGCGGAAGGCCGATAAAGCTGCTAATAATATTGATTGACGTAAAATTTACATTGAGGTTCTGAAAAAAAGGTAATCACCAATTCATCAACATTTTCAGAAAACGACATCTGTAACAAACATAAATTTTTAGCTACCGCTTTACAAGCAATCAGAACCAAATACAGTGAAAGTCCCAACTATGTATTGGCTTCCAAAGCTACACAAAACACCTTACAAATATAGATTTATTTCGTCTTCAAGCCATTGTTCCACTACTAAATTTTCTATTTTCTTACCAGTACACTTGGTACAATTAAAAACCTGATAATGAAATTGTTCAAATAAGATCTTCGAAAATAGTGGAATTAATTACTTTTTGAGTGTCAAGAACTCGTTGGAAGTACTTGATAAATTGCATGCTTATATTGGTGATTTTGAATCTGTTCAAAGTTTTGATTTTTCTACCCTGTATACCACATTGCCTCACATTCTCATTAAGAAAAATTTCACACACCTAATTAAATGGGCATTTAGAAAATCAGAATGTGAATATATATGTTCAAACTCGTTTAGGTAATTTTTTAGTAGCAATAAACAAAATAAACTATGTTCACTGGACATGCTTTGATACTATATATGCCTTTGAATTTCTACTAGATCACATTTTTGTTCGCTTTGGGGATTCCGTATATCGTCAGATTATCGGAATTCCAATGGGGACTAACTGTGCACCACTTATTGCGGACCTGTTTTTGTATTGTTATGAGTTACAATTTATGACAAAAATAAGCAAAAACCAATCGAAACAACATCTGATAAACAAATTTAATAATACTTTTAGATATTTGGATGATATTGTGACTCTCAATAATGACGACTTCAGTATGTATATTAATGAAATTTATCCTGTTGAACTTACTTTGAATAAAGCTAAATAAATACTGACTATGAACACTGCCCTTTCCTCGATCTTGATATCTATATCACTAACGGAAAGCTGAATACTAAAATTCATGATTAAAGGGATGATTTTTCATATCCATTTTTAGATGGTGAAGTCCCCTTGTCACCATCTTACTGTGTATATATCTCAATTTGTACGATTCCCTCGTGTATGTGACAATGTTTAGATTTCAACGAGAGAAATTTATGTATTGCTAAAAAATTATAATACCAGGGTTTTGGATATCACAAACTAGTCAAAACATTTACTAAATTTTATCATCGGTATAAGGACATCATTCGTAAATATAGCTCAACATGCAGACTCCTTATACGTTCATGTATTTTCACATCCAATTTTTTATGGAAATATTCTTTATAAAGCACAAAGGTGTCAGTATTTACCTCAGAAACTAACAAAAACTTTGAATAGACTTATTAAGAAGGGATATAATTACGATACTGTTGTCATGTCATTAAAGCTTGCATATTTTGGCGTTAATATTGAGTCACTGATAAGGTATTTGCATCGGAACTAAACACATTTATTCTAAAAACAGTTGTTGGCATGACACGGGTTATGTTCTTCTCATATATGTTATGATGGTATAATACTAAACCCCTAACGGGAAGGATTGTGCCCGATGTTCATATGATGAAATCATAATCTTTCAGTCAGTTTAATTGAAGTCTGGAGCTGGCATGTCAATTAACTGCTATTAGTTGGTTGTTATTTATGTATTATTGTCATTTGGTTTATTTTCTTTGGTTACATCTTCTGACATCAGACTCGGACTTCTCTTGAACTGAATTTAAATGTGCGTATTGTTATGCGTTTACTTTTCTGCATTGGTTAGATGTATAGGAGGAGGGTTGAAATATCACAAACATTTTTAACCCCGCCGCATTTTTGCGCCTGTCCCAAGTCAGGAGCCTCTGGCCTTTGTTAGTGTATTATTTTAATTTTAGTTTCTTGTGTACAATTTGGAAATTAGTATGGCGTTCATTATCACTGAACTAATATATATTTGTTTCGGAGCCAGCTGAGTGACGCCTTCGGGTGCGGGAATTTCTCGCTACATTGAAGACCTGTTGGTAACCTGCTGCTGTTGTGTTTTTTTTATGTTTTTTTTTTGTTTTTTTATTATTTGGTCGGGTTGTTGTCTCTTTGACACATTCCCCATTTCCATTCTCAATTTTATAGTGTTGGTTTTTCGAACTCTCTATAATAGATTTATCTTTCTTTTACTTGTTAACTTAACTCGTGGTCTGTTTCATTGCAGTGTTTTTTTAACATGCAAAAACTTAAAAGATCCTGCTTAGAATGTTTATCAATTTTTTTTAATCCATATATAGTAACACATTAATCCATAAACGATTTTTTAAAGAGACAACAAAGTATAATTTTAAAATAAAATGAATTAAAAAAAGTTAACCAGAAGTTCAAATTAAAAAAAAAAGACAGATGAAGGGAATCACAACTTCTAAATAAATAAATAAACCAAGGATAATTAAGCTTCTATTCGTACCAAACTGATTAAAATCAAACCAGAATTTATTCCATTATATCTTTTTGTAGACAGTTTTGAATGAAATGCACTTCATTGTATACAATTGTACGTTGCGAATAATTCATACATGCCATGTGTATTTGTGTGTTGTGAACAAGCTGGCATGTGTGTTAATGCAATTGAAAATTTGAAGAAATGGTTTTATAGTGATATAAGAAGTCAGAAGATACCAATGCGATAATCAACGACAAGTGCATCATTTACAAGTTGACAACAAGAATTACCCCCCCCCCCCCCCCCATAAAATTCAGTACACGAAGATAATTACACTTTATCATTCAATTATATTTTCGACCTTTACCATGGCATGTGAAGAAAATAAACAGGTGTTTTCTATTCCGTCCGCAATGTTTGGGGAAAGTTAATTCTAAATTTAAAATCATGGTTTTTAAAATGAAACATAATAGTGCGGTGACAGAAGTGTAAAAAGTCGTCTAGATAGCGAGTTTAATCTCCCCGAAAAACACACGGCTAAAAATGGTCTTAACTTGAAGACAAATGTATCTTCTTTACTTTTTGCCCTGTCGTCAGAAGTTCGTATGGTCACATTTTTCTAAAAAGTCGTTTTAATGACTAGTAGTATATTGAAATATTTCAACCCCCCTTTTTCAAAATGAAAATTTGAACATATTTGTTTACAATTAATTGATATATTTTTTTCTTTAGTTTTTATCATATGTCGAACTATAATGTTCTGTATTTTATTTTATTTTAATTTAATAATTTTACTTAATTTTGACTGTTGAAAATTGAGGTAATTTTATTTGCAAAATTCAGACACAAACTTTTAATAACTAGCCAATAATACTTTAACCATAAAGTACTTTATAAAACAAGTTACTGATAAAAATTTCGGACCCTACATATGAAAAGGCCTTAAAATATCATAGGAAAAAGAATTGACTACAAAACTTAAATTTCAACACGGAACTTGATCAATTCTCTTCCATTACGTTTTTTGTATTATTAAACCTTATGGTCAATAATTACTCTTAACTGATATATGAAATTGCTACATTTTTCGCTATTATATACAAATATTTTCAATTACGTGCACTAGTATATGGTACATAGTTTGTTTGTATATGTTTATATTCTATTTTTTTGTTATAAAACATCAAATATGGTTACAAGAGCGCAATTATTTGTTTACATTTTACCGGCAAGTTTTTTACCCCAAGATGGTACTCAGAATAGAATCCTATACGGCTTCTGATTGGTTGATACAGGATTGGAATTACATTTAATCGAAAGCTTATCAAATTAGGTTTAAAAATTGCCGAAAATCATATTCACATTTTACGAAGTATAGAAAATATCTTCAATTTCTGCATGTCGGAGACATTAAAAATATGCCTTTTTCAGTAAGCGAAAAAAGTAGACGATTTTTTTCAACTGCATTTTAGGTCAATTTGAGCCGCATGACCCTATATTTTTTGTTGGTTGTAATGCAACACTGGCATTTCTAGTAACAGGAACTGCCACCTGTTTTTCCCTAGTTTGTGCAGTCTTCGAGAAAAAAAATACGGAACACTTGTGGTATCCTATGGAAAATGCATTACGAATAATTGCGCTCTTGTAACCTATAGAGAAATGACACTTTTTTTTAATAAGGCTTTGAAAAATATCAAAAATTGTCATTTTGCTCGGGAAAAATGTGAAACAGTGAGAAACGGGGTCAAATGGACTTTTCGTCGACGTGAATTCATTCTATAGTCTGTTTCCTATTTGTATTTATTTCTATATCTAAATCTAGGGTGGGCTCGAATGTCGACAAGGTATGAAGAGTATGCAACGTTTTTGTGATATCTACTGTTTTTATCGGAAAGAGCATGTATAAATCTTGAATTTGAAGGTAAATTTTGGTTTTTAACCTTAATGACAGTGTCTCAGTTGCTGTTCTAGCAAAAAGCTAATTTCGTGAAAATTGGCCAAAAGGGTCCCTAAGCAAATACCAACGATTTAGTTAAATTGCAAAGTAGAAAAATTAATCTTGGCATTGAATATCGTAGTCTAAGAATAGTTCCTCTGGTTAAAGTAGAAATATCATAATATTTTCAACATTTGGGAAAACTATAGTCTGTTTCAAAAACGTGTTTTTTCGAGAAATGGTTTCATATATAGCCATTCTTCCAAATTCGATGTAGCTTTTCATTATCAGAACGGTTTTGTCGACAATATGGTCAGTGTTGGATGACCTTCGAAAAATTTAGCCAATAAATTAACATTATCGTCATGTCTCTTTGACCAGTACCGTTTTTGGTGAAAAAATCAGTTCCAATTTTAGGCCTGATCGGCGGGCAAAAACTAATTCTCCAAATTCAGAGAGTGATCAGATAATGTTTTGAAGATGTGATATCATCTAGATAGACGCGACCGCGACTTTTGGCGCGGGCGCTTAATTTTCGGAATTTTTTTTCACTACTGTATAGAGAAATGACACTTTTTTTTAATAAGGCTTTGAAAAATATCAAAAATTGTCATTTTGCTCGGGAAAAATGTGAAACAGTGAGAAACGGGGTCAAATGGACTTTTCGTCGACGTGAATTCATTCTATAGTCTGTTTCCTATTTGAATTTATTTCTATATCTAAATCTAGGGTGGGCTCGAATGTCGACAAGGTATGAAGAGTATGCAACGTTTTTGTGATATCTACTGTTTTTATCGGAAAGAGCATGTATAAATCTTGAATTTGAAGGTAAATTTTGGTTTTTAACCTTAATGACAGTGTCTCAGTTGCTGTTCTAGCAAAAAGCTAATTTCGTGAAAATTGGCCAAAAGGGTCCCTAAGCAAATACCAACGATTTAGTTTAATTGCAAAGTAGAAAAATTAATCTTGGCATTGAATATCGTAGTCTAAGAATAGTTCCTCTGGTTAAAGTAGAAATATCATAATATTTTCAACATTTGGGAAAACTATAGTCTGTTTCAAAAACGTGTTGTTTCGAGAAATGGTTTCATATATAGCCATTCTTCCAAATTCGATGTAGCTTTTCATTATCAGAACGGTTTTGTCGACAATATGGTCAGTGTTGGATGACCTTCGAAAAATTTAGCCAGTAAATTAACATTATCGTCATGTCTCTTTGACCAGTACCGTTTTTGGTGAAAAAATCAGTTCCAATTTTAGGCCTGATCGGCGGGCAAAAACTAATTCTCCAAATTCAGAGAGTGATCAGATAATGTTTTGAAGATGTGATATCATCTAGATAGACGCGAGCGCGACTTTTGGCGCGGGCGCTTAATTTTCGGAATTTTTTTTCACTACTGTATAGAGAAATGACACTTTTTATTAATAAGGCTTTGAAAAATATCAAAAATTGTCATTTTGCTCGGGAAAAATGTGAAACAGTGAGAAACGGGGTCAAATGGACTTTTCGTCGACGTGAATTCATTCTATAGTCTGTTTCCTATTTGTATTTATTTCTATATCTAAATCTAGGGTGGGCTCGAATGTCGACAAGGTATGAAGAGTATGCAACGTTTTTGTGATATCTACTGTTTTTATCGGAAAGAGCATGTATAAATCTTGAATTTGAAGGTAAATTTTGGTTTTTAACCTTAATGACAGTGTCTCAGTTGCTGTTCTAGCAAAAAGCTAATTTCGTGAAAATTGGCCAAAAGGGTCCCTAAGCAAATACCAACGATTTAGTTAAATTGCAAAGTAGAAAAATTAATCTTGGCATTGAATATCGTAGTCTAAGAATAGTTCCTCTGGTTAAAGTAGAAATATCATAATATTTTCAACATTTGGGAAAACTATAGTCTGTTTCAAAAACGTGTTGTTTCGAGAAATGGTTTCATATATAGCCATTCTTCCAAATTCGATGTAGCTTTTCATTATCAGAACGGTTTTGTCGACAATATGGTCAGTGTTGGATGACCTTCGAAAAATTTAGCCAATAAATTAACATTATCGTCATGTCTCTTTGACCAGTACCGTTTTTGGTGAAAAAATCAGTTCCAATTTTAGGCCTGATCGGCGGGCAAAAACTAATTCTCCAAATTCAGAGAGTGATCAGATAATGTTTTGAAGATGTGATATCATCTAGATAGACGCGACCGCGACTTTTGGCGCGGGCGCTTAATTTTCGGAATTTTTTTTCACTACTGTATAGAGAAATGACACTTTTTTTTAATAAGGCTTTGAAAAATATCAAAAATTGTCATTTTGCTCGGGAAAAATGTGAAACAGTGAGAAACGGGGTCAAATGGACTTTTCGTCGACGTGAATTCATTCTATAGTCTGTTTCCTATTTGTATTTATTTCTATATCTAAATCTAGGGTGGGCTCGAATGTCGACAAGGTATGAAGAGTATGCAACGTTTTTGTGATATCTACTGTTTTTATCGGAAAGAGCATGTATAAATCTTGAATTTGAAGGTAAATTTTGGTTTTTAACCTTAATGACAGTGTCTCAGTTGCTGTTCTAGCAAAAAGCTAATTTCGTGAAAATTGGCCAAAAGGGTCCCTAAGCAAATACCAACGATTTAGTTAAATTGCAAAGTAGAAAAATTAATCTTGGCATTGAATATCGTAGTCTAAGAATAGTTCCTCTGGTTAAAGTAGAAATATCATAATATTTTCAACATTTGGGAAAACTATAGTCTGTTTCAAAAACGTGTTTTTTCGAGAAATGGTTTCATATATAGCCATTCTTCCAAATTCGATGTAGCTTTTCATTATCAGAACGGTTTTGTCGACAATATGGTCAGTGTTGGATGACCTTCGAAAAATTTAGCCAATAAATTAACATTATCGTCATGTCTCTTTGACCAGTACCGTTATTGGTGACAAAATCAGTTCCAATTTTAGGCCTGATCGGCGGGCAAAAACTAATTCTCCAAATTCAGAGAGTGATCAGATAATGTTTTGAAGATGTGATATCATCTAGATAGACGCGACCGCGACTTTTGGCGCGGGCGCTTAATTTTCGGAATTTTTTTTCACTACTGTATAGAGAAATGACACTTTTTTTTAATAAGGCTTTGAAAAATATCAAAAATTGTCATTTTGCTCGGGGAAAATGTGAAACAGTGAGAAACGGGGTCAAATGGACTTTTCGTCGACGTGAATTCATTCTATAGTCTGTTTCCTATTTGTATTTATTTCTATATCTAAATCTAGGGTGGGCTCGAATGTCGACAAGGTATGAAGAGTATGCAACGTTTTTGTGATATCTACTGTTTTTATCGGAAAGAGCCTGTATAAATCTTGAATTTGAAGGTAAATTTTGGTTTTTAACCTTAATGACAGTGTCTCAGTTGCTGTTCTAGCAAAAAGCTAATTTCGTGAAAATTGGCCAAAAGGGTCCCTAAGCAAATACCAACAATTTAGTTAAATTGCAAAGTAGAAAAATTAATCTTGGCATTGAATATCGTAGTCTAAGAATAGTTCCTCTGGTTAAAGTAGAAATATCATAATATTTTCAACATTTGGGAAAACTATCGTCTGTTTCAAAAACGTGTTTTTTCGAGAAATGGTTTCATATATAGCCATTCTTCCAAATTCGATGTAGCTTTTCATTATCAGAACGGTTTTGTCGACAATATGGTCAGTGTTGGATGACCTTCGAAAAATTTAGCCAATAAATTAACATTATCGTCATGTCTCTTTGACCAGTACCGTTTTTGGTGAAAAAATCAGTTCCAATTTTAGGCCTGATCGGCGGGCAAAAACTAATTCTCCAAATTCAGAGAGTGATCAGATAATGTTTTGAAGATGTGATATCATCTAGATAGACGCGACCGCGACTTTTGGCGCGGGCGCTTAATTTTCGGAATTTTTTTTCACTACTGTATAGAGAAATGACACTTTTTTTTAATAAGGCTTTGAAAAATATCAAAAATTGTCATTTTGCTCGGGAAAAATGTGAAACAGTGAGAAACGGGGTCAAATGGACTTTTCGTCGACGTGAATTCATTCTATAGTCTGTTTCCTATTTGTATTTATTTCTATATCTAAATCTAGGGTGGGCTCGAATGTCGACAAGGTATGAAGAGTATGCAACGTTTTTGTGATATCTACTGTTTTTATCGGAAAGAGCATGTATAAATCTTGAATTTGAAGGTAAATTTTGGTTTTTAACCTTAATGACAGTGTCTCAGTTGCTGTTCTAGCAAAAAGCTAATTTCGTGAAAATTGGCCAAAAGGGTCCCTAAGCAAATACCAACGATTTAGTTAAATTGCAAAGTAGAAAAATTAATCTTGGCATTGAATATCGTAGTCTAAGAATAGTTCCTCTGGTTAAAGTAGAAATATCATAATATTTTCAACATTTGGGAAAACTATAGTCTGTTTCAAAAACGTGTTTTTTCGAGAAATGGTTTCATATATAGCCATTCTTCCAAATTCGATGTAGCTTTTCATTATCAGAACGGTTTTGTCGACAATATGGTCAGTGTTGGATGACCTTCGAAAAATTTAGCCAATAAATTAACATTATCGTCATGTCTCTTTGACCAGTACCGTTATTGGTGACAAAATCAGTTCCAATTTTAGGCCTGATCGGCGGGCAAAAACTAATTCTCCAAATTCAGAGAGTGATCAGATAATGTTTTGAAGATGTGATATCATCTAGATAGACGCGACCGCGACTTTTGGCGCGGGCGCTTAATTTTCGGAATTTTTTTTCACTACTGTATAGAGAAATGACACTTTTTTTTAATAAGGCTTTGAAAAATATCAAAAATTGTCATTTTGCTCGGGGAAAATGTGAAACAGTGAGAAACGGGGTCAAATGGACTTTTCGTCGACGTGAATTCATTCTATAGTCTGTTTCCTATTTGTATTTATTTCTATATCTAAATCTAGGGTGGGCTCGAATGTCGACAAGGTATGAAGAGTATGCAACGTTTTTGTGATATCTACTGTTTTTATCGGAAAGAGCATGTATAAATCTTGAATTTGAAGGTAAATTTTGGTTTTTAACCTTAATGACAGTGTCTCAGTTGCTGTTCTAGCAAAAAGCTAATTTCGTGAAAATTGGCCAAAAGGGTCCCTAAGCAAATACCAACGATTTAGTTAAATTGCAAAGTAGAAAAATTAATCTTGGCATTGAATATCGTAGTCTAAGAATAGTTCCTCTGGTTAAAGTAGAAATATCATAATATTTTCAACATTTGGGAAAACTATCGTCTGTTTCAAAAACGTGTTTTTTCGAGAAATGGTTTCATATATAGCCATTCTTCCAAATTCGATGTAGCTTTTCATTATCAGAACGGTTTTGTCGACAATATGGTCAGTGTTGGATGACCTTCGAAAAATTTAGCCAATAAATTAACATTATCGTCATGTCTCTTTGACCAGTACCGTTTTTGGTGAAAAAATCAGTTCCAATTTTAGGCCTGATCGGCGGGCAAAAACTAATTCTCCAAATTCAGAGAGTGATCAGATAATGTTTTGAAGATGTGATATCATCTAGATAGACGCGACCGCGACTTTTGGCGCGGGCGCTTAATTTTCGGAATTTTTTTTCACTACTGTATAGGTTACAAGAGCGCAATTATTTTTTTACATTTTACCGGCAAGTTTTTTTACCCCAAGATGGTACTCAGAATAGAATCCTATACGGCTTCTGATTGGTTGATACAGGATTGGAATTACATTTAATCGAAAGCTTATCAAATTAGGTTTAAAAATTGCCGAAAATCATATTCACATTTTACGAAGTATAGAAAATATCTTCAATTTCTGCATGTCGGAGACATTAAAAATATGCCTTTTTCAGTAAGCGAAAAAAGTAGACGATTTTTTTCAACTGCATTTTAGGTCAATTTGAGCCGCATGACCCTATATTTTTTGTTGGTTGTAATGCAACACTGGCATTTCTAGTAACAGGAACTGCCACCCGTTTTTCCCTAGTTTGTGCAGTCTTCGAGAAAAAAAATACGGAACACTTGTGGTATCCTATGGAAAATGCATTACGAATAATTGCGCTCTTGTAACCTATAGAGAAATGACACTTTTTTTTAATAAGGCTTTGAAAAATATCAAAAATTGTCATTTTGCTCGGGAAAAATGTGAAACAGTGAGAAACGGGGTCAAATGGACTTTTCGTCGACGTGAATTCATTCTATAGTCTGTTTCCTATTTGTATTTATTTCTATATCTAAATCTAGGGTGGGCTCGAATGTCGACAAGGTATGAAGAGTATGCAACGTTTTTGTGATATCTACTGTTTTTATCGGAAAGAGCATGTATAAAACTTGAATTTTTGAATTTGAAGGTAAATTTTGGTTTTTAACCTTAATGACAGTGTCTCAGTTGCTGTTCTAGCAAAAAGCTAATTTCGTGAAAATTGGCCAAAAGGGTCCCTAAGCAAATACCAACGATTTAGTTAAATTGCAAAGTAGAAAAATTAATCTTGGCATTGAATATCGTAGTCTAAGAATAGTTCCTCTGGTTAAAGTAGAAATATCATAATATTTTCAACATTTGGGAAAACTATAGTCTGTTTCAAAAACGTGTTTTTTCGAGAAATGGTTTCATATATAGCCATTCTTCCAAATTCGATGTAGCTTTTCATTATCAGAACGGTTTTGTCGACAATATGGTCAGTGTTGGATGACCTTCGAAAAATTTAGCCAATAAATTAACATTATCGTCATGTCTCTTTGACCAGTACCGTTTTTGGTGAAAAAATCAGTTCCAATTTTAGGCCTGATCGGCGGGCAAAAACTAATTCTCCAAATTCAGAGAGTGATCAGATAATGTTTTGAAGATGTGATATCATCCAGATAGACGCGACCGCGACTTTTGGCGCGGGCGCTTAATTTTCGGAATTTTTTTTCACTACTGTATAGGTTACAAGAGCGCAATTATTTGTTTACATTTTACCGGCAAGTTTTTTACCCCAAGATGGTACTCAGAATAGAATCCTATACGGCTTCTGATTGGTTGATACAGGATTGGAATTACATTTAATCGAAAGCTTATCAAATTAGGTTTAAAAATTGCCGAAAATCATATTCACATTTTACGAAGTATAGAAAATATCTTCAATTTCTGCATGTCGGAGACATTAAAAATATGCCTTTTTCAGTAAGCGAAAAAAGTAGACGATTTTTTTCAACTGCATTTTAGGTCAATTTGAGCCGCATGACCCTATATTTTTTGTTGGTTGTAATGCAACACTGGCATTTCTAGTAACAGGAACTGCCACCCGTTTTTCCCTAGTTTGTGCAGTCTTCGAGAAAAAAAATACGGAACACTTGTGGTATCCTATGGAAAATGCATTACGAATAATTGCGCTCTTGTAACCTATAGAGAAATGACACTTTTTTTTAATAAGGCTTTGAAAAATATCAAAAATTGTCATTTTGCTCGGGAAAAATGTGAAACAGTGAGAAACGGGGTCAAATGGACTTTTCGTCGACGTGAATTCATTCTAAAGTCTGTTTCCTATTTGTATTTATTTCTATATCTAAATCTAGGGTGGGCTCGAATGTCGACAAGGTATGAAGAGTATGCAACGTTTTTGTGATATCTACTGTTTTTATCGGAAAGAGCATGTATAAATCTTGAATTTGAAGGTAAATTTTGGTTTTTAACCTTAATGACAGTGTCTCAGTTGCTGTTCTAGCAAAAAGCTAATTTCGTGAAAATTTGTCAAAAGGGTCCCTAAGCAAATACCAACGATTTAGTTAAATTGCAAAGTAGAAAAATTAATCTTGGCATTGAATATCGTAGTCTAAGAATAGTTCCTCTGGTTAAAGTAGAAATATCATAATATTTTCAACATTTGGGAAAACTATAGTCTGTTTCAAAAACGTGTTTTTTCGAGAAATGGTTTCATATATAGCCATTCTTCCAAATTCGATGTAGCTTTTCATTATCAGAACGGTTTTGTCGACAATATGGTCAGTGTTGGATGACCTTCGAAAAATTTAGCCAATAAATTAACATTATCGTCATGTCTCTTTGACCAGTACCGTTTTTGGTGAAAAAATCAGTTCCAATTTTAGGCCTGATCGGCGGGCAAAAACTAATTCTCCAAATTCAGAGAGTGATCAGATAATGTTTTGAAGATGTGATATCATCTAGATAGACGCGACCGCGACTTTTGGCGCGGGCGCTTAATTTTCGGAATTTTTTTTCACTACTGTATAGAGAAATGACACTTTTTTTTAATAAGGCTTTGAAAAATATCAAAAATTGTCATTTTGCTCGGGAAAAATGTGAAACAGTGAGAAACGGGGTCAAATGGACTTTTCGTCGACGTGAATTCATTCTATAGTCTGTTTCCTATTTGTATTTATTTCTATATCTAAATCTAGGGTGGGCTCGAATGTCGACAAGGTATGAAGAGTATGCAACGTTTTTGTGATATCTACTGTTTTTATCGGAAAGAGCATGTATAAATCTTGAATTTGAAGGTAAATTTTGGTTTTTAACCTTAATGACAGTGTCTCAGTTGCTGTTCTAGCAAAAAGCTAATTTCGTGAAAATTGGCCAAAAGGGTCCCTAAGCAAATACCAACGATTTAGTTAAATTGCAAAGTAGAAAAATTAATCTTGGCATTGAATATCGTAGTCTAAGAATAGTTCCTCTGGTTAAAGTAGAAATATCATAATATTTTCAACATTTGGGAAAACTATAGTCTGTTTCAAAAACGTGTTTTTTCGAGAAATGGTTTCATATATAGCCATTCTTCCAAATTCGATGTAGCTTTTCATTATCAGAACGGTTTTGTCGACAATATGGTCAGTGTTGGATGACCTTCGAAAAATTTAGCCAATAAATTAACATTATCGTCATGTCTCTTTGACCAGTACCGTTTTTGGTGAAAAAATCAGTTCCAATTTTAGGCCTGATCGGCGGGCAAAAACTAATTCTCCAAATTCAGAGAGTGATCAGATAATGTTTTGAAGATGTGATATCATCTAGATAGACGCGACCGCGACTTTTGGCGCGGGCGCTTAATTTTCGGAATTTTTTTTCACTACTGTATAGAGAAATGACACTTTTTTTTAATAAGGCTTTGAAAAATATCAAAAATTGTCATTTTGCTCGGGAAAAATGTGAAACAGTGAGAAACGGGGTCAAATGGACTTTTCGTCGACGTGAATTCATTCTATAGTCTGTTTCCTATTTGTATTTATTTCTATATCTAAATCTAGGGTGGGCTCGAATGTCGACAAGGTATGAAGAGTATGCAACGTTTTTGTGATATCTACTGTTTTTATCGGAAAGAGCATGTATAAATCTTGAATTTGAAGGTAAATTTTGGTTTTTAACCTTAATGACAGTGTCTCAGTTGCTGTTCTAGCAAAAAGCTAATTTCGTGAAAATTGGCCAAAAGGGTCCCTAAGCAAATACCAACGATTTAGTTAAATTGCAAAGTAGAAAAATTAATCTTGGCATTGAATATCGTAGTCTAAGAATAGTTCCTCTGGTTAAAGTAGAAATATCATAATATTTTCAACATTTGGGAAAACTATAGTCTGTTTCAAAAACGTGTTTTTTCGAGAAATGGTTTCATATATAGCCATTCTTCCAAATTCGATGTAGCTTTTCATTATCAGAACGGTTTTGTCGACAATATGGTCAGTGTTGGATGACCTTCGAAAAATTTAGCCAATAAATTAACATTATCGTCATGTCTCTTTGACCAGTACCGTTTTTGGTGAAAAAATCAGTTCCAATTTTAGGCCTGATCGGCGGGCAAAAACTAATTCTCCAAATTCAGAGAGTGATCAGATAATGTTTTGAAGATGTGATATCATCTAGATAGACGCGACCGCGACTTTTGGCGCGGGTGCTTAATTTTCGGAATTTTTTTTCACTACTGTATAGAGAAATGACACTTTTTTTTAATAAGGCTTTGAAAAATATCAAAAATTGTCATTTTGCTCGGGAAAAATGTGAAACAGTGAGAAACGGGGTCAAATGGACTTTTCGTCGACGTGAATTCATTCTATAGTCTGTTTCCTATTTGTATTTATTTCTATATCTAAATCTAGGGTGGGCTCGAATGTCGACAAGGTATGAAGAGTATGCAACGTTTTTGTGATATCTACTGTTTTTATCGGAAAGAGCATGTATAAATCTTGAATTTGAAGGTAAATTTTGGTTTTTAACCTTAATGACAGTGTCTCAGTTGCTGTTCTAGCAAAAAGCTAATTTCGTGAAAATTGGCCAAAAGGGTCCCTAAGCAAATACCAACGATTTAGTTAAATTGCAAAGTAGAAAAATTAATCTTGGCATTGAATATCGTAGTCTAAGAATAGTTCCTCTGGTTAAAGTAGAAATATCATAATATTTTCAACATTTGGGAAAACTATAGTCTGTTTCAAAAACGTGTTTTTTCGAGAAATGGTTTCATATATAGCCATTCTTCCAAATTCGATGTAGCTTTTCATTATCAGAACGGTTTTGTCGACAATATGGTCAGTGTTGGATGACCTTCGAAAAATTTAGCCAATAAATTAACATTATCGTCATGTCTCTTTGACCAGTACCGTTTTTGGTGAAAAAATCAGTTCCAATTTTAGGCCTGATCGGCGGGCAAAAACTAATTCTCCAAATTCAGAGAGTGATCAGATAATGTTTTGAAGATGTGATATCATCTAGATAGACGCGACCGCGACTTTTGGCGCGGGCGCTTAATTTTCGGAATTTTTTTTCACTACTGTATAGAGAAATGACACTTTTTTTTAATAAGGCTTTGAAAAATATCAAAAATTGTCATTTTGCTCGGGAAAAATGTGAAACAGTGAGAAACGGGGTCAAATGGACTTTTCGTCGACGTGAATTCATTCTATAGTCTGTTTCCTATTTGTATTTATTTCTATATCTAAATCTAGGGTGGGCTCGAATGTCGACAAGGTATGAAGAGTATGCAACGTTTTTGTGATATCTACTGTTTTTATCGGAAAGAGCATGTATAAATCTTGAATTTGAAGGTAAATTTTGGTTTTTAACCTTAATGACAGTGTCTCAGTTGCTGTTCTAGCAAAAAGCTAATTTCGTGAAAATTGGCCAAAAGGGTCCCTAAGCAAATACCAACGATTTAATTAAATTGCAAAGTAGAAAAATTAATCTTGGCATTGAATATCGTAGTCTAAGAATAGTTCCTCTGGTTAAAGTAGAAATATCATAATATTTTCAACATTTGGGAAAACTATAGTCTGTTTCAAAAACGTGTTTTTTCGAGATATGGTTTCATATATAGCCATTCTTCCAAATTCGATGTAGCTTTTCATTATCAGAACGGTTTTGTCGACAATATGGTCAGTGTTGGATGACCTTCGAAAAATTTAGCCAATAAATTAACATTATCGTCATGTCTCTTTGACCAGTACCGTTTTTGGTGAAAAAATCAGTTCCAATTTTAGGCCTGATCGGCGGGCAAAAACTAATTCTCCAAATTCAGAGAGTGATCAGATAATGTTTTGAAGATGTGATATCATCTAGATAGACGCGACCGCGACTTTTGGCGCGGGTGCTTAATTTTCGGAATTTTTTTTCACTACTGTATAGAGAAATGACACTTTTTTTTAATAAGGCTTTGAAAAATATCAAAAATTGTCATTTTGCTCGGGAAAAATGTGAAACAGTGAGAAACGGGGTCAAATGGACTTTTCGTCGACGTGAATTCATTCTATAGTCTGTTTCCTATTTGTATTTATTTCTATATCTAAATCTAGGGTGGGCTCGAATGTCGACAAGGTATGAAGAGTATGCAACGTTTTTGTGATATCTACTGTTTTTATCGGAAAGAGCATGTATATATCTTGAATTTGAAGGTAAATTTTGGTTTTTAACCTTAATGACAGTGTCTCAGTTGCTGTTCTAGCAAAAAGCTAATTTCGTGAAAATTGGCCAAAAGGGTCCCTAAGCAAATACCAACGATTTAGTTAAATTGCAAAGTAGAAAAATTAATCTTGGCATTGAATATCGTAGTCTAAGAATAGTTCCTCTGGTTAAAGTAGAAATATCATAATATTTTCAACATTTGGGAAAACTATAGTCTGTTTCAAAAACGTGTTTTTTCGAGAAATGGTTTCATATATAGCCATTCTTCCAAATTCGATGTAGCT
This sequence comes from Mytilus trossulus, assembly GCF_036588685.1. Classification (NCBI taxonomy): domain Eukaryota; kingdom Metazoa; phylum Mollusca; class Bivalvia; order Mytilida; family Mytilidae; genus Mytilus; species Mytilus trossulus. Next base: position 55,027,946 of record NC_086382.1, read on the forward strand.
TTTCATTATCAGAACGGTTTTGTCGACAATATGGTCAGTGTTGGATGACCTTCGAAAAATTTAGCCAATAAATTAACATTATCGTCATGTCTCTTTGACCAGTACCGTTTTTGGTGAAAAAATCAGTTCCAATTTTAGGCCTGATCGGCGGGCAAAAACTAATTCTCCAAATTCAGAGAGTGATCAGATAATGTTTTGAAGATGTGATATCATCTAGATAGACGCGACCGCGACTTTTGGCGCGGGCGCTTAATTTTCGGAATTTTTTTTCACTACTGTATAGAGAAATGACACTTTTTTTTAATAAGGCTTTGAAAAATATCAAAAATTGTCATTTTGCTCGGGAAAAATGTGAAACAGTGAGAAACGGGGTCAAATGGACTTTTCGTCGACGTGAATTCATTCTATAGTCTGTTTCCTATTTGTATTTATTTCTATATCTAAATCTAGGGTGGGCTCGAATGTCGACAAGGTATGAAGAGTATGCAACGTTTTTGTGATATCTACTGTTTTTATCGGAAAGAGCATGTATAAATCTTGAATTTGAAGGTAAATTTTGGTTTTTAACCTTAATGACAGTGTCTCAGTTGCTGTTCTAGCAAAAAGCTAATTTCGTGAAAATTGGCCAAAAGGGTCCCTAAGCAAATACCAACGATCTAGTTAAATTGCAAAGTAGAAAAATTAATCTTGGCATTGAATATCGTAGTCTAAGAATAGTTCCTCTGGTTAAAGTAGAAATATCATAATATTTTCAACATTTGGGAAAACTATAGTCTGTTTCAAAAACGTGTTTTTTCGAGAAATGGTTTCATATATAGCCATTCTTCCAAATTCGATGTAGCTTTTCATTATCAGAACGGTTTTGTCGACAATATGGTCAGTGTTGGATGACCTTCGAAAAATTTAGCCAATAAATTAACATTATCGTCATGTCTCTTTGACCAGTACCGTTTTTGGTGAAAAAATCAGTTCCAATTTTAGGCCTGATTGGCGGGCAAAAACTAATTCTCCAAATTCAGAGAGTGATCAGATAATGTTTTGAAGATGTGATATCATCTAGATAGACGCGACCGCGACTTTTGGCGCGGGCGCTTAATTTTCGGAATTTTTTTTCACTACTGTATAGAGAAATGACACTTTTTTTTAATAAGGCTTTGAAAAATATCAAAAATTGTCATTTTGCTCGGGAAAAATGTGAAACAGTGAGAAACGGGGTCAAATGGACTTTTCGTCGACGTGAATTCATTCTATAGTCTGTTTCCTATTTGTATTTATTTCTATATCTAAATCTAGGGTGGGCTCGAATGTCGACAAGGTATGAAGAGTATGCAACGTTTTTGTGATATCTACTGTTTTTATCGGAAAGAGCATGTATATATCTTGAATTTGAAGGTAAATTTTGGTTTTTAACCTTAATGACAGTGTCTCAGTTGCTGTTCTAGCAAAAAGCTAATTTCGTGAAAATTGGCCAAAAGGGTCCCTAAGCAAATACCAACGATTTAGTTAAATTGCAAAGTAGAAAAATTAATCTTGGCATTGAATATCGTAGTCTAAGAATAGTTCCTCTGGTTAAAGTAGAAATATCATAATATTTTCAACATTTGGGAAAACTATAGTCTGTTTCAAAAACGTGTTTTTTCGAGAAATGGTTTCATATATAGCCATTCTTCCAAATTCGATGTAGCTTTTCATTATCAGAACGGTTTTGTCGACAATATGGTCAGTGTTGGATGACCTTCGAAAAATTTAGCCAATAAATTAACATTATCGTCATGTCTCTTTGACCAGTACCGTTTTTGGTGAAAAAATCAGTTCCAATTTTAGGCCTGATCGGCGGGCAAAAACTAATTCTCCAAATTCAGAGAGTGATCAGATAATGTTTTGAAGATGTGATATCATCTAGATAGACGCGACCGCGACTTTTGGCGCGGGCGCTTAATTTTCGGAATTTTTTTTCACTACTGTATAGAGAAATGACACTTTTTTTTAATAAGGCTTTGAAAAATATCAAAAATTGTCATTTTGCTCGGGAAAAATGTGAAACAGTGAGAAACGGGGTCAAATGGACTTTTCGTCGACGTGAATTCATTCTATAGTCTGTTTCCTATTTGTATTTATTTCTATATCTAAATCTAGGGTGGGCTCGAATGTCGACAAGGTATGAAGAGTATGCAACGTTTTTGTGATATCTACTGTTTTTATCGGAAAGAGCATGTATAAATCTTGAATTTGAAGGTAAATTTTGGTTTTTAACCTTAATGACAGTGTCTCAGTTGCTGTTCTAGCAAAAAGCTAATTTCGTGAAAATTGGCCAAAAGGGTCCCTAAGCAAATACCAACGATCTAGTTAAATTGCAAAGTAGAAAAATTAATCTTGGCATTGAATATCGTAGTCTAAGAATAGTTTCTCTGGTTAAAGTAGAAATATCATAATATTTTCAACATTTGGGAAAACTATAGTCTGTTTCAAAAACGTGTTTTTTCGAGAAATGGTTTCATATATAGCCATTCTTCCAAATTCGATGTAGCTTTTCATTATCAGAACGGTTTTGTCGACAATATGGTCAGTGTTGGATGACCTTCGAAAAATTTAGCCAATAAATTAACATTATCGTCATGTCTCTTTGACCAGTACCGTTTTTGGTGAAAAAATCAGTTCCAATTTTAGGCCTGATTGGCGGGCAAAAACTAATTCTCCAAATTCAGAGAGTGATCAGATAATGTTTTGAAGATGTGATATCATCTAGATAGACGCGACCGCGACTTTTGGCGCGGGCGCTTAATTTTCGGAATTTTTTTTCACTACTGTATAGAGAAATGACACTTTTTTTTAATAAGGCTTTGAAAAATATCAAAAATTGTCATTTTGCTCGGGAAAAATGTGAAACAGTGAGAAACGGGGTCAAATGGACTTTTCGTCGACGTGAATTCATTCTATAGTCTGTTTCCTATTTGTATTTATTTCTATATCTAAATCTAGGGTGGGCTCGAATGTCGACAAGGTATGAAGAGTATGCAACGTTTTTGTGATATCTACTGTTTTTATCGGAAAGAGCATGTATAAATCTTGAATTTGAAGGTAAATTTTGGTTTTTAACCTTAATGACAGTGTCTCAGTTGCTGTTCTAGCAAAAAGCTAATTTCGTGAAAATTGGCCAAAAGGGTCCCTAAGCAAATACCAACGATCTAGTTAAATTGCAAAGTAGAAAAATTAATCTTGGCATTGAATATCGTAGTCTAAGAATAGTTCCTCTGGTTAAAGTAGAAATATCATAATATTTTCAACATTTGGGAAAACTATAGTCTGTTTCAAAAACGTGTTTTTTCGAGAAATGGTTTCATATATAGCCATTCTTCCAAATTCGATGTAGCTTTTCATTATCAGAACGGTTTTGTCGACAATATGGTCAGTGTTGGATGACCTTCGAAAAATTTAGCCAATAAATTAACATTATCGTCATGTCTCTTTGACCAGTACCGTTTTTGGTGAAAAAATCAGTTCCAATTTTAGGCCTGATTGGCGGGCAAAAACTAATTCTCCAAATTCAGAGAGTGATCAGATAATGTTTTGAAGATGTGATATCATCTAGATAGACGCGACCGCGACTTTTGGCGCGGGCGCTTAATTTTCGGAATTTTTTTTCACTACTGTATAGAGAAATGACACTTTTTTTTAATAAGGCTTTGAAAAATATCAAAAATTGTCATTTTGCTCGGGAAAAATGTGAAACAGTGAGAAACGGGGTCAAATGGACTTTTCGTCGACGTGAATTCATTCTATAGTCTGTTTCCTATTTGTATTTATTTCTATATCTAAATCTAGGGTGGGCTCGAATGTCGACAAGGTATGAAGAGTATGCAACGTTTTTGTGATATCTACTGTTTTTATCGGAAAGAGCATGTATAAATCTTGAATTTGAAGGTAAATTTTGGTTTTTAACCTTAATGACAGTGTCTCAGTTGCTGTTCTAGCAAAAAGCTAATTTCGTGAAAATTGGCCAAAAGGGTCCCTAAGCAAATACCAACGATCTAGTTAAATTGCAAAGTAGAAAAATTAATCTTGGCATTGAATATCGTAGTCTAAGAATAGTTCCTCTGGTTAAAGTAGAAATATCATAATATTTTCAACATTTGGGAAAACTATAGTCTGTTTCAAAAACGTGTTTTTTCGAGAAATGGTTTCATATATAGCCATTCTTCCAAATTCGATGTAGCTTTTCATTATCAGAACGGTTTTGTCGACAATATGGTCAGTGTTGGATGACCTTCGAAAAATTTAGCCAATAAATTAACATTATCGTCATGTCTCTTTGACCAGTACCGTTTTTGGTGAAAAAATCAGTTCCAATTTTAGGCCTGATCGGCGGGCAAAAACTAATTCTCCAAATTCAGAGAGTGATCAGATAATGTTTTGAAGATGTGATATCATCTAGATAGACGCGACCGCGACTTTTGGCGCGGGCGCTTAATTTTCGGAATTTTTTTTCACTACTGTATAGAGAAATGACACTTTTTTTTAATAAGGCTTGGAAAAATATCAAAAATTGTCATTTTGCTCGGAAAAATGTGAAACAGTGAGAAACGGGGTCAAATGGACTTTTCGTCGACGTGAATTCATTCTATAGTCTGTTTCCTATTTGTATTTATTTCTATATCTAAATCTAGGGTGGGCTCGAATGTCGACAAGGTATGAAGAGTATGCAACGTTTTTGTGATATCTACTGTTTTTATCGGAAAGAGCATGTATAAATCTTGAATTTGAAGGTAAATTTTGGTTTTTAACCTTAATGACAGTGTCTCAGTTGCTGTTCTAGCAAAAAGCTAATTTCGTGAAAATTGGCCAAAAGGGTCCCTAAGCAAATACCAACGATTTAGTTAAATTGCAAAGTAGAAAAATTAATCTTGGCATTGAATATCGTAGTCTAAGAATAGTTCCTCTGGTTAAAGTAGAAATATCATAATATTTTCAACATTTGGGAAAACTATAGTCTGTTTCAAAAACGTGTTTTTTCGAGAAATGGTTTCATATATAGCCATTCTTCCAAATTCGATGTAGCTTTTCATTATCAGAACGGTTTTGTCGACAATATGGTCAGTGTTGGATGACCTTCGAAAAATTTAGCCAATAAATTAACATTATCGTCATGTCTCTTTGACCAGTACCGTTTTTGGTGAAAAAATCAGTTCCAATTTTAGGCCTGATCGGCGGGCAAAAACTAATTCTCCAAATTCAGAGAGTGATCAGATAATGTTTTGAAGATGTGATATCATCTAGATAGACGCGACCGCGACTTTTGGCGCGGGTGCTTAATTTTCGGAATTTTTTTTCACTACTGTATAGAGAAATGACACTTTTTTTTAATAAGGCTTTGAAAAATATCAAAAATTGTCATTTTGCTCGGGAAAAATGTGAAACAGTGAGAAACGGGGTCAAATGGACTTTTCGTCGACGTGAATTCATTCTATAGTCTGTTTCCTATTTGTATTTATTTCTATATCTAAATCTAGGGTGGGCTCGAATGTCGACAAGGTATGAAGAGTATGCAACGTTTTTGTGATATCTACTGTTTTTATCGGAAAGAGCATGTATAAATCTTGAATTTGAAGGTAAATTTTGGTTTTTAACCTTAATGACAGTGTCTCAGTTGCTGTTCTAGCAAAAAGCTAATTTCGTGAAAATTGGCCAAAAGGGTCCCTAAGCAAATACCAACGATTTAGTTAAATTGCAAAGTAGAAAAATTAATCTTGGCATTGAATATCGTAGTCTAAGAATAGTTCCTCTGGTTAAAGTAGAAATATCATAATATTTTCAACATTTGGGAAAACTATAGTCTGTTTCAAAAACGTGTTTTTTCGAGAAATGGTTTCATATATAGCCATTCTTCCAAATTCGATGTAGCTTTTCATTATCAGAACGGTTTTGTCGACAATATGGTCAGTGTTGGATGACCTTCGAAAAATTTAGCCAATAAATTAACATTATCGTCATGTCTCTTTGACCAGTACCGTTTTTGGTGAAAAAATCAGTTCCAATTTTAGGCCTGATCGGCGGGCAAAAACTAATTCTCCAAATTCAGAGAGTGATCAGATAATGTTTTGAAGATGTGATATCATCTAGATAGACGCGACCGCGACTTTTGGCGCGGGCGCTTAATTTTCGGAATTTTTTTTCACTACTGTATAGAGAAATGACACTTTTTTTTAATAAGGCTTGGAAAAATATCAAAAATTGTCATTTTGCTCGGGAAAAATGTGAAACAGTGAGAAACGGGGTCAAATGGACTTTTCGTCGACGTGAATTCATTCTATAGTCTGTTTCCTATTTGTATTTATTTCTATATCTAAATCTAGGGTGGGCTCGAATGTCGACAAGGTATGAAGAGTATGCAACGTTTTTGTGATATCTACTGTTTTTATCGGAAAGAGCATGTATAAATCTTGAATTTGAAGGTAAATTTTGGTTTTTAACCTTAATGACAGTGTCTCAGTTGCTGTTCTAGCAAAAAGCTAATTTCGTGAAAATTGGCCAAAAGGGTCCCTAAGCAAATACCAACGATTTAATTAAATTGCAAAGTAGAAAAATTAATCTTGGCATTGAATATCGTAGTCTAAGAATAGTTCCTCTGGTTAAAGTAGAAATATCATAATATTTTCAACATTTGGGAAAACTATAGTCTGTTTCAAAAACGTGTTTTTTCGAGATATGGTTTCATATATAGCCATTCTTCCAAATTCGATGTAGCTTTTCATTATCAGAACGGTTTTGTCGACAATATGGTCAGTGTTGGATGACCTTCGAAAAATTTAGCCAATAAATTAACATTATCGTCATGTCTCTTTGACCAGTACCGTTTTTGGTGAAAAAATCAGTTCCAATTTTAGGCCTGATCGGCGGGCAAAAACTAATTCTCCAAATTCAGAGAGTGATCAGATAATGTTTTGAAGATGTGATATCATCTAGATAGACGCGACCGCGACTTTTGGCGCGGGTGCTTAATTTTCGGAATTTTTTTTCACTACTGTATAGAGAAATGACACTTTTTTTTAATAAGGCTTTGAAAAATATCAAAAATTGTCATTTTGCTCGGGAAAAATGTGAAACAGTGAGAAACGGGGTCAAATGGACTTTTCGTCGACGTGAATTCATTCTATAGTCTGTTTCCTATTTGTATTTATTTCTATATCTAAATCTAGGGTGGGCTCGAATGTCGACAAGGTATGAAGAGTATGCAACGTTTTTGTGATATCTACTGTTTTTATCGGAAAGAGCATGTATATATCTTGAATTTGAAGGTAAATTTTGGTTTTTAACCTTAATGACAGTGTCTCAGTTGCTGTTCTAGCAAAAAGCTAATTTCGTGAAAATTGGCCAAAAGGGTCCCTAAGCAAATACCAACGATTTAGTTAAATTGCAAAGTAGAAAAATTAATCTTGGCATTGAATATCGTAGTCTAAGAATAGTTCCTCTGGTTAAAGTAGAAATATCATAATATTTTCAACATTTGGGAAAACTATAGTCTGTTTCAAAAACGTGTTTTTTCGAGAAATGGTTTCATATATAGCCATTCTTCCAAATTCGATGTAGCTTTTCATTATCAGAACGGTTTTGTCGACAATATGGTCAGTGTTGGATGACCTTCGAAAAATTTAGCCAATAAATTAACATTATCGTCATGTCTCTTTGACCAGTACCGTTTTTGGTGAAAAAATCAGTTCCAATTTTAGGCCTGATCGGCGGGCAAAAACTAATTCTCCAAATTCAGAGAGTGATCAGATAATGTTTTGAAGATGTGATATCATCTAGATAGACGCGACCGCGACTTTTGGCGCGGGCGCTTAATTTTCGGAATTTTTTTTCACTACTGTATAGAGAAATGACACTTTTTTTTAATAAGGCTTTGAAAAATATCAAAAATTGTCATTTTGCTCGGGAAAAATGTGAAACAGTGAGAAACGGGGTCAAATGGACTTTTCGTCGACGTGAATTCATTCTATAGTCTGTTTCCTATTTGTATTTATTTCTATATCTAAATCTAGGGTGGGCTCGAATGTCGACAAGGTATGAAGAGTATGCAACGTTTTTGTGATATCTACTGTTTTTATCGGAAAGAGCATGTATAAATCTTGAATTTGAAGGTAAATTTTGGTTTTTAACCTTAATGACAGTGTCTCAGTTGCTGTTCTAGCAAAAAGCTAATTTCGTGAAAATTGGCCAAAAGGGTCCCTAAGCAAATACCAACGATCTAGTTAAATTGCAAAGTAGAAAAATTAATCTTGGCATTGAATATCGTAGTCTAAGAATAGTTCCTCTGGTTAAAGTAGAAATATCATAATATTTTCAACATTTGGGAAAACTATAGTCTGTTTCAAAAACGTGTTTTTTCGAGAAATGGTTTCATATATAGCCATTCTTCCAAATTCGATGTAGCTTTTCATTATCAGAACGGTTTTGTCGACAATATGGTCAGTGTTGGATGACCTTCGAAAAATTTAGCCAATAAATTAACATTATCGTCATGTCTCTTTGACCAGTACCGTTTTTGGTGAAAAAATCAGTTCCAATTTTAGGCCTGATTGGCGGGCAAAAACTAATTCTCCAAATTCAGAGAGTGATCAGATAATGTTTTGAAGATGTGATATCATCTAGATAGACGCGACCGCGACTTTTGGCGCGGGCGCTTAATTTTCGGAATTTTTTTTCACTACTGTATAGAGAAATGACACTTTTTTTTAATAAGGCTTTGAAAAATATCAAAAATTGTCATTTTGCTCGGGAAAAATGTGAAACAGTGAGAAACGGGGTCAAATGGACTTTTCGTCGACGTGAATTCATTCTATAGTCTGTTTCCTATTTGTATTTATTTCTATATCTAAATCTAGGGTGGGCTCGAATGTCGACAAGGTATGAAGAGTATGCAACGTTTTTGTGATATCTACTGTTTTTATCGGAAAGAGCATGTATAAATCTTGAATTTGAAGGTAAATTTTGGTTTTTAACCTTAATGACAGTGTCTCAGTTGCTGTTCTAGCAAAAAGCTAATTTCGTGAAAATTGGCCAAAAGGGTCCCTAAGCAAATACCAACGATCTAGTTAAATTGCAAAGTAGAAAAATTAATCTTGGCATTGAATATCGTAGTCTAAGAATAGTTCCTCTGGTTAAAGTAGAAATATCATAATATTTTCAACATTTGGGAAAACTATAGTCTGTTTCAAAAACGTGTTTTTTCGAGAAATGGTTTCATATATAGCCATTCTTCCAAATTCGATGTAGCTTTTCATTATCAGAACGGTTTTGTCGACAATATGGTCAGTGTTGGATGACCTTCGAAAAATTTAGCCAATAAATTAACATTATCGTCATGTCTCTTTGACCAGTACCGTTTTTGGTGAAAAAATCAGTTCCAATTTTAGGCCTGATCGGCGGGCAAAAACTAATTCTCCAAATTCAGAGAGTGATCAGATAATGTTTTGAAGATGTGATATCATCTAGATAGACGCGACCGCGACTTTTGGCGCGGGCGCTTAATTTTCGGAATTTTTTTTCACTACTGTATAGAGAAATGACACTTTTTTTTAATAAGGCTTGGAAAAATATCAAAAATTGTCATTTTGCTCGGAAAAATGTGAAACAGTGAGAAACGGGGTCAAATGGACTTTTCGTCGACGTGAATTCATTCTATAGTCTGTTTCCTATTTGTATTTATTTCTATATCTAAATCTAGGGTGGGCTCGAATGTCGACAAGGTATGAAGAGTATGCAACGTTTTTGTGATATCTACTGTTTTTATCGGAAAGAGCATGTATAAATCTTGAATTTGAAGGTAAATTTTGGTTTTTAACCTTAATGACAGTGTCTCAGTTGCTGTTCTAGCAAAAAGCTAATTTCGTGAAAATTGGCCAAAAGGGTCCCTAAGCAAATACCAACGATTTAGTTAAATTGCAAAGTAGAAAAATTAATCTTGGCATTGAATATCGTAGTCTAAGAATAGTTCCTCTGGTTAAAGTAGAAATATCATAATATTTTCAACATTTGGGAAAACTATAGTCTGTTTCAAAAACGTGTTTTTTCGAGAAATGGTTTCATATATAGCCATTCTTCCAAATTCGATGTAGCTTTTCATTATCAGAACGGTTTTGTCGACAATATGGTCAGTGTTGGATGACCTTCGAAAAATTTAGCCAATAAATTAACATTATCGTCATGTCTCTTTGACCAGTACCGTTTTTGGTGAAAAAATCAGTTCCAATTTTAGGCCTGATCGGCGGGCAAAAACTAATTCTCCAAATTCAGAGAGTGATCAGATAATGTTTTGAAGATGTGATATCATCTAGATAGACGCGACCGCGACTTTTGGCGCGGGCGCTTAATTTTCGGAATTTTTTTTCACTACTGTATAGAGAAATGACACTTTTTTTTAATAAGGCTTTGAAAAATATCAAAAATTGTCATTTTGCTCGGGAAAAATGTGAAACAGTGAGAAACGGGGTCAAATGGACTTTTCGTCGACGTGAATTCATTCTATAGTCTGTTTCCTATTTGTATTTATTTCTATATCTAAATCTAGGGTGGGCTCGAATGTCGACAAGGTATGAAGAGTATGCAACGTTTTTGTGATATCTACTGTTTTTATCGGAAAGAGCATGTATAAATCTTGAATTTGAAGGTAAATTTTGGTTTTTAACCTTAATGACAGTGTCTCAGTTGCTGTTCTAGCAAAAAGCTAATTTCGTGAAAATTGGCCAAAAGGGTCCCTAAGCAAATACCAACGATTTAGTTAAATTTCAAAGTAGAAAAATTAATCTTGGCATTGAATATCGTAGTCTAAGAATAGTTCCTCTGGTTAAAGTAGAAATATCATAATATTTTCAACATTTGGGAAAACTATAGTCTGTTTCAAAAACGTGTTTTTTCGAGAAATGGTTTCATATATAGCCATTCTTCCAAATTCGATGTAGCTTTTCATTATCAGAACGGTTTTGTCGACAATATGGTCAGTGTTGGATGACCTTCGAAAAATTTAGCCAATAAATTAACATTATCGTCATGTCTCTTTGACCAGTACCGTTTTTGGTGAAAAAATCAGTTCCAATTTTAGGCCTGATCGGCGGGCAAAAACTAATTCTCCAAATTCAGAGAGTGATCAGATAATGTTTTGAAGATGTGATATCATCTAGATAGACGCGACCGCGACTTTTGGCGCGGGCGCTTAATTTTCGGAATTTTTTTTCACTACTGTATAGGTTACAAGAGTGCAATTATTTGTTTACATTTTACCGGCAAGTTTTTTACCCCAAGATGGTACTCAGAATAGAATCCTATACGGCTTCTGATTGGTTGATACAGGATTGGAATTACATTTAATCGAAAGCTTATCAAATTAGGTTTAAAAATTGCCGAAAATCATATTCACATTTTACGAAGTATAATAGAAAATATCTTCAATTTCTGCATGTCGGAGACATTAAAAATATGCCTTTTTCAGTAAGCGAAAAAAGTAGACGATTTTTTTCAACTGCATTTTAGGTCAATTTGAGCCGCATGACCCTATATTTTTTGTTGGTTGTAATGCAACACTGGCATTTCTAGTAACAGGAACTGCCACCCGTTTTTCCCTAGTTTGTGCAGTCTTCGAGAAAAAAAATACGGAACACTTGTGGTATCCTATGGAAAATGCATTACGAATAATTGCGCTCTTGTAACCTATAGAGAAATGACACTTTTTTTTAATAAGGCTTTGAAAAATATCAAAAATTGTCATTTTGCTCGGGAAAAATGTGAAACAGTGAGAAACGGGGTCAAATGGACTTTTCGTCGACGTGAATTCATTCTATAGTCTGTTTCCTATTTGTATTTATTTCTATATCTAAATCTAGGGTGGGCTCGAATGTCGACAAGGTATGAAGAGTATGCAACGTTTTTGTGATATCTACTGTTTTTATCGGAAAGAGCATGTATAAATCTTGAATTTGAAGGTAAATTTTGGTTTTTAACCTTAATGACAGTGTCTCAGTTGCTGTTCTAGCAAAAAGCTAATTTCGTGAAAATTGGCCAAAAGGGTCCCTAAGCAAATACCAACGATTTAGTTAAATTGCAAAGTAGAAAAATTAATCTTGGCATTGAATATCGTAGTCTAAGAATAGTTCCTCTGGTTAAAGTAGAAATATCATAATATTTTCAACATTTGGGAAAACTATAGTCTGTTTCAAAAACGTGTTTTTTTCGAGAAATGGTTTCATATATAGCCATTCTTCCAAATTCGATGTAGCTTTTCATTATCAGAACGGTTTTGTCGACAATATGGTCAGTGTTGGATGACCTTCGAAAAATTTAGCCAGTAAATTAACATTATCGTCATGTCTCTTTGACCAGTACCGTTTTTGGTGAAAAAATCAGTTCCAATTTTAGGCCTGATCGGCGGGCAAAAACTAATTCTCCAAATTCAGAGAGTGATCAGATAATGTTTTGAAGATGTGATATCATCTAGATAGACGCGACCGCGACTTTTGGCGCGGGCGCTTAATTTTCGGAATTTTTTTTCACTACTGTATAGGTTACAAGAGCGCAATTATTTGTTTACATTTTACCGGCAAGTTTTTTACCCCAAGATGGTACTCAGAATAGAATCCTATACGGCTTCTGATTGGTTGATACAGGATTGGAATTACATTTAATCAAAAGCTTATCAAATTAGGTTTAAAAATTGCCGAAAATCATATTCACATTTTACGAAGTATAGAAAATATCTTCAATTTCTGCATGTCGGAGACATTAAAAATATGCCTTTTTCAGTAAGCGAAAAAAGTAGACGATTTTTTTCAACTGCATTTTAGGTCAATTTGAGCCGCATGACCCTATATTTTTTGTTGGTTGTAATGCAACACTGGTATTTCTAGTAACAGGAACTGCCACCCGTTTTTCCCTAGTTTGTGCAGTCTTCGAGAAAAAAAATACGGAACACTTGTGGTATCCTATGGAAAATGCATTACGAATAATTGCGCTCTTGTAACCTATAGAGAAATGACACTTTTTTTTAATAAGGCTTTGAAAAATATCAAAAATTGTCATTTTGCTCGGGAAAAATGTGAAACAGTGAGAAACGGGGTCAAATGGACTTTTCGTCGACGTGAATTCATTCTATAGTCTGTTTCCTATTTGTATTTATTTCTATATCTAAATCTAGGGTGGGCTCGAATGTCGACAAGGTATGAAGAGTATGCAACGTTTTTGTGATATCTACTGTTTTTATCGGAAAGAGCATGTATAAATCTTGAATTTGAAGGTAAATTTTGGTTTTTAAACCTAATGACAGTGTCTCAGTTGCTGTTCTAGCAAAAAGATAATTTCGTGAAAATTGGCCAAAAGGGTCCCTAAGCAAATACCAACGATTTAGTTAAATTGCAAAGTAGAAAAATTAATCTTGGCATTGAATATCGTAGTCTAAGAATAGTTCCTCTGGTTAAAGTAGAAATATCATAATATTTTCAACATTTGGGAAAACTATAGTCTGTTTCAAAAACGTGTTGTTTCGAGAAATGGTTTCATATATAGCCATTCTTCCAAATTCGATGTAGCTTTTCATTATCAGAACGGTTTTGTCGACAATATGGTCAGTGTTGGATGACCTTCGAAAAATTTAGCCAGTAAATTAACATTATCGTCATGTCTCTTTGACCAGTACCGTTTTTGGTGAAAAAAAATCAGTTCCAATTTTAGGCCTGATCGGCGGGCAAAAACTAATTCTCCAAATTCAGAGAGTGATCAGATAATGTTTTGAAGATGTGATATCATCTAGATAGACGCGACCGCGACTTTTGGCGCGGGCGCTTAATTTTCGGAATTTTTTTTCACTACTGTATAGAGAAATGACACTTTTTTTTAATAAGGCTTTGAAAAATATCAAAAATTGTCATTTTGCTCGGGAAAAATGTGAAACAGTGAGAAACGGGGTCAAATGGACTTTTCGTCGACGTGAATTCATTCTATAGTCTGTTTCCTATTTGTATTTATTTCTATATCTAAATCTAGGGTGGGCTCGAATGTCGACAAGGTATGAAGAGTATGCAACGTTTTTGTGATATCTACTGTTTTTATCGGAAAGAGCATGTATAAATCTTGAATTTGAAGGTAAATTTTGGTTTTTAACCTTAATGACAGTGTCTCAGTTGCTGTTCTAGCAAAAAGCTAATTTCGTGAAAATTGGCCAAAAGGGTCCCTAAGCAAATACCAACGATTTAGTTAAATTGCAAAGTAGAAAAATTAATCTTGGCATTGAATATCGTAGTCTAAGAATAGTTCCTCTGGTTAAAGTAGAAATATCATAATATTTTCAACATTTGGGAAAACTATAGTCTGTTTCAAAAACGTGTTTTTTTCGAGAAATGGTTTCATATATAGCCATTCTTCCAAATTCGATGTAGCTTTTCATTATCAGAACGGTTTTGTCGACAATATGGTCAGTGTTGGATGACCTTCGAAAAATTTAGCCAGTAAATTAACATTATCGTCATGTCTCTTTGACCAGTACCGTTTTTGGTGAAAAAATCAGTTCCAATTTTAAGCCTGATCGGCGGGCAAAAACTAATTCTCCAAATTCAGAGAGTGATCAGATAATGTTTTGAAGATGTGATATCATCTAGATAGACGCGACCGCGACTTTTGGCGCGGGCGCTTAATTTTCGGAATTTTTTTTCACTACTGAGAAATGACACTTTTTTTTAATAAGGCTTTGAAAAATATCAAAAATTGTCATTTTGCTCGGAAAAAATGTGAAACAGTGAGAAACGGGGTCAAATGGACTTTTCGTCGACGTGAATTCATTCTATAGTCTGTTTCCTATTTGTATTTATTTCTATATCTAAATCTAGGGTGGGCTCGAATGTCGACAAGGTATGAAGAGTATGCAACGTTTTTGTGATATCTACTGTTTTTATCGGAAAGAGCATGTATAAATCTTGAATTTGAAGGTAAATTTTGGTTTTTAAACCTAATGACAGTGTCTCAGTTGCTGTTCTAGCAAAAAGATAATTTCGTGAAAATTGGCCAAAAGGGTCCCTAAGCAAATACCAACGATTTAGTTAAATTGCAAAGTAGAAAAATTAATCTTGGCATTGAATATCGTAGTCTAAGAATAGTTCCTCTGGTTAAAGTAGAAATATCATAATATTTTCAACATTTGGGAAAACTATAGTCTGTTTCAAAAACGTGTTGTTTCGAGAAATGGTTTCATATATAGCCATTCTTCCAAATTCGATGTAGCTTTTCATTATCAGAACGGTTTTGTCGACAATATGGTCAGTGTTGGATGACCTTCGAAAAATTTAGCCAGTAAATTAACATTATCGTCATGTCTCTTTGACCAGTACCGTTTTTGGTGAAAAAATCAGTTCCAATTTTAGGCCTGATCGGCGGGCAAAAACTAATTCTCCAAATTCAGAGAGTGATCAGATAATGTTTTGAAGATGTGATATCATCTAGATAGACGCGACCGCGACTTTTGGCGCGGGCGCTTAATTTTCGGAATTTTTTTTCACTACTGTATAGGTTACAAGAGCGCAATTATTTGTTTACATTTTACCGGCAAGTTTTTTACCCCAAGTTTTTTACCCCAAGATGGTACTCAGAATAGAATCCTATACGGCTTCTGATTGGTTGATACAGGATTGGAATTACATTTAATCAAAAGCTTATCAAATTAGGTTTAAAAATTGCCGAAAATCATATTCACATTTTACGAAGTATAGAAAATATCTTCAATTTCTGCATGTCGGAGACATTAAAAATATGCCTTTTTCAGTAAGCGAAAAAAGTAGACGATTTTTTTCAACTGCATTTTAGGTCAATTTGAGCCGCATGACCCTATATTTTTTGTTGGTTGTAATGCAACACTGGCATTTCTAGTAACAGGAACTGCCACCCGTTTTTCCCTAATTTGTGCAGTCTTCGAGAAAAAAAATACGGAACACTTGTGGTATCCTATGGAAAATGCATTACGAATAATTGCGCTCTTGTAACCTATAGAGAAATGACACTTTTTTTTAATAAGGCTTTGAAAAATATCAAAAATTGTCATTTTGCTCGGGAAAAATGTGAAACAGTGAGAAACGGGGTCAAATGGACTTTTCGTCGACGTGAATTCATTCTATAGTCTGTTTCCTATTTGTATTTATTTCTATATCTAAATCTAGGGTGGGCTCGAATGTCGACAAGGTATGAAGAGTATGCAACGTTTTTGTGATATCTACTGTTTTTATCGGAAAGAGCATGTATAAATCTTGAATTTGAAGGTAAATTTTGGTTTTTAACCTGAATGACAGTGTCTCAGTTGCTGTTCTAGCAAAAAGCTAATTTCGTGAAAATTGGCCAAAAGGGTCCCTAAGCAAATACCAACGATTTAGTTAAATTGCAAAGTAGAAAAATTAATCTTGGCATTGAATATCGTAGTCTAAGAATAGTTCCTCTGGTTAAAGTAGAAATATCATAATATTTTCAACATTTGGGAAAACTATAGTCTGTTTCAAAAACGTGTTTTTTTCGAGAAATGGTTTCATATATAGCCATTCTTCCAAATTCGATGTAGCTTTTCATTATCAGAACGGTTTTGTCGACAATATGGTCAGTGTTGGATGACCTTCGAAAAATTTAGCCAGTAAATTAACATTATCGTCATGTCTCTTTGACCAGTACCGTTTTTGGTGAAAAAATCAGTTCCAATTTTAAGCCTGATCGGCGGGCAAAAACTAATTCTCCAAATTCAGAGAGTGATCAGATAATGTTTTGAAGATGTGATATCATCTAGATAGACGCGACCGCGACTTTTGGCGCGGGCGCTTAATTTTCGGAATTTTTTTTCACTACTGAGAAATGACACTTTTTTTTAATAAGGCTTTGAAAAATATCAAAAATTGTCATTTTGCTCGGGAAAAATGTGAAACAGTGAGAAACGGGGTCAAATGGACTTTTCGTCGACGTGAATTCATTCTATAGTCTGTTTCCTATTTGTATTTATTTCTATATCTAAATCTAGGGTGGGCTCGAATGTCGACAAGGTATGAAGAGTATGCAACGTTTTTGTGATATCTACTGTTTTTATCGGAAAGAGCATGTATAAATCTTGAATTTGAAGGTAAATTTTGGTTTTTAAACCTAATGACAGTGTCTCAGTTGCTGTTCTAGCAAAAAGATAATTTCGTGAAAATTGGCCAAAAGGGTCCCTAAGCAAATACCAACGATTTAGTTAAATTGCAAAGTAGAAAAATTAATCTTGGCATTGAATATCGTAGTCTAAGAATAGTTCCTCTGGTTAAAGTAGAAATATCATAATATTTTCAACATTTGGGAAAACTATAGTCTGTTTCAAAAACGTGTTGTTTCGAGAAATGGTTTCATATATAGCCATTCTTCCAAATTCGATGTAGCTTTTCATTATCAGAACGGTTTTGTCGACAATATGGTCAGTGTTGGATGACCTTCGAAAAATTTAGCCAGTAAATTAACATTATCGTCATGTCTCTTTGACCAGTACCGTTTTTGGTGAAAAAATCAGTTCCAATTTTAGGCCTGATCGGCGGGCAAAAACTAATTCTCCAAATTCAGAGAGTGATCAGATAATGTTTTGAAGATGTGATATCATCTAGATAGACGCGACCGCGACTTTTGGCGCGGGCGCTTAATTTTCGGAATTTTTTTTCACTACTGTATAGGTTACAAGAGCGCAATTATTTGTTTACATTTTACCGGCAAGTTTTTTACCCCAAGATGGTACTCAGAATAGAATCCTATACGGCTTCTGATTGGTTGATACAGGATTGGAATTACATTTAATCAAAAGCTTATCAAATTAGGTTTAAAAATTGCCGAAAATCATATTCACATTTTACGAAGTATAGAAAATATCTTCAATTTCTGCATGTCGGAGACATTAAAAATATGCCTTTTTCAGTAAGCGAAAAAAGTAGACGATTTTTTTCAACTGCATTTTAGGTCAATTTGAGCCGCATGACCCTATATTTTTTGTTGGTTGTAATGCAACACTGGCATTTCTAGTAACAGGAACTGCCACCCGTTTTTCCCTAATTTGTGCAGTCTTCGAGAAAAAAAATACGGAACACTTGTGGTATCCTATGGAAAATGCATTACGAATAATTGCGCTCTTGTAACCTATAGAGAAATGACACATTTTTTAATAAGGCTTTGAAAAATATCAAAAATTGTCATTTTGCTCGGGAAAAATGTGAAACAGTGAGAAACGGGGTCAAATGGACTTTTCGTCGACGTGAATTCATTCTATAGTCTGTTTCCTATTTGTATTTATTTCTATATCTAAATCTAGGGTGGGCTCGAATGTCGACAAGGTATGAAGAGTATGCAACGTTTTTGTGATATCTACTGTTTTTATCGGAAAGAGCATGTATAAATCTTGAATTTGAAGGTAAATTTTGGTTTTTAACCTGAATGACAGTGTCTCAGTTGCTGTTCTAGCAAAAAGCTAATTTCGTGAAAATTGGCCAAAAGGGTCCCTAAGCAAATACCAACGATTTAGTTAAATTGCAAAGTAGAAAAATTAATCTTGGCATTGAATATCGTAGTCTAAGAATAGTTCCTCTGGTTAAAGTAGAAATATCATAATATTTTCAACATTTTGGAAAACTATAGTCTGTTTCAAAAACGTGTTTTTTTCGAGAAATGGTTTCATATATAGCCATTCTTCCAAATTCGATGTAGCTTTTCATTATCAGAACGGGTTTGTCGACAATATGGTCAGTGTTGGATGACCTTCGAAAAATTTAGCCAGTAAATTAACATTATCGTCATGTCTCTTTGACCAGTACCGTTTTTGGTGAAAAAATCAGTTCCAATTTTAAGCCTGATCGGCGGGCAAAAACTAATTCTCCAAATTCAGAGAGTGATCAGATAATGTTTTGAAGATGTGATATCATCTAGATAGACGCGACCGCGACTTTTGGCGCGGGCGCTTAATTTTCGGAATTTTTTTTCACTACTGAGAAATGACACTTTTTTTTAATAAGGCTTTGAAAAATATCAAAAATTGTCATTTTGCTCGGGAAAAATGTGAAACAGTGAGAAACGGGGTCAAATGGACTTTTCGTCGACGTGAATTCATTCTATAGTCTGTTTCCTATTTGTATTTATTTCTATATCTAAATCTAGGGTGGGCTCGAATGTCGACAAGGTATGAAGAGTATGCAACGTTTTTGTGATATCTACTGTTTTTATCGGAAAGAGCATGTATAAATCTTGAATTTGAAGGTAAATTTTGGTTTTTAAACCTAATGACAGTGTCTCAGTTGCTGTTCTAGCAAAAAGATAATTTCGTGAAAATTGGCCAAAAGGGTCCCTAAGCAAATACCAACGATTTAGTTAAATTGCAAAGTAGAAAAATTAATCTTGGCATTGAATATCGTAGTCTAAGAATAGTTCCTCTGGTTAAAGTAGAAATATCATAATATTTTCAACATTTGGGAAAACTATAGTCTGTTTCAAAAACGTGTTGTTTCGAGAAATGGTTTCATATATAGCCATTCTTCCAAATTCGATGTAGCTTTTCATTATCAGAACGGTTTTGTCGACAATATGGTCAGTGTTGGATGACCTTCGAAAAATTTAGCCAGTAAATTAACATTATCGTCATGTCTCTTTGACCAGTACCGTTTTTGGTGAAAAAATCAGTTCCAATTTTAGGCCTGATCGGCGGGCAAAAACTAATTCTCCAAATTCAGAGAGTGATCAGATAATGTTTTGAAGATGTGATATCATCTAGATAGACGCGACCGCGACTTTTGGCGCGGGCGCTTAATTTTCGGAATTTTTTTTCACTACTGTATAGGTTACAAGAGCGCAATTATTTGTTTACATTTTACCGGCAAGTTTTTTACCCCAAGATGGTACTCAGAATAGAATCCTATACGGCTTCTGATTGGTTGATACAGGATTGGAATTACATTTAATCGAAAGCTTATCAAATTAGGTTTAAAAATTGCCGAAAATCATATTCACATTTTACGAAGTATAGAAAATATCTTCAATTTCTGCATGTCGGAGACATTAAAAATATGCCTTTTTCAGTAAGCGAAAAAAGTAGACGATTTTTTTCAACTACATTTTAGGTCAATTTGAGCCGCATGACCCTATATTTTTTGTTGGTTGTAATGCAACACTGCCATTTCTAGTAACAGGAACTGCCACCCGTTTTTCCCTAGTTTGTGCAGTCTTCGAGAAAAAAAATACGGAACACTAGTGGTATCCTATGGAAAATGCATTACGAATAATTGCGCTCTTGTAACCATATATACTTTGTCAGAAAATTGTTACTGTAAAAAACTAAATAATTGACGGGTAGTTTCAGTTAAAATTCCGCGACATGTACGATTCGTCAAGTCCGTTGAAACTTGTCCCTTCTAGTCCTAAGAAAAGACGAAAGTCGTCAAATTTTATGCATTGCTTAATATGCCAAAAACCATCGACTGAACGTTTGAGTCAATTCACAAGTATAGGTAAGTCGACTTTTGTTTCTGCAATGAATAAAAGATTGGATGAGGTGTACAGCAGGGTTCTAGATGAATTTGGTTCATTTGATACTTGTGCATTTGAAGAAATGCAGGCAGTTTACCATCGGTCCTGCTATAAAAGTTACACAAGTAAACATAATTGTTCCCCCTTTAAGAGTGATGAAGCTACTTGTCTGACATATAATGACGACAGACAATTATCAGACTGTTGCCCCTCAGTTTCCGGGGTTTGTACGCGTTCGAGAATGCAATCGTTCGACTGGAGCTCTTGTATTTTTTGTTGCAAGAAAACCTTTAAGAAAGATCGAAAACTACGCAAGTTTCAATCAGATGAGCGTATTAAGAATGTTTTATCCGTGGCGCAAAGCAATGACGATGATTTAAAAGTTGAAATTATTTCCCATCAATCTTTTAAACTTCAAGCACTTTATCATTCTGGTTGCATTACAAAATATTTGCTAAAAACTAAAATACAAAAATCTGAACCCGTTGAAGTAGAAATCTCACATCACGATACTGCTTTTACAAATTTTATATTGGCTATTGACAATGATTTAATGGTGGAGAAAAAAGCATCCTCATGACAACGTTACTTGATAAATACAGATCTTTCCTTCCTCCTAATTCTAATCTAAAATATTCTACTTGGAAGTTGCAGTCTAAACTCATTGATTTTTATAGGAACTCAGTTGTCATACAAACACAACAGGGTCAGGGTAAGTCTAATATCATATTCAGTAGCAACATAACTATTGGAGATGCCATATCAGCTGCTAGCCAATTAAAAACTGACTTCAAAATCTCAGAAATGCAGACATCAATGTCAACTTTAATAGACCCAAATAACGAACAGATATTGCATTCCGCCGCAAGTATATTAAGAAAAGACATCGAAACTCTACAGATTTCCACAGACGAGTACCCAACTTCGGATGAATTGTCTCTTCCTTCTTCAATGCAGTCAATGCCTTCGTCTTTATTGAAATTCATTTCATGGTTACTTGACGATACTGCATACAACCAAGCATATTCACAAGAAGTGGCACCCGATAAATTGCGTAAATGCTTGGCGATTGTCGAGTCTATTGTTTCTGTGGCAAAAACAGTTTTACTCCTTTTCATTTAGGATTGGCCTTACAAGTGTATCATGAGTTTGGTTCGAAACACCTTGTTGAAACATTGAACGCAAATGGATTTTGTGCTTCGTATAGTGAAGTTCGACGGTATCTGACAAGTGTTGCCAATCATGAAATTGAGCGAATCCAAGATGGTGTGTAAGTTCCCTATAATGTTTCCCATGTTGCAAATGGTGGGGGTCTTGTTCAAGAAGGTGCCGATAACATAGATTTAAATACGGAAACAATAGATGGAAAAAACACATTTCATTCAATGGCACGGGCAGTTTTCCAAGTCAGTAATTCCAAAGAATCGTCCATTGAACCAGTTAAGTTAAAACGTGGTAATGAGAGATCTTTGACACTGACCGAGGATGCCATGTCCATGATGAATTGTGTTATTTTCCATAAACCAAAAAATAGAACAGAACCACCCCGAGTTCATAATGCATATGGACAAATTTCACTTTGCGCCACAGATAGAACAAATTCACATGATATGTTATGGGTGCTATTGAGATCTTTGTCTAGAGGTGTACTTGAATTACCTTTTGCATTGCCATCTGACACTCCCCAGCTTCCTTTCTGGAGTGGGTACAATAGCACTCTTTCAGAAGTTAGGACAGAATATTCAGTTGTTTCATACCCACCCATAATTGACTCAAAGCCAAGTGATATGTCTACAGTATTTACTACCATGAAAAAATGCTTGGACATGACCAATTCTATAGGACAAGATCATGCTATCCAGACATTTGACCAACAACTGTATGCAATTGCTCAGCAAGTAAAGTGGGCTTTGCCAACAACATTTGACTGCCATGTCTTACGAATGGGTGGATTTCACACATTATCGTGTTTTATTGCTGCAATTGGTAAATTATGGGGCGATGGTGGTCTTCGTGATTTGTTAGTTGATTCATCTGTGTATGCTGCTGCAACTGTGGATCAGATGCTATGCGGGAAACAGTTTAACCGTGCAGTAAGAGGCCTTACATTAGTTTACGAGGCAATTTGCTCTTTGTGGTTTGGCGCATTCTTTCGTTGGCTTAATGATAAGATTGAAAAACTTCCAGAAAATACATTGACCCTTTTTTCCACGTTTATGTCAATGTTTCAGGCAGGGAAAACTGTAGAAGCCAAACATTTTGCTGTGGTGAAATTTTTTTTTGAAACAAACATTTTGCCTTTGACTGAAGAGTTCCGGATTTGGGGTTGTGAAAATTCCCCCACATTTTTGTTCTGGAACATGTTTTTGGAAGCCATTGAAATACTTCTACAAAATGTTAGATCAGAAAGAGAGGGAAATTGGTTCCTTCACTTAAGCTCTACTGCTGCAATGTTGCCCTATATATATGTTACAAATAGAATCAACTACTCAAGATGGCTACCTGTCTACCTGCTAGATATGTTATCATTACCACTAGATGTAGAATTAGCATTTCAACGAGGTGAGTTTTCGATACACCAGAAGCCTGGAAAGTTCAACGGAGTATGGAGTGACATGGCAACTGAAAAATCTGTCATTAAAGATTCTAAAGGTTGTGGTGGCATCAGTGGCATAACACGACAAAAGCCAGCCCTGATGAGATGGTCTTTAACTCGACATGTGCTTGCAGACTTTACGTCAGAAATGAAACCTCGGTCTGGTTGCATCAATGACAAAAGCGTTGAGCATGATGAGGTTAAGCCAACAGCTTTGATTTGAGATGAAGAACAAGTTCAGAAAATTTTAGACCATGTTCTAGAAAAAATGACTGACCCGTTTGCCACAGAACTCCATCCACCATCACTAATAAACATTTCTACTGGAATGCACGCTTCAAAAGACATACAGGCCTCTTTGACGTCAGCTGTTAATGATGGTAACACAATGGCAAAATCATTTATTGACGGGGCTTTTTGTGAAGGCAAGGTTCGTAGTTTCTTTGGTTCTATCCCTCGGTCAAAGTTAAAATCATTTGAAGACCTAACGAAAAAAAGAAAATTGAAATGTAGAACTGGTGAAATTTTGAATCTTCATATCAATCCTGAACTCGTGTTCCGTCGAGCTTTGGTGTTAGCAAATAGTCGAGATGACGTCACTGTTGAAAAGGTGTTGTCATTTCCGATTGGACCAATCCCTACAGCCCTTTTTCATGATGATGGAACCATGAGAAAATCATGTAAAGTCGATCTTTGCAATCAACTCGAAAACGAGACGTCATATTGTCACTCTCTCCCTGACTTCGATAAATCGCTTACCGTTTTGATAAGGGGTGGTATGGCTCTTATCCAGTGTATCAATGCTAAAAATTTGAAAACTTTTGGTGACATTGGGACAGAGATCGTTCAATCTCAGCTCCGCAGCTTTTCAAAAGCATCTTCCGTTGATGATGTCTTTGACAGATATGACGTCAAACTTTCTATCAAAGCCGCGGAACGTGATCGTAGATCACACTTTACAGCAAAGGTTTTCCAAATAATCGAAGGTCGATCCCTTCCAGACTGGAAAAAGTTTGTATCTTCTAACGAAAATAAGCAAGCATTGCTCCAGTTTCTTGGTAGCTTTATAGTTGGTTACCACACAAAAAATCCTAATGCACTAGTAAATAATAATGAACTTACGTTAGCTGGAACGTTTTCCGATCCTCAAATCGTAAAACGCATTTGTAATAAAACTGTCAAAGACTGCGTTGATCTTTACAGTACGCATGAAGAAGCTGATACTCGTATGATTTTGCACGCAATCTATGCTGATAAACAGTTTGGTAGTGGTAACTTGAAAGGCAGGATCATAGTGAAATCCCCTGACACGGATATTATAGTTCTTTGTGTCCACTACTTTTCTTCTATGAAAAACACAACAGAATTATGGTTTGAAACAGGAACTCTAACGAGCACCAAAGATGCAAGACGTTTTATACCTATACATGAACTATGTAATTCTTTGAATTCCATCGTTAGTCAATGTTTACCTGCCGTGCATGCAATTTCAGGATGTGACACCACATCGGCAATGTTTGGTATAGGTAAAAAAACGGTTTTCAAAGTTCTGAAGCAGGTGTGTTGTGATGTGTCCGATTTAGTAAACCTGGCAAACTGTGATGTTGAGGAATCTGTTTCAGTTGCAAGAAAGTTCGTTGCTTTGCTGTATGACCAAAAAGGTAAATTCAAAAACCTTCATAGTGACCTTAATAAAATGCGTGTAAAACTAGCGACAACTAAAGATGCGTCTCTGGCCAAGCTTCCCCCCTGTGAATCAACATTTACACAACATTTGCTTCGAGCATCCTTGCAGACAAGCATATGGATGTCATCGCACCTCCCAAAACCACCTATTAGATCTCCGTTAAATTTTGGATGGAGTGATAAGGATTGTTTGAAGCCTGTGTTTTTCGAGGGACAAATGTCCTCGGACTTCCTACAAGACCTTGTTTGTACTTGTAAAGGAAAATCTGTATGCTCAAAAGAATGTGTTTGCTTTGAGCAGAACCTTTCATGTACAGACCTGTGTCCATGCCAGGCAAGTGAAATGTGTAAAAATATTAATACACGTCTTGTGAATCTTGCTGAAAATGAAGATGACGGAGATAACGCGTAAATGTGTTGCTTGTTGCACTAGCTGGTACACAAAGTTTCAAGTTCTAGGAGGGTTGGCGTGCTCCAAAATAATTAATCCCCGCCACATTCTGTATATGTCTGTCTCAAGACCTGAGCCTGGTATGCAGTGGTTGTTGTTTCTTTCTATATGCTATATTTGTGTGTGTTTTCTTAATTTATTTTGTTCATTTATTAGGATGTTACATCATTCGTATACATTTGTTATTTTAAAAATTGAAGACAAAGCAGTATAGGTTTTAATCATTGTTGAAGGCAGGTCGGTGCCACATAAGTATTAACTAATGTGTCAGATGGTAATTTTTGGAGAGAAGTCTCGTTAACAATCATACCAAATCTTATTATTTATATAGAATACCTTTGAAGATTGTGGTACGTTGCCAAGGAAAAAAGGGGGGTTACAGATACCAGAAAGATCATGTAATAGACAAGACCAAGAGAATAATACACAGCAGATAATACTATGAAAGCCACAATAATTGTGGAAGAACAGAAGCAACATTACAAGTATTCTTTTGAAAAAACAGAACCATCCGCAAAAATCAATTTGAGGTCATATTTGACTGTAGTGAATTATTGCTTTGGTTTGATACCACACCCAATATGATAGTTTAAAAAATAATTTGGAAGTACTGTCCTTCATGACTCTTGATTTTAATCTGAAATTGAGAATATTTATAAAGCTACGGTGCTCTAAAGATTTCATGAGTTGAAAACTGGATTTTTTCAGTTTTGTCAATAAAACGTCGTTTACGGACATTTTTTATAAAAAAAAGTGTTATGATTAATGTTTGTGTATAATAACAAACATTCCTAAAGCTAAAACAGTATCGTTTGTATTGAGGTAGAGATTAGAAATAGAGATAAATGTCAAAATTGAAACCCTTCAAAATTTTCACAGATTGGTGCATATGACCTTTGACCTCAATTAAAAAAAATTGTGACCATATGAAGTATTGACGACAGGCATAATGTTATAGCACCATGTTTCCTCTTTCCAATGATATATTATATAGGTGTGTGTTCGGTGGGGAGATTAAAATAAAAAAAGTCTTCCTTCAGTCACCGCACTACAAATGTAAAGCAATATAAACGAGATAACTAACGGCATTGTTAGTGTACAATATGACGCGGAATTAGGGTCATAAACATTGAATTTAGCACATGCTTAAATGATTTTAGCATAAGCTATATTATAATTTAGCATATGCTTAAATGATTTTAGCATAAGCTAAATTCATTTAAGCTTAAGCTAAACTCATTTTAGCATAAGCTGAATTCATTTTGGCATAAGCTAAAATCATTTTAGCATATGCTGAATTGTTTAGGTTATACATAAATCTTGGCGCGGAATTAAGGTCATAAATATTAATATTCAGCTTATGCTTAAATGAATTTAGCTTATGCTAAAATGAATTTAGCTTATGCTAAAATGAATTTAGCTTATGCTAAAATAAATTTAGCTTATGCTAAAATGATTTTAGCTTATGCTAAAAATCATTTTAGCTTATGCTTAAATGAATTCAGCTTATGCTTAATTAATTGTTTTATCCAATCAAAATCTTGATTTCTTAACTACATTTATACTTTTCTCTGGTAAAAAGGAATAACCACTTTTCTCAAATAAATAAATGTTTTTCTTAATGTAACTACATAATTATATAAATAGGGAGACTGTGGCCCTCTGCCATCCCGCTAAATCCGTCTCTGTTACCAATTAAGCCGATTTTGTATGAGAATTTAAGTCTCGCATGTTGGAAAATTTATTTCAAATTCATGACACGTGTTTTTTTGTTTAAATAATATTCTATGTGTAATTGTGTATACATTGTATTCGATTGTTTAACCCTTAACGGTGCTATAAATATACAATGTGTACATTTTTTACCGATTGCATAAATGAAAATTCCACTACTGTGTGGTGTTAAAAGGTCGAATACAATGTATACATTAAAATAGATGACAAGTTGAGATTGGAACAAATGATGTTTTTTTTTAATCTTGTACAATGATTTAGCACTATCAGAAATACATGTCAATTTTTATTTGAAGCACAATTCCATTTGCAGTTTTCGAGTACTTCTGTTTTTGATCGTTTTTAACTTTTGCCAAAATATAACTGACTAGTTCACACCCGTGATATCACGGGTCCGTGACCGAATTAAAGTATTACCCTGTGATCATGACCCGTGTACATATAGCATATTTATCCTGAATACACCGTTTGGTGGTGTGCCCGTTAGATGTGGAACGTACAGATAAGGTAATATGTAACAGGTGAATAAACTATTGGTATCGGTATCGGACTCGACCCGGAACTTCTTAATTATTGGCAATATCAATAACGTGGAAAACAAAAGGGCATGGAGTGGTGTAATTTTTAATCTACACCTTTATACTATATTAGTTATATATAAAGTTGAATTCTGTGAATCGTCGTTTTTACGTGATGACGGCTGAAAATTGGACCTCGTAATTTTAGTATTATAGATACCTGAATCTAACGGTTAGAGATGTGCCTGTGAGGCCAAGTAAATTTTCAGCTCAATTGCATATTTAGTTTTAGATCGAGTTATGCTGTTTTCAATTAAGGTATTCCCAATTATTTAGCGATATAGGGGGGTTGGGGGGAAGGGGGGGCTTGTCAATTCGAGTTAAATTCAATTCGAATTAAATGTACATTAGACAGTGACTGAAAACCAAATGCCAAATATGATATGGTGAGCTTCCCGGCATTTTATGACTTTCATCTAGAATATTGAAATGTTAGCAATTATAGGCAACCATACGGCCTTGAATAATGAAAAAACCAACACCGAATGGTCGGCTATATTTTTTTTTACAAAACATCAAAAATAAGTCGACAGACATGAACTATCGACAACCACGGAACTATAGGCTCATAACTTGGGACAGGCACATACAATATGCATGCAAATAGAGCGGTCAATCCATCTCTAAACTAGTCCTTGTTCAAGGTGCTTTGAAATACCCAAGATACATGTGTATGACACAGAAATGTTTTACTTCAATAAAATGTAGGATTAATCACTTACAAGTGTCATATTTAAGGGAGTATTTTTTCCCGACCTATGTGATGTACCATGATTTGGTGGTATGACACCTGAAGAAGACATTATTGTTAATAAAATGAATGTGACTTTATTCATTTGTAATAATGGTTATTTCAAGCATTTCTGTCAAGTTTTGTCATAATCAGTTCAATAGTAGTTTGAAAAAATTCTAGTATAATGAAAGACGACATCTACAAATTCCAAACCAAGACGCATCAAGATAGATTATAGTGTGGACAAATAAAGGATCAAAATTAATATTTATCACATCTGCCTACAAACAGTTGAATATGATACACAAGATGATTTTAGAAAGATATATACCACTTATGATCCTTTTTTGTCTCGTTTATCATTTTGGTCAACTTATTACTCTAATTTTCTCAAAATTTCAACTTTTCAGGCCAATGAATAAAAATGATGGGATAACTTTTATTTATTTATGATAGAATTATTATAAGAAATGAGAAATTGAAGTATTTTAGCAGAATGAACAAAACAATATAAAAGTTCACTGTCTCCAAGTAGGTTTCAATAAGTCCTTACGTAAATATTGAATTTACGCCGCGTTCCACAGAGGGACATTAAAGGGTTCTCTTTCAGTGAATAATTTGTTGTCACAACATTAAGAATAATTTCATTTACTTATAACTTTATACTCATTTAAGTATTTTCTATGAAAATGTTCTATGTTCGAGGGTATCACCAGCCCAGTAGCCAGTACTTCGGTACTGGCAGGAAATGTGCTTTCATCCTTGCAACCATTCAATAATAGTACAAACGTATGACATTCATGGAACCTATTTTTTACGAGAAATTTAATGTTTTAAATTGAACTAAAGATTTTACAAATTTTATGTTTTCATCAGAGTATTATTTGTTACATTAATAGATATAAACAATTCACCAAAGTTTCATGGACATATTAACGGTTCTCGAGAGGTAGAGCGGACACAATTTGTTAAGAACAGCAAACGGATGGATTGGCCGACGGACGGACCTTTGACACACACTCTGGTAACACACACTCTGGTGTCACACACACTCTGGTGTCATGTACAAACCGACAGACAGACGGTCAAGTATAAAGTATGAAATATTAACGGTTCTCGAGAGGTAGAGCGGACACAATTTGTTAAGAATAACGAACGGATGGACAGACCGACGGACTGCCCTTTGACCTAGGATGCATACATTATGACACATTCTCTGGTGTTGGTTAATATATATGTTAAGTTGAAAATGTTTGTCAGGTATAAAGTATGAAATAATAACAGCTGTCCTCTCAAAATATAGTGTGGATCAAATTTGTTAGCGATGGAAAGACCAACAGACAGACGGACCTTTGACCTAGGAAGTTGTACATACATCATGACTCACCCTCTGGTGTTGGTTAAAATGGATGTCAAGTATAAACTTTGAAATCATAACGGTTCTCAAGATATAGAGCGGGCACGATCTTATCCACAGGACACAGGGTTGTCAACTGAAACCAAAGTTTTTTTACCTTGACCTTTGACCTAGGAAGTTGTACATACATCATAACACGCCCTCTGGTGGTGGTTAATAAGCATGTAAAGTATAAAGTATGAAATCATAATGGTTCTCTAGATATGGAGCGGACACAAAGTTAAAGTGTTACGGACGGACGGACTGATCACTATAGGGCGATCCGCCTAAAGGCGGGGCCCTAATTATCTTTATAACACCGCAAGCCTCATTCACAATCGAAGTCAAAACAAAATAGAAAAAAAACCGACTAGCACATTGATATCAAATGACAGTCAGTATCAAACCATGTACTACATAATTCAAAAGAACTTACAATATAATCATCTTTTTCCCCCATATATGAGCCTATTTATAAATAACATAGCTGAATAATGATTCAAAGTCTGTATAAGCTCAAGATAATTTAAAGTTTAAGGTACGAACCATTTGAATTAAGGAGGCAGTCTTAGATATTTGAGGGAAAACAAATGACTCTGATTTTTGTCTTCAACAAGTTCTGGCTGAACTAGATTAAAAACAATAATCTTGACCACTTTTTTGCTATTAAAACAGAATTTTCCAACAGAATTATTCAGCATTAAATGAACATGATTTTTTTTGTGGCCGTGGTTTGCATGTCTGACAGGAATGTCTGTTTCGTCGAACTAATATGTTGAATACTTTTTTCAAGACCAGACTGCAACCTGTTTGCTGAGTGTGGCCGTATTGTCTCCATTTGTCGAACGTCATTCATAAATTCGTTACCATAAAACTCATACGTTGCCTTTGGTTGCTATGGAACACCTCACTTCCCTTGATTGTGTTGAGTGAAACAAATCAATCAAACATTGGGGTAAAATTGCTTGATTGTCTTTTTTTAACTCTTGTCGGTCTTATTGTAAATTCCATTGAATAGCTAGGTGTATATCTTGTTTACAACAAGAAATCTGTGAGGTTATGATAATGTAACTATATTTGTAACCGGCGAGAATTTTCCTTGTCTATTTTTTACTGACAAGTCCCACATGGCGGGTAGTTGACTCATTGGATGTCATACCACATCTCCTTGTTGTTTTATATGAAATAAATAGGAAAGCCGTGCATTTGCATTATGCAGAGGCTATATTCGTACGGCACTTTGCTAGGTAAACCCGTGTAGCAATACAGTATGAATAATCTCCGTGCATTACACTGAGTACATTCTTGTAACATTTTATTAGGTAAATTTTTAAAGCATTTTCATAAGGTCGCATTCTTATATAATTAATTTTACACCAGTTAATTTAAAGCGTTACTCTCTATTCATCGCTATTTAAAGCATTCCCCTACACAAATTGTATTTCATAACACTGCATGGGTATGTTACGGTCGTTATTGCACTGACTAGGTACGTCGATCTCAAAAGAATCACATAAGGTGTAAGGTTTTCATTTTGAACATACATGTATGAAATATCTGCGACTGGTAGTTATTCCAAATACTCCGATCTTTTCTATTTTTTTAAAAATGTATATATAAGCGAGTCCTTCTTTTTAACATCATTGCGGTCTAAAACATTCTGAAGATAAAATGAAATGAAGCGCTTTTCTGGATTAACCTTGATAAGGGACACTAAAGGCAGAACATTTTAAAGCCACGGATGTACATGTATAAGAACTAAAATAGTTGAAGAACCATAGTATGCATTATGCTTATTGTTTAAATCCGTGTTACCCCAAGGGTGACTGGGGAAACGAAATATGGTCGCTTGGTCTTCTCTCGACCGGCAGTAAAACATTTGCCGAAGAGGAGCGTCCGTTTGGCTGTGCAGGATTTATTAAGCTCGCAGTCACGTCCGGTCAGAATGGGAACTTTAATCCGCTGCCTCGTGTAAAGAGAGTGCCACACTCTATGCCTGTTAAAAACCATTGCAACAACTATAATTTAGGGGTTGAATATGTGGACTGTTGCACGCGGCAACATTTCTGTCCCTATCCAATATACATGTCCTCTCATTTTCTATTGGCACTCCAAATTTCCCAGACCATCATCCCGGATGGCCTCTGTTATGAACAAAACTTCTTATTGTATTTATTATCAACTTGATCTCGTCCTGAACATGCATGACATATTTGCCACTGGACGTTAAGCAACCAACAATCAATCAATCAATTTAAATCCTTAAATGTGGATTTTTTACAAATAATGCATGGAACAAACAAATATTTTCTTATGTTACTGAAACTTCATTCAGCAAACACTACATCATTCTTTGTCATTTAGTTAAAGAAAAGGGAAAGTGATCGAGATTGGAAATTTTGTAAAATAGAATATGTTTTGGCAGAGATGCGTCTTTAACATGTGTGTAAACATGACTAATGAAATAGGTTTATGATGTAGACTATATTGTGTGCAAATCCTCAGATTAACAACATGCAGAAATGACGAACATGAAAATATGCAGAAAATAGGTCTACTTTTTTAAATACAAACATACAGAAGTAAGATTGAAAACGAGGTGTATACCCGATCTTAGTATTATAAAGCCGATCAATTCATTCTGACAACACTGTGTTAACCGGGACAAATTCAAACTCGATATTTAATTCATAAAAGAATTAAACAATCCATGCCAGCATTGAAAAAGGTTCGGAAATCACTCTCATATAGAAAAGATGAAATTAGAGTCTACGGCAAATTTCTTTCATTTGCGGTAAATTAATTTACAAACTTGCAATTTCTTTTGCGACAGAAATATTCTTTAAAATTAGTTAGTTTATTTCCTTATCAAATTATAGCATAAGATTATTTGTAATACATAAGAAGATGGGTAATACACACGAACGCCATTGCTACGGCATTGTAAGGTATAATAGAGTTTCGATGTAGAAGCTGGGCGACGTTACTGCAGACAATGCCGTCGCCAGATAATTTCAATGTTCCGTCCAAAAACTAAACTTCAACAGAGAGTAGCGTAAAAACTAATACGGTTGCTTAGGACTTTCTTTGCACCGATGGATTCGTCTTTCATTTCAAAATCGTATATCAATTTTAGAAAAAAATCCATTGTCCAACAAAAATTAAAATCTTGATAGTGTAAAAATATCTGCTAATTTTGATGATTTCCCCTATATATCCTTTGTAATTTTGGTGTATCGTGTAGTTAATTTCAACGGCTCGTATCTCAAAAACGAAACTGGTTACCCCCTTTTTTATTTCATTTTCTGGTGTAATTTTACAAGCAGAATTTGTATGCGAAATTTAAAAAAAATCCATTGTGAAGTTTAATTACGTAAACGTCAAGTCGATTCGGGAAGACCTTTTCAAATGAATTAGGCAGCAACTATTTTTCATTTTTTGGGGAGGGGGAGCGGGTAGGGTGCGTGGGCTATTGATTTTTTTCAGGACAAATTTTGGTGACAAGTCGAAATCAATTTTATCATTATATATAGTGTCAGCTGAGGTTGAAACAAACACATTTTTTGTTCAGGGCCAAAAACTGGAAACATTTTTTGTTTCCAAAACAAAATCCATAGCTCACCACCCCCCTTTTTGTCTTTATATTTTATACTCAACTATAATATCCCCCCTCGAAAATCAATATTGGTTGCTGTCTGATGGGTTCGGCAATGATGCTGCTTTGAGTCTTGATCAGGATTTGAAAAAGTACTTTAATTTTTATTCACAAAAAAAAATCTGTAAAATTACGACAACAATTTCTGTAAAGAACTTTACTAATAATTATCAAAAATATCAATTTTCTCAAAAACTGTTTTCTCCTTAAATATATACACGATAAAACTAATGTCCTAAATGCCTAGTTTTGTGTACACTTAATCTACACTAGGCCTACATTGACTATCGACTGTGTGTAGATAAAACATGATTTAAACTACATGTAAACATTGAGTTTTATCAATGGGAACGCAATTGTGTTTAGTTTACGTGTGAGTTACACTAACAAAACACCGAATTTAGGTCAATGTGAACACGGCCTAAGAAGAACAAGGTTTATGTCAGTCTTAGTGCAATGATTTGGACAAACTTTCAGTTATTGTACATGTTCTCATTTTGGTGCTTTGTGTCTATAGCTATTGTCTAGAAATAATGTTAGTGTTTTTTAGTGGTTTCGTACCGATCTTTTAAGTTTATCTGTTTTCAATTGATTTTACAGTTTGTTCTTAATTAATAAGTTGGCCATTCACTCAGTTAAACAACGGGATCCACAATTTTTCGTGAATGGCCGAAAAGGTCGAACTTACTAGACTCTCATGCACCGCTTGCTTGGATGCATTTATTCTTCCCGAGTGATTTTGCATCTAAGGCAGCAACCATTTGATTTTCGGGGATGGGCGATGGATTTTTTCCCCGGGCTAAGGTTGTTTTATTTTAGAAAAGAACAATCTATTTTTTTGGCGACAAGTCGAAAGCAAATTGGTCACTTACCCCCCCCCCCCTAACCACACACACAAATAACCCACCCACCACCCCTCAGAAAATCAAATGATTGCTGTCTGATTTCAATTTCTTGGGTCACTATGAAAACTACTAATGGAATTGTGATGCATATAAAAATTGACCTGTATTTCTGATAGTGCTAAATCATTGTACAAGATTAAAAAACATCATTTGTTCAAATCTCAACTTGTCATCTATTTTGATAAATATACATTGTATTCGACCCTTTAACCCCACACAGTAGTGAAATTTTCATTTATGCAATCGGTAAAAAATGCACATGTACACATTGTATATCTATAGCACCGTTAAGGGTTAAAAGATCGAGTACAATGTATACACAATTACACATAGAATTTCATTTAATCAACAAACACGTGTCAAGAATTTGAAAATTTGCAACATGCGAGACCTAAATATTTATACAAAATCGGCTTAATTGGTAACAGAGACGGATTTAGCGGGATGGCAAAGGGTCACAGTCTCCCTATTTATATATGTATTTACATTATGAAAAACATTTATTTATTTGAGAAAAGTGGTTATTCCTTTTTACCAGAGAAAAGTATAAAAGTAGTTAAGAAAGCGAGATTTTGATTGGATAAAATAATTAATTAAGCATGAGCTGAATTCATTTTAGCATAAGCTAACATCGTTGTATCCTAAGCTTAATTCATTTTAGCATAAGCTTTATTCATTTTAGCATAAGCTAAAATCATTTTAGCATAAGCTTAAATCGTTTTAGCATAAGCTAAATTCATTCAAGCATAAGCTGAATTTTAATATTTATGACCTTGATTCCGCGCCAAGGTTTATGTATAAGCTAAACAATTCAGCATATGCTAAAATGATTTTAGCTTATGCAAAAATGAATTTAGCTTATGCTAAAATGAATTTAGCTTAAGCTAAAATGAATTAAGCTTATGCTCAAATCATTTTAGCATATGCTAAATTATAATATAGCTTATGCTAAAATCATTTAAGGGACCGGTCAAAATTTCTTGATGCATGGGACCGGTGCAAAAAGAAAATTGTCTGAAATAATTCTCTTGATCCCATGGTTACTGGCAGAATAAAAATATGCTTGTCCCATGCACTTGAGCAAGTAAAAAAGTGTGTTCCATGTTAAAGCACAAAAACATGATCAAAGTTGTGGATACATTTCATGCTACAATGTATTTGGATAGCTGAAAAATAATGATGGTTAAGCTTTTTGTTATTTTTATTTTTTTCTCTGTTCTTTTACATAATAAATTTTACACAAAAGTGCTTGTAGGATTTCAGATTGTGCCAATAGATTTGTCATATTTTGTTGATTTTATTTTATGTCATACATTGTTCTCGCTATTCTGTCTTCCCATAAAACGGAGTTATCTCTCATTTTCACAGTTATCTACTCTTTAGAGAAGTAATTTTAATATATATTACATGTACAAAAATTTTGGCTTTTCTGCAAATATTTTTTCATATTAAACACACAAATATCATCATGATACTGGTCTCAGATAAAAAAAAAAAAAAAAATCATTTCTGTGACATGGCATAAGATTTGTTGTTCTGATGGGATCATTAGGTCGCCCAATTAATTAATTAGTAAACATTAAAAGTGATGTTTAATAGAAAAATTTGTAAGGGTTCCGCGGAACCCAGTGTCTCGCCTACTTTTGCTGTAAATCGCAGGCTTAACAAAAAATGAGGAAAAAAATCAATAAAAAAATTCCTCTTGATACTATCTTTTGATTGTAAGAAGCTTCTGTCCAAGTTTGGTAAAAATCTAGGATAGTTAATGAATCTAATTAATGTTTTGAAAACTTAAACTGCCGACTGTCTGTAATGTTAACTGGAAGAAAATCTAAGTCCATTTAAAAGTAAAATACAGAAAAAATGGAGTTATCTTTTTACAATATTTACTTCTGGATACTATCTTATGGTCATAAATAAGCTTCTGTCCAAGTTTGGTACAAACCCAGGATAGTTTAAGAAGGTTATTAAAATTTTAAAAACTTTAACCACAGAGTGAATGTAATGTTTCCCCGCAGAAAAACTAAGTCCATTTAAAAGTAAAATACGGAAAAAATGGATTTATTTTTTTACAATATTTACTTCTGGATACTATCTTATGATCATAAACAAGCTTCTGTCAAAATTTGGTTCAAACCAAGGATAGTTTAAAAAAGTTATTAAAATTCTAAAAACTTTAACCACAGAGTGAATGTAATATTTCCCCGCAGAAAAAACTAAGTCCATTTATAAGTAAACTACGGAAAAAATGGAATTTTATTTTAACAAAATTTACTTCTGGATACTATCTTATGATCATAAACAAGCTTCTGTCCAAGTTTGGTAGAAACCCAGTATAGTTTAAGAAAGTTATTAAAATTTCAAAAACTTTAACCACAAAGTGAATATTTGTGGACGCCGCCGACGACGACGCCGACGCCGACGGAAAGTAGGATCGCTTAGTCTCGCTTTTTCGACTAAAGTCGAAGGCTCGACAAAAATACCTTCTGTCAGGAAAGACAACTCTGGTAAATGGGAGACAACTCTGCTTTATGGGAGGACAGATTTATATTTGACAATCATTCTTTTTTTGTGCAGAAACACTATCCATGAATTCGTTTTTTTTTTACATTTGTTAAACAGTTATACATGTAAAATATCTAATCAAATTTTTATATATTTTTTTAATTTTATATCAAAGTATTTTTTCATGTTTATTCTGTTTCAAATTTTTTTTTGTTGCCTTCACTGTTCTTTAAATCTTGAAAATGAATTTGCTATGTTGTAACTGTTAAATTCACATTGCTAGATGTTCATGATGTTATTTTTGTTTGTTATAGATTTATCAAATAATTTTTTTTTATATACAGACATTATTTCAAAAAGTTCATGTCCCATACTTGCCAATAATGAAAAAATATTGAGTCCCATTCCTGTAAACACTGCAAAAAGTGCTTGTCCCATTACAGTTTGCACCGGTCCCATGCATCAAGAAATTTTGACCGGTCCCTAAGCATATGCTAAATTCGATGTTTATGACCCTAATTCCGCGTCATAGTACAAGCAATTAACAAAAACAAATATGTAACACAGCAACAAACGACTCCTAATGAATTAAAGGCTCATCGCTTGGCAAACGCACATACATACAAATGTGGCACGGCTTAACATGTTAGTGGGATCCCAACCCGCCCTTAATTTGGGACAATGGTGTAACAGTACAACATAGGAACGAAATAAATCAAATAAAAAAGGCTTAACTTATCATATGGAAATATATATAAAAAATATAGAGTGAAAGTGGCCGGGTACTCGACATTCTTACAATAAAAAGACACTAAGTACAGATCTGAGAGCAATCACAGTTACTAACAGCTAGTTCAAAGCCAGTAACAATTGATATAAAAAAAACATCATGCATCTAAGACTACATAAACAGTCAGAACATATCCAATATCCAATGGGTTTATTGTAAAGAGGTGATACATTAAGTTTTCGTCTCAAGTCACAATCCAAGATTATGACTGAATAGAGTATAAGGAGGCCAAAAAACTAATACGACACTTGTAACTACAGTTTGATATTTCGTAGCATGAGAGGTAAAATGAGTTAAGACTATTAGTAAGTAAATTATTTATTATAGTGACATGTGTAAATTATGTTCAGATTATAAACACATAATATATGATATATAGTAATACACCCGGCCCAATGGACCTACAAGTCACCTCAAATAAAATAAAATAATTATTATTAAATAATTATAGCACGTTCTAATCTTTTGTTGACGTAGGTTAATTTATTTCGATAGCACTTTAAAGGCGGATTTGCTTTAAAACCAGGTGTACCTAATTTTCACCAGAAAGACTATCAAGTTAACAAACTTTATCACTATTAGAGAAAACAACACAAGCGACATAAGTATCTACTTTATACGTTAAATGTTACTTAATAATGGTATTTGTACGTATGAAGCATCAACTACATAGTATTTATACCTTTCAAGCGTCATTTCAACATACATTGTACGTGTGAAAGTGAAAATTACTAATTTGGATTGTCTTTCTTTTCCCAAAATAATTTTTAGACGTTAAACAGGTGTAAACTTATGTATAACGAACTTACTCACTGACTTTGCATACGTAAGATGATAAGTCGGTGATTGTTCTATTTTTTTGACAGTAAGCTAGGAAAATACAATTTTTATAGATAAAATGAAATATATCAGTATCTTTTTGTCGAGCCTTCGACTTAAGTCGAAAAAGCGAGACTAAGTGATCCTACATTCCATCGTCGGCGGCGTCCACAAATATTCACTCTGTGGTTAAAGTTTTTGAAATTTTAATAACTTTCTTAAACTATACTGGATTTCTACCAAACTTGGACAGAAGCTTGTTTATGATCATAAGAAAGTATTCAGAATTAAATTTTGTAAAAATAAAATTCCATTTTTTCCGTATTTTACTTATAAATGGACTTAGTTTTTCTGTGAGGAAACAAAACATCATTCACTCTGTTGTTTAAGTTTTTAAAATTTTTATAATATTCTTAAACTATCCTGGATTTCTACCAAACTTGGTCAAAAGCTTGTTTCTGATCATAAGATATTATTCAGAAGTAAATTTTGTTAAAAAAACCCCCACTTTTTCCGTATTTGACTTATAAATGGACTTAGTTTTTCTTCCATTTAACATTACATACAGTCTGCAGTTAAAGTTTATAAAACATTTATTAGATTCATAAACTATCCTGGATTTTTACCAAACTTGGAAGCTTCTTTCAATCAAAAGACAGTATCGAGAGGGAAATTTTTATTGATATTTTTCCTCATCTTTGTTCGAGTCTGCTATTAACAGCAAAAGTAGGCGAGACACTGGGTTCCGCGGAACCCTTACGAATTTTTTATTTAAGTTAACATATTTGATACATTTTTTTCCAAATTGATTATTTAAGTTTTCGGTGAAGACGACATTTGTATGTTCACAGTTGTTATGCTAATGTGCAATGTTATTTGTCAACTTATGAACAATAATTTAGGTTACGAATGGATCTTTGTAGAGTCCACTGTCACCAATTCAAATCTTTTAGATGCGTAGCAGCACATACTACAGAAAATCGAACAAACTGAGAAGTTTTTGCAAGGAATTAAATCAAAATTCAAAAGTCAAAACAGAAAAAAGAAAATGTAGCTGATGGCGCCAAAATTCAATTATTTGTTTGCTTTCTGAAAGTTTATTATCGTTCATGCATAAAGAGCAAGAGCCATTACAGCATATGAAAACTAAATTTGCAGATATGTCAGTCATACAAACACTGGTACACGATTTCATATTACATTCAATTATTTATAGTCTAAGAGTAAAGACATTTTCAATGAATATTTTATAGTGCGTCTTTTCTGTTTGTAATGTTATTCTGCTGTATCAAGTTTTGGGTGAAGATTGCCTGTTAATTCGTTCAAACCCGCTGCATATATAATATGCACCTGTCTTAAGTCAGGAAAAGTGCTTGGCGTTTGTTGGTACGTTTGATAAATGTTTCTCTTTTTGTAAAATAGATTAAACCGTCGTTTTTCCTGTTTGAATTGTGATAAAATGGTCATATTGGGCCCCTTTATAGCTTGCTCTTATGCTCATTTCATTCTTATGGGTTTTGCTGCTGCTGCTGCTGCTTAGGGATAGTTATGATTTTGCTGTTGCTGCTTTTAAGGATCAGATAAAAGTAAATCACATTCAAACTCATTGCAATATTTTTTTCTATATTTATATGTTAATGAATTTAAAGAAAAATCAAAAGGGCTGAATGCTCTGTAATTTGCCCAATAGCTGTTCCTGATTATTATTTTTTAGTTGCTCACAGCTGATCTGAGATTTTTCATACTGTTTACAGCAACTGTTTTTATTTTTACATCTGCTCACAGCTGTTGTCAATATTTTCAAATTGCAGGAGCATTGAAACAGTTTATTAAAAAAGCCTTAATATGAGTATTTTAAGCAGCAGCAACAACAACAACACTCTATCCTCAAGTAGCGACAGCAACAAAACATCCACAAGAAGGAAGTGAGCACAAGAGCTGTAAGGAAAGTAAAAGCATTACATGGAAAGACCTGGTATATGGTTTTCCTGTAGGTTTTTTTTAGACAAAGCAAGACTTATACATGTCTGACTTGCTGGTGTCGATATTTTAGGTAATCTGATACTTTATTGTGCCGAGGATCTGTAGATATAAACAAGATGTGGTGTGATTGTCAATGAGACAACTCTTCGCAGGAGACCAAATGACACAGATATTAAAAAAATTGTCACAGTAAAGCCTTCAATAATGAGCAAACCCCATACCGCATAGTCGGCTATAAAAGGCCCCGAAATGACAAAAGTAAAACGTTTTACTATTCAAACGAAAAAACAAACGTTCTTATTAATGTTATAATTCTTTTTAACGATAAACAAATATGTAACACGGCACCAAAAGGACAACCACTGAATTACAGGCTCTTGACTTGGGACAGGCACATTTGAACGTAATGTGGCGAGGTCACACAGGTTAGCGGAGTACCAACCCTCCCCTAACCTGGACCAGTGGTGTAATAGTACATCATAAGAACGAACTGTAAAAATCATTTAAAAAGGCTTATTTGTAGATATTCGGTCTCAACAGTATTTCATGTACCTTGCGGCAACCAGCAAATATATTTGCTCTTCTCTTTATTTCATAGCATTGTTTTACATATCTAAATATGGCGTTAAAAGCCAAGACGCAAAGATATTCTGATTAAGTTTAACTTTGGTTAAATTTAATTGGTAATTAAACTTAATTGATTTGTGTTGGACTTGTGCCGAATTAGCTATAACACATTTTGTTGATTGATATAGATCGTTATTTATTCAGTGTTAACTATTTATAGAAGTCCCTGACCTATGAAGTGGAGCTGTAGGAGACTTTATTATATTTGTCTGTCTGTCTGTCTGGTTGTCTTGTTTGTATGTCTGTCTGGTGGTCTTGTCTGTATGTCTGTCTGGTGGTCTTGTCTGTCTCTGTTTAGTGGTTTAGTCTGGATGTCTTGTCTGTCTCTGTTTGGTGGTCTAGTCTGGATGTCTTGTCTGCCTGTGTCTGTCTGGTGGTCTTGTACGTCTGTCTGTTTGGTGGTCTAGTCTGGATGTCTTGTCTGTCTGGTGGTCTTGTATGTCTGTCTGTTTGGTTTTCTGGTCTGTCTGTCTGTTTATCTGATGTGTCTGTCCGTCTGGTCGTTTGTCTGTCTGTCTGTCTGGTGGTCTGGTCTGTAAATCTGGTGGTCTGGTCCGATCTGGCTATCTGTATGGTTGTCTTGTATGTCTGTGTCTGTTTGTTTCTATTTATTGTGTGTCTGTCTAGTGGTCTTGTCTGTCGGTCTGTTTGTCTAATGGTCTTGTCGGTCTGGTGGTCTTATCTGTCTGTATATCTGTCTATCTGGTGGTATTGTCTGGCTGGCACATGTTCATGATAAAATCCAGATAAATATCGAATTTTTTGGGTCTTATGAGTTTAACCGTGTAATTCTCTTATATGCTGGATACAATCCACGCTAGCCTGTGTTCACACTTGTTTCATTCGATATTTCGTAAACGTATTTGCAAGAAGTTCTTCTAAAAAAAATAACCTTGTTGCATTTATGAGTTCAACCTTACTGTGGAAACTCGTTTAAAGAGATTTTGGTAGAATATGGCAAGGAGATAGCAACTCAGACGTTCAATTATTTTTTTTTCTTATGTTAAGATCATAGAAGGAACCACACCCTTTTTTCTGTGTGTAAATATTTGTGCGGAGAGGCATTTTTTTTTTCGTACAGAAAATTTGATGAAGTATATTTGAAGCAATAAAGCATCAAACTTTAAAAAAATCCTTTGTTCAATTACAAGAGATCATTTGATGACCAGTCTATATCTAACAGTATTAACAATCAGATAGTTAACTACCAGGGGGAATAATGTTGATTTTAAGCAACTATTGGTTACCGTATGACCTTCGTTGTTGAGCTTAAGTCCAGACCGAGGGCTCAATATCAGATTGCCTCAATTATGTACGGACTACAAAAAACAAACAAGAACAATATATCTTGATATAAGATATACGACACATTTATATGTTGGCGTGAAGTTTTGTATCAACCATAAAATTAAATATCTATTATTTGATTTTTTTTTATAATTTCACACATGTCGATTCTGACTTGACTATATACTAAGGTATATCTGAAGGTTTTTTTCGGAGAAAAAAACCTTCAAAATACTAGTTATGATAACTAAACGTCAAACACCACTTTAAATTAGATACAACCTATTTTGGTGTGAATATCGTGGATGGACGGTCAACAATGTGAGGTGATATTTGTATTTTGAGATTTTTTATTTCAGTTATCATTGTATATAATAATAATATGCTTTGACTTAATAATTAACCCTTTGCAATTTAAACAAAGTATAACAGATGTATAGCAGTGTCTTCAGTTATCGAATCCTACACTGGATATCAGCTCTTTATATCTTCCTTTGTTTTTATTACTTACGATTAT
The DNA here is from genome assembly GCF_036588685.1 of Mytilus trossulus. Lineage (NCBI taxonomy): Eukaryota > Metazoa > Mollusca > Bivalvia > Mytilida > Mytilidae > Mytilus > Mytilus trossulus. The sequence continues at coordinate 55,070,737 of NC_086382.1, forward strand.
TTTTCTTGAGATGTTATGGTCAATAATTTTAAGTTACCAGAATCACTAAATACTACAAAAATCAAAACAGTTTTTTTTCAAGTTTAAGACATGCATATATGCTTAAATGCACCGACAAAATCTCTATTTTGCAAACGGAAAGGCAATGGAATTAAAACGAGAAAACAAACATATTCGAACCAAATACAAATATTATAAACAGCAACAATTTGAAAGTCAAGCACTGAGTAACATATGACCGAGCATAAATTATGGTGGTGGACAAACATGTTTTCGACTCAAAATGCTCTCCTAAGTTTAGAAATCGATGCAACGTTAGTTTAAAAAGACAGTTGCAACAATTCACAATAAATAACTCGGAAGATAAAGTCTAAGCTAGGACATAGATTAACGATCTGAGATATTAGAGCCCAGGATGACGAAGCGTAAAAAAAACACACCAGACCGTAAAGCAGGAAAATCTGGTTTTTGATCGTTTTTTGTTTCAATAAACAAAAAAGACTTACACGTGCAGTATCAACCAACAAAATATTGTTTTTATTGTCCAATGTATTCATGATTCTCTAACTGAAAATAATCATTTTTCCCTACAAAACTTTGTCGTAATTCGAATATCCTTATTAGACTAAGAATGAATATGAAGATAATTGCGAAATTATAGCTGAATGCATTTTAATCTTCGAAAAAAGGGAGACAATTCAATCTCAAATATAGTCTTAATTGTGATTTCTTACGTATACTTTATATTTGACGTTAGTAAAGTCAGATATCGAGAATTCTCTACTAGTACGAATCTTAAGCAGCAGTGGTTCTTTCCACCATGTTTTTTTGTCTTTCATTGTAGAATTGATTTTTTAAAAGAATATTCCTATTTATCCTATGTATTTATGGTGTCTCATACTGTTAATTTCAACAGCTCTTATCTCAAAAATGAAAAAAAAAGGTTTGACTTTATAAATATTTTGATATCAGCGTCACTAATGAGTCTTATGTAGACGAAACGCGCGTTTAGCGTACTAAATTAAAATCCTAGTACCTTTGATAACTATTTAAACCACTGGGTCCATGCCACTGCTGGTGGACGTTTCGTACCCGAGGGTATCACCAGCCCAGTTCAGTAGTCAATACTTCGGTGTTGAAAAAAATATCAATAATGTGGTCATTTTTATAATTTTCCTGTTTTCAAAACTTTGAATTAATCGAAAAACTAATGATTTTCTTATCCCAGGCATAGATTACCGTAGCCGTATTTGGCACATTTTTTTTGGAATTTTGAATCCTCAATTCTCTTCAACTTTTTACTTGTTTGGCTTTATAAATATTTTGATATGAGCGTCACTGATGAGTCTTATGTAGACGAAACAGGCGTCTGACGTACTAAATTATAGTCCTGGTACCTTTGATATCTATTCTTCCTTTTTTATATTATTATCTCGTAAACTTTTACAAACTTAAAAAGTAAAATCACCAAAATCCTGAACTCCGAGGAAAATTCAAAAAGAAGGTCCCTAATCAAAGACAAAATCAAATGACAAATCACATTAAACGAATGGACAACAACTGTCATATTCCTGACTTGGTAGAGGCATTTTCAGGCAATGTAAAAAATGATGGACTGAACCGGGCTTTATAACGCCAAACCTCTCACTTGTACAGTCGCATAAAGTTCCATTACATAGACTATGATGCGTGAACAAAATGTCAAAAAAAGAAGTACAAAACAACACGAAAGCTCCGGAAGGGTAAGCCGATTCTACTCCACCGTATGTAAAATTAAGTAAAAAATTATGTGGAGTAATTAAGTACATACATTAGACACTATACTTTTTTTTTATGTAACTACATGTATTCCTTGTGCATGAAAAGTGTTGATATTTCATAATGAGTGTCTGCATTTTTGTATTGTTGATTATAGCTTGTGTAATATGTATTTGTTAACTAAGAATTGACTCAATATAAAACTTTGAGTTCAACTGAATTGAATTAACACGTAAACAATCTCAGGCCTATATAAAAAACAAAATCCATGGTCTGCTCAAGTCTTTTCTGTCCAAATTACATCTATCAAAGTTCAACGTCACCTGATGGTCAAAGCTATAGGGGCAGACAACTACATGATGATACATCCACATGCCAAAGATGTCATGTATAGGTCAAAAGACAAAGAAATTATTGCCTGGTTTACAACCACATTAAGTTGACCTTATGGTCAAATTTGAAGGTCGGAGTAAGTCACCATGATACAAGACACTTAATCTAATGATTATACTTCCTCATGGCAAATATCTAAGGCCTAATTAAAAAGGACAAAACAAGTTATTGCCCATATCTCATGTATGTGCTATCAGAACGGAACGTGCTCTTATAAATTGAGGTTTAGAGATATTTTAAATTTGAATAAAAAACAATCTGACGGTTGTAAATCATTGCGAAAATAACAGACTGACATAATTCTACAAATGATTAGTATTTCAAAGAAAAAAACGACACATTTTTTTACGTTTCTTTTTTTCTAAAACTATTTGACCAATCATTGTCAAAATTGTTTTCCATCTGAGACCCCCACTTTCCCCCTTTTTCAGACATTTTCACACATAAGTGAAAAAAAAGAAACACTAATTAACAAGTGAAAAGTATCAATCAGCTCAAATTGCACGATTTATCACAATAAACTATGCTTTTGTCGATTTAAGCTTTACTTTCGAAAAATAACCCCTATTCCCTTATTTATGGAATTTCTAAAATTGACCGAAATTTGCATGTGACCTTTGTCATATTTAGGTGACTATATTTTCTTTTACCAACGGTTCAATTTTTTAAAATTGTTAACATGATGTTTAGCTAGATTTAACTTATCAATTGAATAGAAACAAGAAAAAATAAACGACAGGTTAATTTTGGGGTATAGTGTTAGGTAACCCATAAACATGTCGCAGAAAAATATACAGATATGGTACTGAATTTAAAAACAAAAACAAAAGAGATTTGATCTTTCAAGACACATGTTTTGTGCATATCAAATTCAATATTGATAATGATTTCAGATTATGTCTGTGTAGACGAATTAGAATCAAAGAAGGATTCACCAAAGTGTCCTGTTATCCCTAAAATGTAAGTCTGAAACTTTATAACGATATTATTCTCACTAAATTACTACAGTTATGATGATTCCCGGCAAACATCACCAAAGAAACAATTCTAATTGTATATTCTTCATAAATCGGTGTTGTGGTTTGATATAGTGAAAAGGTGTTTGTACTTTAAATGCTGGCATACTGTGAAATTTAGAAATAGACGAAATCACCATTCTATATTGTAAATATTCATTTAAGAATAAAAATGTTTCTTTTGTAAATTTATTGGGTTTTAAAAGCGTTGACCGAAGTAGATTTTATATGAAGTTCACGCTTCATTCTATACATATGCACATGGTCAACGCATTCACAACCCTATTACATTACTAAAAGTAGCAGTCAATACTTTAAACTACATCTTTTTACCAGAATCTTGTAAACATAATTTCAAGCAAGCTCTTTTTTTTATATACCTGTGCTATTTTTTATGAACGCTCGAGTCATCATGAAGATACCATGCCATTCTTAAATGAAGGTTGATTTCAGAATGACACTAGATTGTTGTTAGCCAATCAACATAACGTAATATAATGAAACATACTTGCAATGTTATTATTTTAATTTAGAAAACGAGTTGATAGGGCTATTAATTTTCAGAGATATAATTTCTATGATACCTACCATTAACTATGACCGGATCAGATCAAATGGTTTTTATTTTCGAGCTACTTTTTAAATAATACGGTCATACGTTCTTTTTTTGTAAATGAAAACCAAACTTTTACTAAAAGTAATTTTAGATGTAGAGGAAAATAGGAACGTGGATCACTAAAGTAATATAATCGTTTTGTTAAAATACATTCGAAATTATTTGTTTTTATCTAGTATATTCTATACAAGGGTGTACATTGTCAAAAATGAAGGACATGCACATGTTATCAATGCACCAAGAAGGACAAAAACAAAATTTAAAGTAACGGCATATATAATAAGCTGGTTATGCGAAGAGCTTTATGATCTAAAGTTTCGTTAAACAAATCCAACATCATCTAGTACGAATTTTGACTGAAGTTAAAAAAATAAGTTTTTTCGAGAACAGAGAACTTGAAAAGTATATTTCCTCGCGAATTTAAAGTCAACCAGCAATGATATTGACCTTATGCTAGAAGTGAAAATAAAAGTTTTCGAAATGAGAATGTGCTATTTCTAGGAAGAGGTTCTCTTGAACCCTTTACCCTATTATTATAAAACAAAACAGAAAAGAAAAACAAAATAGTCAAGTTGTTACAATATAACGAATTTAACACGCATTAAGATTATGAATTGATAATTTATAGAACCAGAATTTGAAAGTGACGCGGATGACGATGACCGTTCACTTCAACCACTTACAGCTTTACACAATTGAATTTTAACAGCGCATAAACCACAAAAATCTTCTTTGTCAATTACTGTTTTCGAAAAGTTTAGGAAAAAAAATTCATACATTATACTAGTTTCTCTAATTCTATGGAAATTTATCCCTTTTCGAACCCATTGTATACAAAAATTTAATCAACGTGTGGTTGCTGGTGATCTCAGAAGATCATTGGATGATTTTAAGGGTCATGACCTTTTTGGCTGACTGGATGAACCAAAATATGATAACAGGTGTTAATGAAATTGACAACTTCGTGCAATGTGAAAGGTACTCGAAGGGGATTTTCGGTAAACAAAAAAAGAAAATGTCTTTTTAATCATTAGAGAAACAGATTCTTATATATTTACTCGTGGATTATCGGATTTATCCAATCTCGATAGTTAAATTATAAATTTTAAAGTACTCGCCGAGGCGGCTCGAACTTTAAAATTAATAATTTAACTATCTCGATTGGATAAATCCGATAATCCACTGGTATCAATGTAAGAATCTATATATATAAAACTGAGATAAGGTTAAAACAATTTGATTGTTTTTAAATAACCGGGTTAAATACATTCAGTGCATTTTTTCAGGGATGTCCATGTATCATCTAAACCAAAATCTACAAACTCAGAGACATTCAAAGGTAAATATAAAAAGTAAAATATCAATTTTTCAAAAGTCATGTATCGAAACAAAAAAATAGGGAACAAACAACCATGTATTTTCATAGCATACACACTGAACAGTCTACTTAAAACTAATTAAAACAAAAATGTGTCCTATATAAATCACACGTTTATTGATGTGTCATCCTACGTACAATCACCCTCTTTCAGATCTTGATCAAATTTGATTTTTATTTCTGAACATGAAAAAGATGTTTGAATTAAAGCGGCAACAAATTGAACATATTCAAATTGATCTATTGGACATGCTTCTCTTTCCAGCACAAATAGTATTAAACACAAGCTCTTGAATAAAACATTATCGTTTTTATAACAGTTTGGACGAGACAATATCTTGACTGCTGATCAGATTATGTGAACGTTCAATTGTACCGCCCACTTCTCGTATCGACGTACTAGATATTATATCGAAATGCGCGCTAAATAGACCTCAAATAGACTATTGGAGAGCCGATGACAAACAAGTAAAAGTAAATAATTCAATAATATTTACTACTTAATTTTTGGTGGGCATTTATATGAATTAAAAGAGTTAGGTTCATGCATGTGCAGGAGAAGAAAAAACATGTTTAAGTATTCAACATTATAATCAAAATACAATTATGATTTAATCCTCTGCAAGTCATCGGTAATAGTTTATCGGAAGTTGACGACAAATGGCTGTCCCGTGTGAAGAGAGGCAGTATCTTTTGCAAGTCAAAAATCCTTATAGATTTCGAAAAATAGAGGCTTATGCCGCTACAAAGCAGCATTCGTAACTACAAAGTGGGAACGGATTAATATAAGTTGCAATAACTTTTTTCCCAATCCACTATAAATGAATATGTTTACACTAAACTATGATTATTGCGGTTGTCCACAATGTTACGGGAATATCACAATTAAAAAAATGAATAAAAATAAATAATGCCAAACTCTACAGCAATTAAAAAAAAGGGAGTCAATAAAATCTGACTTTCCAGAGCGTTCAACTATATCAAACAGTGGATGGACTGATAACATCATTCCTTTTCCGACAAAACTAGTGAGCAAATACTGGTGTTATAGCTAGTTAAACCATCCACTTATATGACAGTGGTTTAAAGGTCCTGAGTGTGATAACTTTAAATCGGCAGTCGTTGCAGGAATGTTTTTATATAAAAATAAAATGAAAGTTTGAAATAAAAAACAACAACTTAACATATAAAGTTAGTTCCCTGATAAAAAGATAAATGAATGGTAGTTTAACGTCAAGAACAGATCAGATGCATAGTCAAGACGAAATGAATACTGACATAGCTTTGTACTAGACTGACACACTGAATAAGATTGTAAAGTTGCACATAATTCTACTACAGACTGATACGTCTTTGATCTAACCAATTTTTTGTATACCTCATGTTAACAGAAAAGAAGCAAATTTACATGTTGTTGGTCCCTTTTACTTCTTTTACCTTTACGTAGCAAATAAGAAATCCCTTAGCTTTTAGTGCAATATGTACATGTATAATAAATTATATCCGGGAAACATAATTACTCCATTTGCTTTTGTTGCAAGAATAGCCAAATTATCAGAAATATTCTATTCTATTCGACCATTTAGTGACCGCCTTCAACAAATTGAAGATTATGTCACAGGAGGAAACTTACAACAAGACATAGATTAAAAAAATGTACTAGTTTTAAAAAATACGAAAAGTTAAAACATAAAATGTTTTGTATAATAAAGTAAGATGTTATAATTATAGTTAATATTGATGCTTTGAAATTGAAGATTTGAAAGAGTCTACTGAAGTGCAATTTACAATATTATCCGGTAGTTTATTCCAGTCGGTAATAGTTCTTGGAAAATATGATTATTTTCTGTACTGTGTTTTGCAGGATGGAATTTGGAAGCTGTTCAAATTAGAATGTCTTGTTTGTCTGGTTTCTGGAATTGATTTATTATTTTTAGGTATTGGAACCTTTTCCTGTTCAATTTTGTAAAGCATTACCAATCTAGAGTTTTTTCTTCTGTCAGAGATGTTGGAACATGTTACCAACGCTTGAGGTGTTTCTGTATTTGTTAGTAACAAAACTTGGATCTCTCCTGTGAACTTTTTAATGCTATTTATGTATGGATCCCAGAAAGAGCAAGCTTACTCTAGTGATGGTCTTACTAGGGACTTATATGCTTGGTCTTGAATGGATGCTGAACTTATGTTCCGGTTCCTCCTTCGAAAAATGTTTTATTTCTAAACATAGATTTAATGCAACTGTCATACAAGCGAGAAGTTTAGCTAGCTATATCACCAGGTCTTTTTTGACATGTGGTACCAGTCGTGTTGCTCGTGTAAGTAAAACCAAGTGATACATTGATCCAGTAAATTGAGGGCGATTTTATGTTAAAATTGAGAGTGGAAATGCGGAATGTGTCAAAGAGACAACAACCCGACCATAGAAAAACCCACAGCAGAAGGTCACCAACAGTTCTTCAATATAGCAAGAAATTCCCGCACCCGGAGGCGTCCTTTAGCTGGCCCTTAAACAAATATATACTAGTTCAGTGAAAATGAATCATACAATAATAAAAGGGATCGACAAAAGAATGTTAATGCCATGGAAAAACAATCCCCTGAAAAATGACTATATAACAAGCAGTACACAAATCACAACAGAAAAACCAAAGACTGAGCAACAAGAACCCCACCAATAACTAGGGCTGATCTCATATCGTAATTGGAACAAAGTTGTCGCCATATGTGATACAGATATTATGTTGCTGTTAACCAACTCATGTTGGCGTCTGTAAATGTTTTGAAGAGTTGATTCATCTGCAATTATTTGAAACTCTTTGTTTAAAAACCTTACTTGTAAGCAGCAACCCTCCATAAAGCTCTTTTTTGATGGACATAATAATCGTCACAAAAGAGCAAAAGGGCGTTGCTGGAATGTTGTCACATAAAAACAGTAAGTTCACAGTAAAGAACTAATAGATTCAAATTGTTTAGTGATAGAACATGACCTATATATCGGAAAGTGAGATTAAAGCAAAATGATATGTTGTCAATCAAGAATCTTGATAATATAAGTTTCAATGAAAATTTTCTTAGAATAATTTGTTGTACGTAGTATGATATGTAATCTCTTTTTTAGATGATAAAAAATTTGTAGACCAGTCTGATCGAACTTTGCTTGTGACCATAATTGCCATTTTGAATATAATATTTATTGCACAAACATATATTTTATGTAAGTAAAGTAATAATAGTAATCTATAATACTAAAATTACGAGGTCCAATTTGTCAGCCGTCATCATGTAAATACGACGAATCAAAGAATTCAACTTTATATGTAACTAATATAGTACAAAGGTGAAGATTAAAAATTACATCACTTTAGGCCCTTTTGTTTTCCACGTAATTAATATTGCCAATAATAAAGAAGTTCCGGGTCGATTCCGATATCGATACCAATAGTATATTCACCTGTTACCTATTACCTTATCTGAACGTTCCGCATCTGACAGGCGCACAATCAAACGGTGTATTCAGGATTAATATGCAATATACATGGGTCATTATCACAGGGTTGACACTATCAAATTGTCCAATTGTTACCTATTGTAGTATTTTAATCAGTAAGACTTTCTAAGATAACAATACGAATACCAAAAATCTGGACTAAAAATAAGGCGTATAGGGTACAGTTTTCAATTTGTTAGCGGGCATGACGTTAAAGTGAACCAAAGTATTCAACTTTATTTATAACTACATGTACTATAGGACATGCTGTTGATTAAAAAAATACTCCATTCCAGGACCTTTTGTTTTCCAAATAATTAATATTATCAATAATTGATAAGTTCCAGTTCGACGGGTTCAAACAGAAAGATTTGAAAGCAGAGAAAACTGTGAATCTTATAATCTTTTATTCTTATAATTATATTACTAATACTAAAATAAGGCTTGCGCGTAGTTATATACTTTAGTTCAGTCACGGACCCGCGATATCACGGGTGTGTTCTAGTATCATTGATAGATGTGCATGCTTCGACATTAAAGTATGTAGCAAAAGCAGATTAAAAGTTATATGGTTTGTAAATGACATCATACATAATCACAGAGAGTGTAGTATAATACATATGGGGTGAGGCCGAATCCATAGTGATAGTCATGGTTTCTATTTCTTGGGCTTTTCAAGTTCTTCCTTTATTTCGAAATAACCCAATAAGTATTAAAAAGATGTATCAGCAGGAAATATTTGAATCGAGGAAACACTATTTAGCTGGTGTTTAAATCTCATAAATTGACAACGGCGACAGATCAAGTAAACAAACACAAATTTGGAAACTACCTTAACTTTATGTTAAGGTTTGCCAGTTGTGACGAAGGTGTATTTGTCTCCTGCTATACATAAAAGAAAGAAGTTGTGGTATGTAAAACAATTCAAACGAGAAAACTGACGGCCTTTTTTATGTAAAAAAAGTGAACGGAAAACAAATATTTTACACATAAACAAACGACAACCACTGAATTACAGGCTCCTGAATGTATACCCGTAATAGTTTGAAACTATTTAACCGTTTATTTCAAATAATATGTATTAATGCCATGTGATGTACCATAGTGTTTGTGATTTCTGCAAAGAGGGAAGATGATCAATTTTGAAATTTGAAAGTTCTCGGAAACGAAAGAAAAATATGTTTACGAAAATTGAATATAATGTTTTTAGTGGTAACATGTTCATTTCAGCAGGTGCAGGTATTGAAATCAAGGCAGAGGTTACAGAAATAGGTAATGACTATAAATAAACCAATATGTCAAATTTATGATTGGTATAGTTGAGAAAGAAACGACGATAAATGACTCTTGATATATCGAAGGGTGTATTTCTTCTACCAGTCAGAATAGGATTTATTTTTATTCAGATGAACATAATCAATTATTGTTATGTTTGATCTGAAGAAAAAATCATACAGAGAAAAGCTAAAAATATACCGTAGAGGATATCACTACCATGCTGGACTTTTTAATTGACAACACATATGTTAAATATGGAGGTTTGGTATTCAACAGACTATTGAAATCCCAATGGATACCAATTGCGCTCCTCCACTTGCAGATTTGTTTTTGTATTCCTATGAAGCAGAATTTATCCAAGGGCTTGTACAAAAAGGAGAAAAGAAATTAGCCTAGTTTTTTATTTTAACCTTTCGGTATATTGACGATGTACTGTATCTTAATTATTAATTATGATAAATTCAGTGATTTCTTATATCTAATATATCCAAGTGAACTTGAAACTAAAGATGCTACCGACACAGATATATCTGCTTCAAATTTAGACCTTTCTCTTAATGACTACTGCTGGTAGGTTAAATACCAAAAATTATGACAAAGGCGATGATTTTAATTTTCCTATAGTCAACTTTCCATTTCTGTGAAGCAACATCCCATTTTTGATTGAAATAGCAAAACTCATCCTTTCCAATAATGAATTTACCTTTCATGGAAATTCATATCGCCAAATCATTGGAGCATCAATGGGAGCAACAGCTTCCCCTGAAATATGTGACATTGCTATTTACAATCACATAAACTCAATCCTTAAACACTCTCCAATCTCTGAAAAACTAATTTTTCATAAAAGAATGAGAGATGATGGACTTCTAATGGTGAAAGCAAAAGAGTCTGAAATTGACTTTATGTTTGAAAATGCAAATAAACAACATGACCTGCTAAAGTTCACTTACGAATGCAATAAACAGTCCATAAAATTTCTAGACCTAGAAATCTTCAAGGGCGAACGCTTCAAAAATACTGGTGTTTTAGACCTGAAATGTTTTACAAAGAAAACTGAAAAATTCCAATATCTTCATAAAAACTCAAACCATCCCATCTCAAACTTTAAATCTTTTATTAAAGGCGAAGGCATTCGTATACTTAGAAACACCAACAATGAAAGTGAATTTCAAACCAGAAAAAAATCTTTTTATTGAAAAACTGTTAGTAAGAGGATATAAACGGAAATTGGTAGAACAAATTCTATCAAAAATCAAATTCCAAGACAGACAAATTAAATTAAAGAAAAAGAACAAAGTTGAAAATAAATACAATGTATCATTCATTACAAATTATCATCCTCAAGCAGAAAAACTTCAAAAAGTTTTCAGGAAATACTGGCATCTTATTAAAACGGATTCTACAATGGGTGCTAAATTCCATAAAAACCTATCAATAGGTTTCAAAAGAAATAGAAACATTGGTGAATAAGTTAAACGAACTATAAAATAATTTATCTAAACCTCACAGTTCCTACTAAACATTTAACTGTGCGGAACTAATTAATGACCATCATGTAAACAACACATGTAAACTGATATTCTTCTGAGGACAAATTCGTACTCTGAAACGCTTAATTAATTAATTCAACATTGGTTGAAAAAGTTAAGAAAAACAAAAAAACAAATCAAACAGTGGAATTATTAAAAACACAATTCAGAAACGGTTTAAAATATTTAGAAATAAAAAAAAAAAAAAAAATTAAAGTAAAATAGTAATAAAAAAGAAATAAATTAAAAATCAAAAATTAAACACATCAAAACTAATCAAAACAAAAACAATAGGGGTGGTCTCTGATGAAGGTTTCCCTGGAATAAAAACATTTCCGAAATAACCCGAAACATTGCATACATAGCACAGTATCAATGTAAGGCAAGAGATATGATTCGCACCTAAATGGGTGGATATTGGATCAATTTCTATGAAATTGAATCTTATAATCAGCATAACTTTTTTTTATTACTAATACTAAAATAAGGCTTGCTCATAGTTATATACTTTAGTTCAGTCACGGACCCGCGATATCACGGGTGTGTTCTAGTATCATTGATAGATGTGCATGCTTCGACATTAAAGTATGTAGCAAAAGCAGATTAAAAGTTATATGGTTTGTAAATGACATCATACATAATCACAGAGAGTGTAGTATAATACATATGGGGTGAGGCCGAATCCATAGTGATAGTCATGGTTTCTATTTCTTGGGCTTTTCAAGTTCTTCCTTTATTTCGAAATAACCCAATAAGTATTAAAAAGATGTATCAGCAGGAAATATTTGAATCGAGGATACACTTTTTAGCTGGTGTTTAAATTTCATAAATTGACAACGGCGTCAGATCAAGTAAAGAAACACAAAATTTGGAAACTACCTTAACTTTATGTTAAGGTTTGCCAGTTGTGACGAAGGTGTATTTGTCTCCTGCTATACATAAAAGAAAGAAGTTGTGGTATGTAAAACAATTCAAACGAGAAAACTGACGGCCTTTTTTTATGTAAAAAAAGTGAACGGAAAACAAATATTTTACACATAAACAAACGACAACCACTGAATTACAGGCTCCTGCATGTATACCCGTAATAGTTTGAGACTATTTAACCGTTTATTTCAAATAATATGTATTAATGCCATGTGATGTACCATAGTGTTTGTGATTTCTGCAAAGAGGGAAGATGATCAATTTTGAAATTTGAAATTAGAGTTCTCGGAAACGAAAGAAAAATATGTTTGCGAAAATTGAATATAATGTTTTTAGTGGTAACATGTTCATTTCAGGAGGTGCAGGTATTGAAATCAAGGCAGAGGTTACAGAAATAGGTAATGACTATAAATAAACCAATATGTCAAATTTATGATTGGATATAGGAAGATGTGGTGTGAGTGCCAATGAGACAACTCTCCATCCAAATAACAATTTAAAAATTAAACCATTATAGGTTAAAGTACGACCTTCAACACGGAGCCTTGGTTCACACCGAACAACAAGCTATAAAGGGCCCCAAAATAACTAGTGTAAAACCATTCAAACGGGAAAACCAACGGTCTAATATATAAACAAAACGAGAAACGAGAAACACGTATATATTACATAAACAAACGACAACTACTGTACATCAGATTGGTATAGTTGAGAAAGAAACGACAATAAATGACTCTTGATATATCGATGGGTGTACTTCTTCTACCAGTCAGAATAGGATTTATTTTTATTCAGATGAACATAATCAATTATTGTTATTTTTGATCTGAAGAAAAAATCATACAGAGAAAAGCTACAAATACACCGAAGAGGATATCACTACCATGCTGGACTTTTTAATTGACAACACATATGTTAAATATGGAGGTTTGGTATTCAACAGACTATTGAAATCCCAATGGATACCAATTGCGCTCCTCCACTTGCAGATTTGTTTTTGTATTCCTATGAAGCAGAATTTATCCAAGGGCTTGTACAAAAAGGAGAAAAGAAATTAGCCTAGTCTTTTATTTTAACCTTTCGGTATATTGACGATGTACTGTCTCTTAATTATGAATTATGATAAATTCAGTGATTTCTTATATCTAATATATCCAAGTGAACTTGAAACTAAAGATGCTACCGACACAGATATATCTGCTTCAAATTTAGACCTATCTCTTAATGACTACTGCTGGTAGGTTAAATACCAAAAATTATGACAAAGGCGATGATTTTAATTTTCCTATAGTCAACTTTCCATTTCTGTGAAGCAACATCCCAGCGGCACTAGCATATGAAGTACATGTGTCTCAATTGCTACGTTACTCTAGAGCTAGATTAAAATACCACGATTTTGTTGAACGAGGAATACTTCTATCTCAAAAGTTGCTAAGACAGGACTATGAATCTATCAAATTGATGTCGTCACACAAGACATTTTACGGTCGCTATCATAAGCTGATTGGTCATTACGACAAAAGTGTGTTATATTCTCAGAATTATTTTATTTATCACTCGTGCATAGCTTCTCAATATAGGCAGTTTGTTCCTATATTTCTTATTTAAGTTATGACAGTAGAATTGAAAAAAAAACCACCACGAAATAAATATAATCAACAAACGATTGAAGGTATACAAAGAACAGTACTTCAATCAATTTAGAAGTCAAACTAATAAACAAAAACTATGGAATGACAGAAATAAGTACGTTACTAAGTATGTGGTCATGGTAATTGTTTCCTGCTTTAAATATTTCACCAAATATGCCTATTCACACTAATACCACTAGTGACATAAAAAACATACAAATTGTTAACTTATTCGTGTCCATGTTTATCATGATGCCTCATATGATAGTGCAGCTATAGTGTTATAAAGAGCATACCCTTCATACCAAGAGCTGTTGTAAATGAATGCCTGTGATACGAAAGCGTCTTTTAAATTATTTTCATTTTCGTCTGCAAACATATTCAATTTGGTTTCTAGTAGCTCCCCATGTTCTTCCCCAGGCAATATTATGCATTGAATGTGTCTTTTTCTAACCTCACTGCACAGACCAAGGGCTCTGTCTGTAATATATATATATATAAATTTCCAATATTAAATGTCACTTAACTTAACATTCAATTTCAAGCAAGACAACTGAAATGCATGCTTAAGTTAATAAGAAATCTTAAGTCCTACCGCCTCCTCTCATCCCTTTCCTCCTCTCTCTTCTTTTGTTTCATTCTTAATCTTCAACAATCCACTAAGCAGTGATATTTCTTCCCATCTGGCAGGTTTGACGTCTTTATTAATAAAGTTTTCACCTGATATGTATCAAAAGTCTTCATGCAATGTGATAGTCATGGTTTCTATTTTTGGGACTTTTTAAATTTTTCTTTATTTCGATATTACCCAATTTGTGTTAAAACGATTCATAAGCGGTGTACTATTCAAATAGAGTCAACAGTATTTAGCTGATGTTTGAATTTCAATAATTGATGGCGTCGACGGATGAAATTTAAAAAACAAGAAACTAAGAAACTACTTAACTACAAATACAGTTTGGCTGGATGAGACGATAGGATATGTGTCTCCTGTTATACATGTATACCCGTTATAGTTAGATAATGTGCATCTGTAATTTCAAAAAGACTTATATTACTACCATGTGAAAGTCCATAGGATTTGTGACTGCTACAAAAAAGGAAGATGACAAATTAAAAAGTTAAAATTAGAATTCTCCAAAACGAATGAAACATTTGTTTTGCAGCAATGGAACATAATGTTCGTATTTGTAATCATTTACCTTTCCATTCTTTGCAGGTATTCAAATAAAACCAGAGGTTACAGACATAGGTAATGACTATAAAAAAGCTGTCTAATTTTTGAATTATTCAAATAGTTCTAATTGACAAGAAACAGCAATATATGACTCCTGATAAAGCGAATGGTGTACTTCTTCCACAAGTCAAAGTGCAAAGTTTTTAATACATATTAACATGATCAATTAATTTTTATCTGGATCTTTAAATGAATCATGAATAGAATAGAACAATAAACATTGTGCAATGTTTTTATATTTTCCTTCTTCTAACAGTATTTCTGAAATTGATATTTTTTTTTTACAATTGCGAATCATTTAGCAATGGCTTTTTCCTTTTTTCTGGATTAATGTTCGAAATTGCGAACCAGGTTCATGTCGTTTTTTTCCCAATAATTTGTATTGTTATCACCCGTGCAATGATTCAACATTATTTAAGACAGTATTTTTGAAAACTGCAACATGGAGTAAACACAAACACATGATTTTCCATTTGTCTCGAAAAACAAATATCCTTTAAAATAAATAAATAAACAGACGATTGGATGAATACAAACAGCAGTACTTCTAATCTCATAAATCAATTGAGAAGGCAGAGTTACAAGCACAAACTATGGAATGACATATATAAGGATAATACTAATTGTTTTGACATGGTAAGTGTCTCCGGCTGATAATATATATCCAATTATGCAAATCAAAACTATTTCTCAAGCGACTTTTTATACAGCCAAAGGGTTTCGGTAAAACTATTCGTGTTTGTGGTCATACGTTAACTTCAAGGTTACGCGAGCAAAATGTTACGTGTACGTTTAGGTAGCTGCACCATCTGTAACGCTTACGTCTGGTGTACTCTCAACAAAATGAATTATGACTAGGAAAGTCATCACAGTTGAGTCTATCTGGATGATACCTGGGCCGCGTTCAATACCGTAGCTGCTACATAGTGCTATGTAGGTTTTGACTTTTGCACGTGTAGCTATATATTAGATGCTACATATTGATAGCAGCTACGTAGCCGCTACGTAGCAGCTACGATATTGAACTCAACCCTGTACTGTTCAATAATTTACCTAACCCAATCTTACAGTTTCACTTGTGATAGCAAAGAGTTTACACATTTTTCAAGTCAACCTTTCAATTTTTCGAATGGATATTGTAAACTAAGTGTTATTTTGATATTGAAATGAATCATAATTTGTATACAAACATTTAAAAAAGTGCAGATACTCATTCCGGCAGTCTTTCTAAAAAAAAGCAACAAAAAAAACATATTTCCACACTTGTCCATCTATCCCGAAATACGATTTTCCATAAAAAAAAAAGTTATATCTTAAGTAGACGGGAAAGCTTAGTTATGTCTTTTTTGACAATTTGCGAACGTGCATCGCTTGTATATATATATAGTTTGCAAGTAATTATCAATATATTATATAGATATATGAGATGTCTTATGTGTGCTAATGAGACAACTCTTTCCTCCGTGTTACTGTTTGTAAAAGTTAACCAATATTGCTCAATGCATGGTCTTCAAGATGGAGCCCTAATTTACAACGAAAAGCAACCCATAAAGTGCCCTAAAGTTGAGTTAAACCATTCAAACGGGAAATGATCAGCTATGTGAGGCTCGTCGTTTTGTCATTCAAATATTTTTTTAAAATTTTTTACGAATTAAGACATATTGTCCTGGTTGAGCTAATGGTCTTTTTAAAGACGTTACAATGCGGTTCATTATAACTGAACAAAATAGATTTAGACGTATACAAACGGAAATGGTAATTAATTTTCTCAAGGAAAAAGAAAATCACAAATATACTTAACTCAGAGGAAATTCAAATTAGAAAGGAACTAATCATGGCAAAAACAAATGAAAAAACACATCAAACACGAACGGACACAACTGTTAATAAACTTTCAAACAAGAAGCTTAATTTTGATGGACCTTTAAATATCAAATCGAGGAAAAATAAAAAAAAAAATGTGAAATACAAAATACACTAACACATAGAAATTAACAATTTGTAGAACAATCAAAGCAATACCCAATTTCATATCTAAAGAATGAATGATATACTAGCCTTTTTATTGATAAGTTGTGGTAATAGATGTGTTACATACGATATGGGCTTTGTTAGAACAGAAATGGCAATACCATATCATTACTGGGATACAATAGTTTTACATGATCTTGTTATCGTAATATATACCATATTTTTGTCAATTGTTTTTCAGCTGTTCAAACAGAAAGAAATGAGGCAATAGAGCAGTCTATAGGAGGTATTAAGCAAGATTATTAAAGGATAACTTTAGTTCATTTTATTGTTTTCAGAGGCAACTATATATGACATATATATATATATATATATATTGTAGGATCCTTTACTATAGATAATTTAGCTGATCTGTAACAATAACATCTTCATGCCTTATATATCATGTACTGTAGTACGCCGCAAGATTAAAACTGACGTGGAAAGGTAACATATGGCCACCGAAAGCTCTTTTTTGAGAGCCCAGGTGGTCGTGTGGTCTAGCGTGACGGCTGCAGTGCAGGCGATTTGGTGTCACGATATCACAGTAGCATGGGTTTGAATCCCGGCGAGGGAAGAACCAAAAATTTGCGAAAGCAAATTTACAGATCTAACATTGTTGGGTTGATGTTTAGACGAGTTGTATATATATATATATATATATTTATTGTTAGTAACGATATTATTAGTATCTGTCTATCGACACAACAGGGGTTTGTATCATTCTTCACAGTTCAAATCCTTACAAACTTCCACCAATAGCCTTGTTAGTGTGAGCGAGAATAGAAGGCGTGAATGAGTATACACATTTACTGAAGTGATAGATAGGATTTCTTTTTTTTAGGGCTTTTCAAAATTTTTCCTTTTAAAAAAATCCTTCTATAGGTTTAGAAAAAATGTACAATGTTTTAATCTCATTAATCGACAAAGATGACAAATGAAGGTAGGGAACACATCTGAACACATCTGAATAGAATTACTCCAAATACAGCGTGGTGTGTCGACTGAGTAATTATGTCGTGCAATACATGAATATCTATTCTTCAGAAATCGTGATAGTGTTGGAATTCTCAACCGTACATTACAAATGAGATATAAAAACGCTGTAATGGATCATAAGGTTTGTTATTATTTCTAAATAGGAAATTTGACAAATTGCAGAGTTGAAATCATCACAAAAGAAACAAAATCTTTTTGTGGTTATCAAACAAAATATTTGTAGTAGTAATGTTCTGGTTTTTTTTTATTTTTGCAGGTATTGAAACAAAACTGGAGGATTCAGAAAGAGGTGACAAGTATAAGATCCTAATCTGTCAACTTTATTATTTGTATCATCATCTTTAATTGAAAAGAAACAGCAAAACATGATAACTAATCTTCTTTAATTCAATCTGTTAAGTATTATTCGCCGACATTCTTTATCAAATGAGATTTATATACATATCCTGATTTAAATACCAACAATGAACAAAGTGCAAACTTTTTATATACCCTCCAACATTATATTTGAAGAAAGCAGCAAGAAACATCAACACAAAAATGATTGTCCCTCTATATCTAAACAAATAATCAATGAAAAATTCAAAACCAATTCTTCAGAGAACAATTAAAGGTCTTTCTACATCGATGATAAGAATAAAATTCAAACAAAGATGTTAGAAAATATCACTCCTTGTTAAATGTAATTTGGTACTCTAAACTGCTATAAAAAACTAAGATTAATTGGTATATGCAGAAGACTTAATTGTTTAAAATGAACAAGAAAGAATTTTTAGCAAAGGTAAAAATCTAGAACGTCAAATTGACCTCTGACTTTCACTTGATCTTGACCTCCAATTATAGGTCAGAGGTCAGTGACCTTAAATAAAAAAGCAAGTTTAATCACTTGTTTGGTTGTGGAGAAATACCGATTTCAAATACAAAAGGGGTGAAAACTCCTACTTTAATGGGTTGAAGTTGCACCTTATTATCAACAGTTATTTGGAAAACACATCATAGCATTAACTGTTACGGTATCTTTTGTATAAAGATAACAAGCAAAATTCAAAATTTAGAATATGACCTTGACTTTTGATCTAGACCTCAATTTCCGCCAAATGGACCAAGGACTCCATATCAAAAGACTTCAGGATTCTACGACTTATAATGTGTGAAGTTATCCAACATATCGCATATATGAAATTTTCAAAGGGTAATAACTCCCATAAGATGTCATCTGATCACTCCAGTCGAAATTAACCAAATCATTCTTAAGAGTAGACGTACAAGTTGGTGAAAATAGTTTGTTAAAATCTGTGACGGTTTTAGAAATATATCGATAACAAGCAAAAGGGGACGCGAAGAGCAACAAGAATAAGTGTTCGGTCACACAGGGTGAGTTTTGAAACCCCCATTACTGTACATCATTGGCCAAAAATCCATTCGATTTGTTATAAAACAAAGAAGCATCTCAGACGGGAGAAAAAAAATAATCAGAAGAAATCAAAAGGGGTTTCCACGAAAAGTGGTTGACCTAATAAATGAATTAACAGACGGCTGGACAAATACAAACAACTATACTTCGAATCTCAAAAACTAATTTATAAGACACAGTATCAAACAAAACTGTGAAATGACAAACACAAGTACGACATTAAGTATGTGGATAAGGTAAATGTCCTCTGCTTTAAATATTTCACAAACTATACAAATCCACACTAAAGTCACTAGTGACATGAAACACAGACAAATCGTTAACTTATCCGTGGTCTTTGTCGTAAAACGCACGCAGTCTCCATGTTAGTCATTATGCCTGATAAGATGATGCAGGAGTGGTTTTGTAAAGAGCATACTGTTCATATAAAGAGCTGTTATTTTAATATGTTAGTGAATGCCTGTGATACAGAAGCGTCTTTTAAAAAGATTTGATAGCTTTAAATCTGCAAGCTTTATGTTTGTTGATTTTTTTTAAAGATTGTACAACCAAGATGTTATAAAAATAATAATCAAATTCAAGGTAAATATTCGACTTCCAACTTAAATACAAATCATTGATTTGAATTGAGTATTTCTGATTGTTTTTGTGACGCAGTGTTTAAAGAATAGTTTCACGTCTTGACCCATTCTTTTTATAATGGTTCTGTAAGAAAACTGTTGTCAGAGAAGATATTGTCATGATCCATGTTGCAATTTCACAGTATCTTTTGTCAATGATGCCCAATCGCTCCCATTGTTATATATTCTGCAATTAGAAACAACCTCAATATAAAATGAATTAAATTTCCAACTGGAACTGGTGGCAATTTATAACAAAGCTAAATATAGAAGCACAATAGAGCAGAATTAAAGCGTCGTTACGCCAGAACAAATTGTTGTTTTAAACACTCATTGTACGATGACCTATAGTTAGATAAATCTAAATTATAAAAATAGATATCAATATGCATGATGGGGTTTTGTTTCCTCATTTGCTCATCTGTTTTTCCCTCGACAAATGAGAAGGTACCAATTTTAAGACCCTCATTTGCTACCATGGACAACTTAAGGGTTGATGTAACAGGTGATAATTAATAAAATATGTTTAAAAAGTAACATAAAAACCCAAACAAAACTAATCATATACAACAGTTGGGCAAACCTTTATTTTTTGTGTAAAAAATGTTAAAGGAAAAGTATAATTATGTTAATAGGCGAAAAATAATCTAAAGATTTGAATAAAAAAAACTTTTTCTTCAAAAGATGTAACAAAAACTAGAATTGATTCATTAGTAACTGTGAAAAGGCCAAAATAGTTTATTTTAACAAGATTTATTTATTATCACAAGAACTATATTTATTTCTATATTTCTAGATGTTCAAACCAAAAGAAATGATGTAATAGAGCAGCCAGATGGAGGTTAGAAAAACTAGTATTTATTGAGCATAATAATATTGTTTGTACCTTTGTAACAAAACAAGAATATCTGTTCGGTCACACAGGGTGAGTTTTGAAACCCCCATTACAGTACAACATCATTGACCAAAAATCCATTCGATTTGTTATAAAACAAAAAAGCATCTCAGACGGGAGAAAAAATAATCAGAAGAAATCAAAAGGGGTTTCCACGAAAAGTGGTTGACCTAATAAATGAATTAACAGACGGCTGGACAAATACAAACAACTATACTTCGAATCTCAAAAACTAATTTATAAGACACAGTATCAAACAAAACTGTGAAATGACAAACACAAGTACGACATTAAGTATGTGGATAAGGTAAATGTCCTCTGCTTTAAATATTTCACAAACTATACAAATCCACACTAAAGTCACTAGTGACATGAAACACAGACAAATCGTTAACTTATCCGTGGTCTTTGTCGTAAAACGCACGCAGTCTCCATGTTAGTCATTATGCCTGATAAGATGATGCAGGAGTGGTTTTGTGAAGAGCATACTGTTCATATAAAGAGCTGTTATTTTAATATGTTAGTGAATGCCTGTGATACAGAAGCGTCTTTTAAAAAGATTTGATAGCTTTAAATCTGCAAGCTTTATGTTTGTTGATTTTTTTATTTAACTATATCAATTGTTTTTTAAAGGTTGTACAACCAAGTTGTTATAAAAATAATGATCAAATGCAAGGCAAATATTCGACTTTAAACTTTATCCTCCAGCTTAAATACAAATCATTGATTTGAATTGAGTATTTCTGATTGTTTTTGTGACGCAGTGTTTAAAGAATAGTTTCACGTCTCGACCCATTCTTTTTATAATGGTTCTGTAAGAAAACTGTTGTCATAAAGATCTATATCAAATGTATTTAGGAAGAAAGAGTAATAAAAATACGAGTTTGGGTAATTCGAACTTTACCTGATCACACAATACAAGGAATTAAGCTTTAATAGTGTAATTGTTAAGGTGCTGTTTTGAGGTTAATGAAAAGTGTG
This sequence comes from Mytilus trossulus, assembly GCF_036588685.1. Taxonomy (NCBI): domain Eukaryota; kingdom Metazoa; phylum Mollusca; class Bivalvia; order Mytilida; family Mytilidae; genus Mytilus; species Mytilus trossulus. The sequence goes on from NC_086382.1 coordinate 55,092,909, forward strand.
GTAAAATGACGATACATTGTAGGATAATCTTTATAAGGCATACAAATGTCAGTATTCATCGCAGAAACTAACAGAACCTTTAAATAGACTTATTAAGAAGAGATATACTTACGATACTGGTGTCAGGTCGTTAAAGATTGCATATTTTGGCTTTAATATTGATTCACTTATAGGGTCTTTGCATCGGAACTAAACACATTTATTCAAAAACCAGTTGTTGGCATAACACGGGTTATGTTCTTCTCATATATGTTATGATGGTATAATACTAAACCCATAACGGGAGGGATTGTGCATGATTTTCATATGATGAAATCATAATCTTTCAATCAGTTTAATTGAAGTCTGGAGCTGATATGTCAGTTAACTGCTAGTAGTCTGTTGTTATTTATGTATAATTGTCATTTTGTTTATTTTCTTTGGTTACATCTTCTGATATCAGACTCGGACGTCTCTTGAATTGAATTTCAAATGTACGTATTGTTATGCGTTTACTTTTCTACATTGGCTAGAGGTATAGGGGGAGGGTTGAGATCTCATAAACATTTTTAACCTCGCCGCATTTTTGCGCCTGTCCCAGTCAGGAGCCTCTGGTCTTTGTTAGTATTGTATTTTTTTAATTTTAGTTTCTTGTGTACAATTTGGAAATTAGTATGGCGTTCATTATCACTGAACTTGTATACATTTGTTAAGGGGGCAGCTGAAAGACGCCTCCGGGTGCGGGAATTTCTCGTTACATTGAAGACCTGTTGGTGACCTTCTGCTGTTGTGTTTTCTACGGTCGGGTTGTTGTCTCTTTGATACATTTCCTATTTCCATTCTAAATTTTAGAATGTATTTTAAGACCTTTGAGATGCACGTGTTTGAAGCATAACTTAACATCTTCTCTGTTTCTTTAACGATGACCAACCAATTGTTAAAAACAGAAATGTTCAAATGCAAGACAAAGATCTTGAACTTTATTCTTCAACTTAAATAGAAATAATTGATTTGAAGTATTTGAGTAGATATTGAAATATTTCTCGTGTTTCGAATCAGAGATGATATTGTCATGATCCATGTTGCAATTTCACAGTATCTTTTAAAACGTAAATTTGGTATGTATTTATTGCAATGAAGAATAAAAATAAAGACTAAAAAGTGTATACAAACATGAGTTTACTTCGGGATTTGTAAGCATAACACGTTCAATTTGTCAATGATGCCCAATCGCTCCCATTATTATATATTCTGCAATTAGAAACAACCTCAATATAAAAGGAATTGCATTTCCAACCGGAACTGGGGGCAATTTATAACAAAGTTAAATATAGAAGCACAATAGAGCAGAATTAAAGCGTCGTTACGCCAGAACAAGTGTTGTTTTAAACACTCATTGTAATAGGCCATACGATGACCTATAGTTAGATAAATCTTGGAAAGAAATATACAGATATAATGAATACTGTTGTCAAATGAGTATATATGGTGTGATGTATTAATATATAAATAGATAATAAGTACATGTACATCTGTACATAAATACTTAATAATTATAAAAAAAGATATCAATATTCATAAAGGGATTTTGTTTGTTCATTTGCTCAACTGTTTTTCCCTCGACAAATGAGAAGGTACCAATTTTAGGACCCTTATTTGCTACCATGGATAACTTAAGGGTTTGTAACAGGTGATAATTAATAAAATATGTTTTAAAAGTAACATAAAAACCCAAACAAAACTAATCATATACAACAGTTGGGCAAACCTTTTTTTTGTGTAAAAAATGTTAAAGGAAAAGTATAATTATGTTAATAGGCGAAAAATTATCTAAAGATTTGAATAAAAAAAACTTTTTCTTCAAAAATGTAACAAAAACTAGAATTGATTCATTAGTAACTGTGAAAAGTCCAAAATAGTTTATTTTAACAAGATTTATTTATTATCACAAGAACTATATTTATTTCTATATTTCTAGATGTTCAAACCAAAAGAAATGATGTAATAGAGCAGCCAGATGGAGGTTAGAAAAACTAATATTGATTGAACATAATGATATTGTTTGTATCTTTCTAACAAAACAAGAAAAGTTAGTATCATTACAACTACTAATCATTATAAACACTCGCTGAAAGCTCTGTTGTTGGTGTGAGAGGGATTATAAAGCGTGCATTATTATACCCATGTACTGTTGTGATAATCATGGTTTCTATTTCTTGGGCTTTTCAAGTTCTTCCTTTATTTCAATAGAACCCAAATTTTATTCAACAGATTTATACGCAGTGCACTATTTAAATCGAGGCAAAAGTATTTAGCTGATGTTTTAATCTCCATCATCGATGACGGCGACAGATTAAGAAAAAAAAATAAAATAGAAAACTACCGGAACTCAAAGTAAAGGTTGGCCGATTGTGAGGACGGGGTATTTGTCTCCTGCTATACATGTATACCCGTTATAGTTAGAGAACATTCAACCGTTCTTCTAAAATGATATCTATCGCTGCAATGTGATGGTTCTTATGTTTCCGTTTCTGTGTGTGTTACATTTAAGTGTTATGTCGTTGTTCTCCTCTTATATTTAATGCGTTTCCCTCGGTTTTAGTTTGTTACCCCGATTTTATTTTTTGTCGATGGATTTATGAGTTTTGAACAGCGGTATACTACTGTTGAATTTATTTGTGACTCCTGCAGGAAAGGAAGATGACAGATATGAAAGTTGAAATCCAAATTTTCTGAAACGAATGAAAAATTTGTTTTGCAGCAATGGAATAAAATGTTCGTATTGTAACCATGTTTTGTTTTAAATTTTTGCACGTACTGAAATAAAACAAGAGGTTAAAGAAATAGGTAATAACTGTAAATAAAATTTATGATTGTATAAATATAGATTCTACCACTGTATCGAGTGCAATACGATATTTATCCACTGGAGACAGTTAAATGTCGTAAGAGATTTTGTGGTGGAATCTGTTTTCTAATAATTTTCAAACAATACGCAGTCAAACCTATTCCTTCTTTGCGACTGATTTGCAAACAGATGTGTTCTTTTTATGTGACGGCATCAGGCATGGTCGCCTTTTTTCATGTCGTCACAATAGGAAATTCTGAGGAAAAAAAGAAAATTCGACACCACAATCGGATTTTAACCAAGGAAGAACTGAGATCAAACGAACAACACGTTGATTTTTTTTTATACAATGGGTGTAGAAAGGGATGAATTGATGAACAATAAGAGAAATAGTTTTAATTGAAAACAGGTCAAAGCAGTTTTTATACAAATTAACATAATTGATTTACTGTTATTTTGATCGTTAGATGAATCATGAATTGAAAAGAACATTAAGCATAGTGCAAATTCTGTATATTTTCCTTCTGACAGTATTTCCGAAAACAGCACCAAACATAAAATTATTACCCATTCAGAAGACGAATCCAAAGAAGGTGCGGACATGTAACTCATAGGTCTTTATGATACATTTTTACAATTTGCGAACCATAGAGCATAGGATTTTTTCCAAATTATTGGTATTTATCACCGGTGCATAGCTTCTCAATGTATACTGTCCGTTCCTTCATTATTTCTGACAGTATTTCTGAAAATAGCAACACGAAATAAATACAAAAACACGATAGTCATTATATCTCAAAAACCAAATATTTGTAACTAAATGAATCAACAGACTACCGAATGAGTACAACCAACTGTACTTCAAATCTTATCAATCTATGAAGAAGGCAAAGTAACAAAAAAACTATGGAATAACGGAAACAAGTTCTAAACTAAGCATTTGTACAGGGTAATTGTCTCCTGCTTTATATATATATCCAATTATGTCAATCCACATTTTTATTCTTCGCGAGTGACTTGGTACACAGCCGAATCGTTTCGGTTTAGCTATTCGTGTTGGTGGTCGTACAGGAACTTTAGGGGTACGCTAAAAGAAGTGTTACGTAGGTGAATCACCTATAACGCGTACCTCTGGCGCACTTTTAACAACATGAATTATGACACAAACAGACCTCAGAGTTGAGTCTATCTTGAAGCTACCTGTACTGTTCAATATTTTACCTAACCCAATTTTACAGTTTACTCATTTGACTGCAAAGGGTTTACTACCTTTTCAAGTCAATTTTTTTATTTTTCCTAATGCACATTGTTAATTATGTGTTATTTTGATCCAGATATGAATCACAATTTGAATACAAACATTCAACAAAGTGCTAATTTCCTATATTCCTATAGTGTCCCTCCATCTAATAATATAATTTTCATTAGAAAATTTTCATCTAGAGTAGCCGCGAAAACCTTTTTTGACAATTTGCGAACGTGCATAGGTTGCCGATGTATACAGTTTGTATGTAATTATCAGCCTATTATATATATATATATACATGTAAAGATGTGGTATGAGTGCCAATGAGACAACTCCCTCATCAAGTCATTAAATCGTTTGTTAAAGTAGACTTATATAGATCAAAGTACTGTATTTAAGACGGGGACTTGAAACACACCGAACATCAACCCATAACGGGCTCTAATAATTAGTAAAACCATTCAAACGGTGAGTGTTCAGCTATTTGGGGCTCTTCGTGATATCATTTAAATAAAAGAAGTGACTCGACTAGCAGAAGTGACTCGACTAGCATCGATCTCCAATTTTGAAGGTTAACAGCTACAAAATAGGTACACGTGTTGCTTTGAAACACTAATAACATAACTCTTTCAAAATTTAACATACCAATACGTATTTTCCTGTTTAAGTTATCTGTTCTAGCTTTTTATGACGTTACAATGGGGTTCATAATAATTCGACAAAATGGATCTAGAATAGCAGAAACAAGTACGATACTAAGTATATAGACGAAGTAATTGGCTTTATGTTTCAATGTTTCACCCATTATGACTTGTAACACAGACAAACCGTTACAATTTACCATTTGGTTGTCCGAACTGTAAAGCTTTTAAAGTGCAGATTCTAGTCGTTGTTTCAGTTGTGTTAACGAAAAGAGCCTACTCATCTGATATAGACCTGTTGGTTTGATATTCAAATGAATGCATATAATACCTAATTGTTTACAAGGGAAATTTATATAGCTATTGATTAAGCAGCTTTATTTTTTATTTATTGTTTAGATTTTGATATTCAACTATATCAAATCGAGGAAATATTAAAAATTGTGAAAATGAAAATACACAAACAAATAAAAATGAAGAATTTTAAGAACAAACAAAGCAATACCCAATTTCATATCTAAAGACAAATTTTATGACCTTTTTATTTATAAGTTGTTGGAATACATGCATTACATAAAATATGGTCTTTGTTAGAATAGAATGACAATAAAATATAATCCCTGGGATATAATAATAGTTATGAAACGTTCAAAATGTATCATTATCGTATTATTAACCATATTTATTTCTATTTTTTTCAGCTGTTCAAACAGAAAGAAGTGATCTAACAGTGCAATCGCCCGGAGGTATTAACAATGATTGTTTAAGGATTATTTTACTTCATTTAATGGTTTTCAGATACAGTTATATATTTTTCTCTAATTCTTCGTCAATTTATCCTTTTCTGACCCTTTGAATAAAAAAAATTTAATCAACGTGTAATTCAGTTCTTCATTGGTTAAAATCCGATTGTGACGTCGAATTTTCTTGTTTTCCTCTGAATTTCCTATTGTGATGGCATAAACAAAGGCGACCATGCCTGGTGACGTCCAATGGAAAGAACACATTTCTTTTTGCAGATCAGTCGCAAAGAAGGAAGTTTGCCTTCGTATTGTTTGAAAATCATTAGAAAAATAGATTCCACCTTCAAATCTCGTGTAATACGATATTTATCCACTTTCGACAGTTAAATTCTAAATATTTAAAACAAGCCTCGCGTTTTAAAATTTAACTGTCTCGAGTAGATCAATATCATATTACACTCGATGCAGTGGTAGAATATGTATACGTATAATGCAATTTTCTAAATTCTCTTTATTCAAACAACATAAATTATTAATATACTAGACTACATAATTTCTAACTTGTCATGCACGATGGCAATTCTCAATACATGAACATTTTAAATGTTCTTCTCAAAATCAACCACCTTTAATAAAGGTAAATTATCTCTCAAGAAAATGAGATCATCGTTACAATCAGGGTACTTGTTGATGTTTACATATTGATACCAATATTCTCTTATTTGTGTGACTGAAAAAATGCATCTTGTGCTGATCATGGAAACATTGCCTACGGTTGTTGTTAAAGCAATTAATTTACCGCAAATTTTGGCCAATTGTTGTACCTGACCCTTTAACTAGAATTTTATATTAAAGCTATCAAATTAACGCTATCATCTATTTTTCTTTGAGGAATTTGTAATTTGCAAGAAATTAAATTTCATAAAAAGCTTACCATTCAACATGCTGTGAAGGTATCCATATATACCTGTCCTTGTATGTCACAAACCAGAATCGATCAAGTCTGCTTTGATTCTTTGAGCGTGATTTTCAAATAGTTCATAACTATCTTCAATTCCAAAACTATCATTTAAGTAAACAACTACCGTTATGCTAAATTTACGCCAGTGCCTGACCAATTGTCTCACAGCTGTAACAAAAATACATCCGCCAGAGCTTAAACCAAATGGCAACACAGTACAAACATGAAATTCTCCTTACCACGAAAATACTTTTGATGTTGTTTAAACAGTACATGTTTGAGTGATGATATCCTGACTTCAAATCAAAAACATACACAAAAAAATTTGAATGTACATGTTAAGGTAAAGTTTTTTCAATCTTCGAATTTGACTTTGTTTAAGACCACTTATTTATTTTCATGTGTAAGAAATCTGTGCTTACCTTTACGGTTAACTGAAACAGTTAAAGGGTTAAAACATGTGACATAATTGATACACGTTTTACTAAACATCCAGATAAAAACTCTTTAATTGCCTTTAATACAAAATCTGAATGCTCTAACGAAGATTTAGTATTTTTTTAAATAAATATTTTCAGGCTCTTTTAATAAAGGTATTTTGTAACCATTTTCAATAACATCCAAAAAAAAATAAATAGAAGCGTTAATACTTTTCTAGAAGTTTACAGAATTTTCAGCCTGTCTTTAACAAAAAAATCTGCATATTCTTTTTCATATTCAAAAGAAGATCCATAAAACATATTGTACTTGAAAAGTATCTGTATGAGCGCTGAAATTCTTAAGTTTCTATTGGAGCTCCAAATCCAGTCTTGGTTTTGTTTTGCACTCTGATGTCCAATATCCAAAAAGTCCACACCTTTATCACATATCTCCTTCCCTGGACCTTTTGACCTGGTTTCCGTAACCATGTCTGCTCCCACGAAAGGGCGGCATGCTGACAACTGAAATTGTATTTTGCGCTGTTTGAGTCTTTTCGTACATACTGATTCTTGTCTGCGGAATTTACGGACTTCAACTTGCTTACTGCACGGTTGTCGGTTGTACTTATCTTCTTGTCATCCCCGGATTCGCTTGCTTAATCATCGGATAGACATTCTTGTACGATCTTCAATCTTCCTTCCGAATTATCGGCAAGCTTGTTTGTTTTCTTAAGCGTGTTAAAAGCCTCATTTGGGATAGTCACAACTTTCTCCGACTTGTTTCTCCCGAGAAAAGCCAACGCTCTATGTACCAAATCCTATAAATCAATGTTCAGCTCGTACTGGACCTCATGACTTTGAAAGAGTTTTCAGTTTTTTTAACCTTTACTCCAAAGTATGCGTGTTGTCTGTGAAAGAAGTTTCAATACCTGACAGCCCAGTGTCCATTTATGTCTTGAGAAGCAAAAACAAGTCTGCATGAGACATTAAATGTGGATTTCTAGTAGACGTTTCTTGTTCGCCCGATAAATCTAAAGTTTCCTTCTCCATGCTATCAATTATTTATATTAGGAGTTTTTTTCTCCCTCATTTACTCATTTGCCTCTCCCCGACACCTGAGATGGCTAAAAGTTCGTTGTCCCTTATTGTATAGAATTTAAGAAACTTAGATTTTTGAATTGTCATACATTGTAGACACAAATAGGCAAACAACTATTTTTTGTGTGATAAATGTTAAACGAAAAGTATAATTATGTTTGTAGAAAAGATGTAGAAAAATATTTATGTGAAATATGTAGTAAAAACTAGAAGTGACCAAGTGGAAGCTTTGATCAAGGAAATACATAAGTAACTCTGAAAAGCTCAAATATGTATCTTTTTACAAGATTTTTTTTTATCGTAACATGAACCGTATTTAGTTTTGTACTTTTCAGCTGTACAAACAGAAAGAAATGATGTGATAGAGCAGCAAGATGGAGGTAACTCGAAATAGTATACATTGATAATAACGATATTGTTTTTATCTTTCTAATATGGAACGCCATAACTGTCTTGTTATGACCAATTTCATTATATGATGTGCATTTACCTTTATAAGATGTGCACTTGTCATTTTATGATGTGCAAACACCTTTATATGACATGCAAATATGCTTATATTATATGCAAGTATCCTTATATGATGTCAAAACATCTTTAAATGATGTCCAAATATCTTTATATGATGTCTAAACATCTTTACATTATGTGCATCTACACTTATATGATATGCAACTACACTTATATGATGTGCAATTACACTAATATGATGTGCATGCATACTTATATGATGTGCATACATACTTATATGATGTAAATATGTACTTATATGATGTGAAAAAGATGTCCCAAATGACTTATATGATTTGCAAATGTCCTAATATGATGTCAAATGTCCTTATATGATGTGAAAATGTCCTTATATGATAAGCAAATATACTTATATGATGTCCAAACATCTTTAAATGATGCACGTCATATAAAGGTGGTTGCACATCATTTAATGACAAGTGCACATACTATAATGGAAAATGCACATCAAATAAGGACATTTGCACATCATATAAGTACTTTTGCTCATAATATAAGTATATGTGCACATCATAAAAGGATATTTATACATCATATAAGAATGATTTCACATCATATAAGTATGTTTGCAGATCATATAAGAACATTTGCACATCATATAGGTATTTATACACACCATATATGTATATGTGCACATCATATAAGTATATATGCACATCATATAGAGATGTTTGGACATCATATATAGATACTTGCACTTACTATAAGCATATTTATACGTCATATAAAGGTGTTTGCACATCATATAAGGACAAGTGCACATCATGTAAAGGTAAATGCACATCACATAATAATACGTGCACATCATATAAAGGTTATGTACATCATATAATGAAAATGGGCATAACAAGACAGGTTTGGCGTTCCATATTCTAACATCACTACAGTGTTTTGTATCATTTCAAACATTATCCCTATCCTCATCCTTTTAAACTTCCACAGAAAGCTCTTTTGTTAGGGTGAGAGGAATTATGAAGCGTGCATTAGAATACACATCTACTGTTGTGATAGTCATGGGTTCTATTTCTTGATCTTTTGAAAAGTTTCCTTTGTTTCGATATAACCCAATTTTTATTATAAAGATGTTTAATCAGTGAACTATTTAAATCGAGGCAACACTATTTAGCTGATGTTTTAATCTCAATAATCGATGACGGCGACAGATTAAGTAAACAAACAAAAAAATTGGAAACTACCTGAACTCAAAGTAAAGGTTGGCCGGTTGTGACGACGGAGTATTTGTCTCCTGCTATATATATGTATACCCGTGATAGTACGAGAATTGTCAACCGCATATTGCACATAATGTATAATAATGCCATGTGATTGATCATAGTGATTGTGAATACTGCAAAAGGGAAGATGACAAATTGGAAAGTTGTACATTGTTGTCATTTCGTTTCATTTTCCTGTCTACATCATTGACATTGACGATATCGCGAGGTCGACAATGTTGACATGATATGGTACAACGATGTCGAAATCGTTTCATAATCTTGTCTACATCGTTTACAATGACGGTGTCGCGAAAAAGACAATATCAACACGATAGTGTAAAACGTTGTCGATACCTTTTCAAACTCTTGTTTGCATCGTTAACATTGCCAATATCGGTAACACATAAGTCGTGTTTACCTTGTTAATTTAGAAAACAACCATGACGACATGGTTTTGTACTACTTTATCCATATCCTTTCATCATCTTGTCGTTGTATGATTGGTATTGCCGACATCGCGAAAAAGACAATGTCAAAACATTGTTTTAAAACGTGATATATAGTGTAATACTTCTGATATCATTTGCATATCTATAAATACTTGAATTGGATTGGTCAGTTAGAACTCTCTTGGTTTACACTTCGATAAACCATGTTTCTGAAACTACTTTCGTAATCTATTCATGCGCGATACACATTCTTGCAGGGATACTGGGATTTTCAGCAAGTAAAGATTATAAAACAATTGCATAATAGTTGTTTCTATTCTAATGCATATTTAACAAACAAAAAGAAAGAAAGAAAATAAATAAATAAAATTCCGGGAAATTTCACGAATCATTTGGCTAATTTACGTCATGGCAAAACACGACATCATACGATTGAAAACCTACAGATGGAATATTATTTCGTTGCTTGTACGCTTCAGATTCGGATAGTATCTAATTAAAATAAAGTTTTGAAGGTAGGTGCTAGTTCATTTTAGATTCTGTTGCATTTATCGAACATTTAAGTTTTTTAGGAGGTCAAGATGGCGGCGTACTCCTTAGTTGCGACATGCCATCATGCTTCTGATTGTACATATAGAAGCATGCCTGCCATCAAATTAATAATGTAAACTTATTATCGCGTATGTTTGGCTGAAGAATTATGAGGATTAAACACATTTTTCTAGAGGTTATTGATGTCTAAACCGGGTCTCTAACTCACAAACTTTTATTCAGTTTGTGAGTTAATCGCCCCGGTTTACACATCAATAATCTCTCGAAACAAGAGGCTTTCAAGAGCCTGAATCGCTCACCTTAATTTTTTTGCTTAAATCTCTCATCAATGATTATTTTGACTTTTCAATTTATTTAAATGTTCTTTGAATCGTCCTATTTTCTTCAAAAGCAAAAAAAAAATCATTTTCTACTATGTTCTATTTAAGCCATAGGAGCTATGTTTCTTGACATACAAGGAAATAAAATAAAAAAATTATACTAGATACTCTTAAACTCATTTAGCCTAAGTTTGGCTGAAACTGATACTGCAGTTTCAAAGGAGAAGATTTTTTGTAAAGTAAGTCAACATGATGAACAAATTGTGAAAAAAGTCTTCAAAGGGCAATAACTCCTTAAGGGGTCAATTAACAGTTTTGTCAAATTGACTTATTTGTAGATCTTACTTTGCTTAATATTTTTGCTATTTACAGTTTATCTTTATCTATAATAATATTCAAGATAATAACCAAAAACTGCAAAATTTCTTTAAAATCATCAATTCAGGGGCATTATACCTGCAAAACCAGTTACCCGATTCGGCTATATATTTCAGGACAGGTAGACCTTGACCTATTAAATACTTTAACATCTTGTCTTATTTGCTCTAAATGCTGGAGTTTTTGAGATATAAGCCAAAAACTGCTATTTTTAGCCATGACGGCCATGTTTTTTGACGAAATAGAAAATAAAACACAAACTTTATTATATACACCCTGCTGTTCATTCAGTTAAAGTTTGGTTGAATTTGATTGAGGACTTTAAGGGGAGAAGATTGTTTAAAGGTTAGCAAATATGTTGCACTCACACCACATCTTCCTATATCTATGATGAACAAATTGTGAAAAATTGTCATTAAAGGACAATAACCCCTTAAGGTGTCAATTGACAATTTTGGTCATATTAACTTATTTGTAGATCTTACTTTGCTGATCATTTTTGCTGTTCACAGTTTATCTTTATCTATAATAATATTCAAGATAATGACAAAAACCTGCAAAAATTCCTTAAAATTACCAATTAAGTGGCAGCAACCCAACAATGGGTTATTTGATTCATCTGAAAATATCAGGGCTGATAGATCTTGACCTAATAAACATTTCCACCCCATGTCAGATTTGCTCTAAATGCCTTCGTTTTTGAGATATAAGCCAAAAACTGCATTTGACCCCTATGTTCTATTTTTAGCAATGGCGACCATGTTTGTTGATAGATAAAAAAATCAGATACAATTTATAAACTAGATACCCTAAGGAACATTCAGTTAAAGTTTGGAAGTATTCGGCGTAGTAGTTTCAGAGGAGAAGATTCTTGAAATAGTTTACGACGACGACAGACGACGACGACAGACGACGGACGACGGACGCCAAGTGATGGCATAAGCTCACATGGCTATGCCAGGTGAGCTAAAATGTGTTTAATCCTATAAACAACGCAAAAATGACAATGAAGAAAACGAAGAAGAGGAGGAGGAGGAACAGGAGGAGGAGAAGATAGAGATTTGCAAACGTTTAAAAACTGTCCAAATAAGTACAACTATAAAGATCATCGACACGTAATATAAATAATTATTTGAAATTGAAATTGATAATTTTCTTGATTTTTTATCGTTGGCATTGCCGACATCGGGAAAAAGACACTGTATTAACATTGTTTTACAAAGTAATCTATAATTTCAACATTGCAAAGATAAAAATGTTAATGATAAACTAAACAGTTCTTTATTAACAAAAAATCAGTAAAAACAACAAACTGCTTTGCATAGTTAAATTATTAATGCTATGCCTTTATGAAATAGTACCTTCGATCCGCAAATTTAGTGCATTAACATCCTTTACAACTATACAATCATCAGATGGACAAACTGGCACAATGACGAGCTCAGCAACACACTTTCCCTAATTTGATAACTGTAATTGCGTTAAGCACAGAATTATTAATAACTTTGGGTATATTGAACCCAGAATTTAAAAAAAAAGAATAATAAACAAATAAACAAAAACATACACAAACAAACACTCTTTCACAATATACGACGAATGTTATATTCTTATAAAAGTACTATTGCATGATCAATGCAATGTGCAGCGTCTAACAATGTCAGTAAATAATGTTCAAAACGGATGAACAAAAAACTCAACATCCCATTAAGTTTCACTCATATATTTCGCTACAGTACAAAAATATGTATGCAAGTTATACCTTGTATACCAGAAGGAGTGTTCAAGTATTGCCTAAAACTACACGCGCATTTTAGTAGGGACGACATCAAAAGTTTAATGTAGGACGAAAAACTTAATTCATATAGTTTTTTTCACTGTCCCCTCTACCCCCCATCTTAACTTAATTTGCAAAAAAATGATTGACTAATAAGGATATATATAAAATCGATGTCAATTAAACATAATTTTATATAGCAATTTATACCCCCCCCCCAAACTATTTGAATTAAGTTTTTTATCCTTCATTGATAATTTGATGTCGTCCCTAACTTTATTAGTTTTGAATAAATTCCTGTTTATAATTTTTAAGCAATATCATTTAAGTAAAATACTATGAGCTTGCAATCTTTACTCCATTCATTTAACCCTTAATATGTAAACCTCTACGTAATGTTAAAATGTTAAAAAAAAAAAGAAAGATAATTCAACTATATATGATAACATTGACAGGCAAATCTATTAAAAAAAAAATATGAAACATATACTGAGTGTATCGTATTACTAACACAGTAATATCGGCATTGTCAACAATGTGGACAGCAATAGTACGATGTAAACTATGTTGTAACAATGTTGTCAACTTTGCGATCACGGCAATGTCAACGATGTCGACAACGAAGGAGACGATGTTAACGATGTCATCCCGATGCTGTCAACATCGCATTATCGGTTATGTCGACAATGTAGAAAGCTATAAAAACGATGTTGACGATGTCGTCACGATGTTGTTAGCATTACAATTTTCTCCTGCTTTTAATATATATCCATTTATGCCAATCCACATTTGTTTAACAAGTGACTTGTTATACAGTCAAATCGTTTCGGTTAAGCTGTTGATTGTTGTACGTCAACTTCAAGAGTTTGCGAAAAAAGCTCTAGGAAGGTGAACCACCTGCTACGCGTATTTCTGGAGTACTTAAAACAAGTTGCTTTCTTTAAAAAAAAGAAAAGCAATACATGAACCTTAGACCGCTGACTGCCGGGTCACAACAAGATTGTTGCTGAATTTGTGTTTGCTTTTGAATTGAAATAATAAATTGACTGTGAATAGAAGAAGCCAGTTGAAAGTATATATTTACAGCTTCTATTTAAATAGTTATTTTAAAGCTCGACTATTTTATTTATTACTTGGGAATGTATATAATGTTTCCGTTTATAACTTTTTGGCAAATCCTAATTTCTACTGACCGGATGATTTATGCAAATTGCACAATCCTATCGCAATATAAATTTTTGCACTCAGTTTGCTTTATAATCTAGAATTCTGAATGCATTTATTTTATCTATCATAATTTTATATTTTGTTCTCATGATAGCTGTTGTATGCGGTGAAATCTGTGTCATGCAATTGATTGTGACCTCTTATGAAGAGACATATTTTGGTCTCATAAAACATTTCAAATTTAAGAATTTCCTGATTTTACTTAAATCCATTCAACCATTATACAGGGGAAAATTAGTTTTAAGTTTAAGAATACCTATACACACTTTCGAAATAACCAATTTATATAAAAAGGTATGTAGATTTTAAAAGATACAAGAATTAAAATGATGTTCGCCAGACACGAATTAAGTCTACCAGAAAAGCATCAGTGACGCTCGAAGGAAAAAAGTTAAAAGTCTAAATACATGTACATTACAAAGTTAAGGAATCTATTCTTTGGGTAGACAATCCTAAATTTTTCGAACAGGTCAAAGTTTATAATAGAACAGTAACTCAAAAAAGAAATAAAATAGAAACAACTCGAGGTCAGAATACCGTTAGTAATGATGACCGTGCTTGCAAGTCACATGTAAAGCCCTTTCTGCCGTGTCCTGTAATTAGATAACAAAAACGAACATAAGCTTTCACGAGTGAATTTTTAAAAAGTATTGCATGCAAGTGGTATTTTAGCGTACTAAATAGTAAATAGAAAGCACCTCACTGATACTCATGAAAATCTAATAGTTGAATTCGAATGTCAAACGGTCTACATTAAATGTTTTGACTCCGGATTCATTAACATTTTAACCAGATTTTTTGAGAGAGCAAACCGATAGTGTGCAATTGAAATGTGATCTATAATGTAAATGAATCAAGACGTGTCGGATAGTTGGTCAACACAATGAATACAATCTTCAAAACCGTACCATAGTACAAGTATGTAGATGCTATGAGGTTAAACTATTAAAACAAACAAACAAAATTTAAATTGAAATTTCATAATAAACTAACGTTCCTGTTAGTATTTTTGTTTCAAATCCTTTGAATATATAGAATATCTATAAACACGAACGTAAAGTATTAACGGATGGACATTTTATTTTTTCGAATGAATCTATTTTCAAATTCAAACATTCCACTATGTGAATATATTATTATGCAGAATATAAGCAAAGGCTTCTAAATCCATACTAAAACATTATGAAATAATCAACATTATGGTCGTGATTTAATTTTGTTGTGATAATTGTAAATTATTTTTACGGTTGATGTGAGATGCAAGGATTTAATTTATCTTACTTTCCGTTTCTATGGATCCAAATTAATACAAAAAAATAATTATAATTACTCATAAAACCCAAATAACAAAATGGTATGAAATAAATAACGTAGAAATATAAGGATTGTTGTTTATAAAAAAAAATTGTTTGATGCAAGAATTTATTAAGATTTAATTTTTATGTTTCCTGTACAAATGAGTATTTAAAAACTACCAAAGCAGAGTTTGTCTTGTCATATAAAATGCTTATTTCTTAATTGCAGCTCTGAAAACATTCTGATTTCAATAATTGTTAGTTTCTTCAGAAACATAAATACAGTATATAATTATTCTATATACATTTCTTTGATTCGGATTAAATGAAATAAATTTGATAAGAATATTATATTTCTGTTTTCCGATCTAATATTTATATTTTAACCAGAATGTTCTCTCTCGTATATCTATGATGAAATACACAGTATCCTGTAATTCAATCTTCAAACATTACTAGTTTAATACATGTTATCGAGACAACAGACACTACCGCGTTATAATTGACCCAGATACACATGTGTACAGTGGTCGTTTTAAAACATAATTGCATTGTCAAGGGCCATCAAGGGACCACATCAAAGACTTGTTAACGACCTGTTAAGACCTGTATAAATAACCGAAAACTTTCGAGACGTTCCGAGAATTTTATTCTGACTTCCGGTCGAGATATATCGAGTGCCCATAGACACATCCAAAACTCACCAATATATAAGCATGAAGGGGTTCATGCAAAAAATATGAACCAAACAAACATTAGATTTGAATCTATCTGGAGGCTACCTGTACTTTTCTTTTGATGTGGCAAAGGGTTTCACCCTTTTTCAAGTCAACCTCTAATTCTTTTCGAATGAACATTGTTAATTATGTGTTGTTTTGATGACTTTGTATAGATGAATCACATTTGAATACAAACATTCAACAAAGTGCAATTAGCTATATTCCTTTGGACAGTATTTTTTAAAAATAGCAACAAAAAAAAAAAACCCACAACAAATACACGATTGTCAATCTATCTAGATAATATTTTTACTCAGAAAAAATTGCATCTAGAGTTGCTGGGAAAATTTAGCTCATTTAGGTCTTTATAATTTTTTTTGTCAATTTCAAACGTGCATAGCTTGTCAATGTTTGCATGCAATTATCAGCCCCCTATATAAATTATAAAGATGTGATATGATTGCAAATGAGACAACTCTCTCATTCAAGTTAGTATGTTAAAGAAAACAATACAGATCAAAGTGAGGTCTTCAAGACAGAGTTTTGGCTCAAACCCAACATTAACCCGGTAGGTGTCTTAAATTAGAACAACCGTTCAAACGGGTAATGCTATTGAAGGCTCGGCGTAATATCATTCAAATAAAAGATTATCGATCTTAAATTTTAGAGGTGAACAGCTTCGTTTACTTTTTACTAATGCCGGCGTCACACATTGGCGTATAGACCGGCGTACACCAAACGTACATATACAATTTACAAAGTCGGTATACGTTAGTTGCACGCCAGAGTAACAGTAAGCAATCGTGCGATGCATAAGTTTGAAGTAAGTGAACGCTATTACTCCAGGAAATTTTTATGCAGCTTAAAAAAAAATCATCTAGCTCAAGCGTTTGTCTAGCGTTTACCTGCACGCACGCAAGCTACAAACGTTTTGAAAACGCAACAAATAAGTTTGAGACACGTTTAGTGCACTTTGTATACGCTTTAAGATCGCTAGACTTTAACTAAAACGTATGTGCGTGTGTTTGTAACAAACACCCAATAATAAAACGTCACAGAGACGCCGAAAGCACGGATATTCGTCCCAGATACGACCAGGACGAGTCTGAAATACATTTACGAGACTTCTTCTCCTTCGTAGCGTGCATTCCATCTACGTTAGACAAAAACCAGGCATACGTCAACTTGAGTTACTTGAAAGCCAGATAAACGCTTAGGTTCGCTTCTCATACGTACTAAACACACTCGTTGTGGACACGATACAAATATGATTGACTGGTTGAATGTATCCAAAATTACTAGCGTATTGGCAGCGTACATTATATTTTACCTCGCCAGACGTACGTCGGTGATAAACGCTGATTTGTGACGCCGGTATAAGCGGTATTCGGATGATTTTCATGTTTGAAACACTTATAACATCACCATTTCTAAAATTCAACAAACCAACACGTATTTTCTTGTTTGAGTTATCTATATTTACAAAGTCACAATGGGATTCATAATAATTGAATAAAATAGACTTAGATGCATACAAAAGGAAATGTGTAATTAGTTTTCTCAAGGAAATAAACATTCAAACATAAATAGGTACGTAATGTCATAAAGAAAGGTCTAACGAAACTAAATGTGGACTTTGATAAGCTATGCACGGTTCGTAAATAACATAAAAAAATGCTGTTCAAGGTTCGCAATTCCGAACATTTTGAAACATAAAAATCCAAATCGCTATGGTCCGCAAACAGTCAAAATATATCACGATTTCCCAGGAGCGTCGGTTCCACAGCTAAATCAACAGTGAACAAAGTAACAAAAAAAACTATGAAATAGCAGAAACAAGAACGATACTAAGTTTGTTGACGAATTTAATGTTTGTAGTGGTAACAATGTTCCCTTTCATTATTTGCAGGTATTGAAATAAAACCAGAGGTTACAGAAATAGGTAATGACTACAAATAAACCACTCTGTCAAATTTATATTTTATAGATACTTAAATTGAAAAGAAACAGCAATGCATGAATCTTGATCATATTTTCTCCTCCTACAAGTCAATATATGACGGGTTTAATTTTCAAATGAACATTATCAAATTATTGTTATTTTGGTCTTAGATGAATCATGCATTAAATAGAACATTAAACATAGAACAAATTTCGTATATTCCCCTTCTGACAGTATTTCTGAAAACAGAATAAAAAAAACCCAAATACTCACAATTTTCCGTCTGTTTCGAAAAAATATAACCCATTATAAAATGAATCTAAAGTTGCTACAGAACCGTAGCTCATAGGTCATTATGATATCATATATGACCCATAGAAGTAAAGATTTGTTTTCAATTTACAAAAGTTCGGAACTGCGGCCAAGGTCGTTCCTATTGTCAATATTATTGCTTTTTAAATAAGCTTCCAAATATAATATACGGTTTAATTTGTTCATATATTACTTTTTTAACGATAACAAATATGTTATTCAATCGTTAAAATGTTTCCTGATACAGTACTTCGCAATAAGTATTCGTGAAATAACAATGGCGGCCACGTCACGGAAGATCCTTCCAACCTTATTCTTATGCAATATTGAAAGCCTGTTTTTTTTCTTAATTCAGGTTATGAAATTAAGAATTGGAAAGAAGGGGCTAGTGCTAGTGGGCAACATTTGTAGTGGCATTACATGGATAAAACATGAGGATTTACGATAGTTAATACAAAAAATTAATTATAATATTCTCAATTGGTCTGATAAAGACACCATATCGACAAAACACATAAACACATAAGTCATCTATAATACTAAAATTACGAGGTCCAATTTGTCAGCCGTCATCACGTTAAAACGATGAATCAAAGAATTCAACTTCATATATAACTAATATAGTACAAAGGTGTAGATTAAAAATTACACCACTCCAGGCCCTTTTGTTTTCCACGTAATTAATATTGCCAATAATTAAGAAGTTCCGGGTTGAGTCCGATACCGATACCAATAGTATATTCACCTGTTACCTATTACCTTATCTGTACGTTCTGCATCTGACAGGCGTACCACCAAACAGTGTATTTGGGATTGTGCTATATACTCGGGTCATAATCACAGGGCTGACACTACTAAATTCAATCATAGTCAAACTGTTACCTATTGTAGTATTTTAATCAGTTAGACTTTCTAAGATAACAATACGAATATTAAGAATCTGGACTAAAAATAAGGCGTATAGATACAGTTTTCAATTTGTTAGCAGGCACCTATTGTAGTATTTTAATCAGTAAGACTTTCTAAGATAACAATACGAATATTAAGAATCTGGACTAAAAATAAGGCGTATAGATACAGTTTTCAATTTGTTAGCAGACATGACGTAAAACAGCGAATCAAAGAATTCAACTTTATTTATAACTAATATAGGACAATGCAATATTGATTAAAAAATACTCCATTCCAGGACCTTTTGTTTTCCAAATAATTAATATTACCAATAATTGATAAGTTCCAGTTCGACGGGTTCGAACAGAAAGATTTGAACGCAGAGAAAACTGTGTATCTTATAATCGGCATGACTTTATCAGATAAAAAGATAATACTAAAATAAGGGTTGCGCATAATAATATACTTTAATTCAGTCACGGACCCGTGATATCACGGGTGTGTTCTAGTATAACTTAAAAAGATCTGATAAATGACATTTTGCCGAAATAAAGGCGGAGAAGTATATATAAAATTCATAAATCACGCATCTTTTCGAGTGAACTTAACTATTTAATAATTTTGTTTTGTTGACCTACTGGTTTCCAGAAATGATTAATATACGTCATCCCGTAGAGACATAACTTGTGAATTTTACAAGTATAAATACACATGGACAACAACCAAATTTAAATCTCAGGAAGATCAAAAATGAAAAAGGTGTAGTACATAATGTTAGAACAAATTTCAATTCGTTGCAGTTCGAGGCGTATAAATGTTAAAAATATGCTGTACAGCGTATAGTTTTGACAAATAGGTGCATATCCTATAATGACAACAATCATTACAGTTTACATTTTCCAATTTTTCAAAATTTGAATAAGAAATATATTAATTACAGCAAAAAAACCAAAACAACAGGAACACTAATTAAAATTCTTAGATTGTTTTTTTACTTTATTATCATTACGCCATACCAATAAAAGATTTTAACAAATAATGAAAAACTGAAATACTTTGTACTGATAGGGAAAGGTGAATTCCAAATTGACTATTCACTATAAGCATGAATGATTTAATCAGGAACTTGGTATTACAGAAAACCCTATGTATCAGGCACATTTACACGAAAAAGTCCATTGGAACATAACCACACAAACATACTGTTATTCGAATGAGAAGTGTAATAAGTAAAATAAGAAGAATAACAAATAAACATTCCAATGTTAATTTTGTAACATACAATACTAAATGATTAATTTGAAGATAAACTGGATACGTAAACCCCTGAATCTGAAACTTAATCTGAAATGCAGGATAAGAAAAAAAACAGCAATGCTATTTTTACTTGAAAGAAGTTAATTTCAGTTTTTAATGGTTACACCATTTATAGTTTAAATACGTGATACTTATTGTTATTTCTATACTTTAAGCTAATGCTGTTGAATCTCACAAAGAAAGAGAGAAATCTGGAGGTAATATATTATCTGTTAAAACATTTTAACAAATAATGAAAAACTGAAATACTTTGTTCTGATAAGGAAAGGTGAATTCCAAATTGACTATTCACTATAAACATGAATGATTTAATCAGGTACTTGGTATTACAGAAAACCCTATGTATCAGGCACATTTACACGAAAAAGTCAATTGGAACATAACCACACAAACATACTGTTATTCGAATGAGAAGTGTAATAAGTAAAATAAGAAGAATAACAAATAAACATTCCAATGTTAATTTTGTAACATACAATACTATATGATTAATTTGAAGATTAACTGGATACGTAAACCCCTGAATCTGAAACTTAATCTGAAATGCAGGATAAGAAAAAAAACAGCAATGCTATTTTTACTTGAAAGAAGTTAATTTCAGTTTTTAATGGTTACACCATTTATAGCTTAAATACGTGATACTTATTGTTATTTCTATACTTTAAGCTAATGCTGTTGAATCTGACAAAGAAAGAGAGAAATCTGGAGGTAATATATTATCTGTTAAAACAGACAGCTAGATACCATGAACACAATATGTATACACATGCCAATATACAAAAGAAGATGTAGTATGATTACCAATGAGAAAACTATCCACAAAAGACAAAAATTACACAAACATAAACAATTAAAGGTTACCGTACGGCCTTCAACAATGAGCAAAGCCCATACCGCATATAGTCAGCTTTAAAAGGACTCGATAAGACAATGCAAAACAATTCAAGCGAGAAAACTAACGGCCTTATTTATGTAAAAAATGAACGGAAAACAAAAAAGTAACACATCAACAAACGACAACCACTGAATTACAGGCTCCTGACTTGGGACAAGCCATACATAAATAATGTGGCGGAGTTAAACATGTTAGCGGGATCCCAACCCTCCCCCTAACCTGGGACAGTACAAAATAAGAACGAACTATAAAAATCAGTTGAAAAAGGCTTAACTCATCAGATAGACAAAAAATAAAAGTGGACGTGGCCGGGTACTTATACATC
The DNA here is from genome assembly GCF_036588685.1 of Mytilus trossulus. Taxonomy (NCBI): domain Eukaryota; kingdom Metazoa; phylum Mollusca; class Bivalvia; order Mytilida; family Mytilidae; genus Mytilus; species Mytilus trossulus. Next base: position 55,114,991 of record NC_086382.1, read on the forward strand.
CCGACACAAAAAGACACAATGAACAGGTCTGAGAGTACTCGCAGTTATCTGACAGCTAGTTCAAAGCTATTAACAACTAATAAAAAAAATCATGCCTCTAAGACTAAGCAATCAATCCGTACAAGTCTGACTTTGATTTGCTATATGATATAAAAACTAAACTGACGAGAAAAAGGTAGTTTATTCAAATCATGAAATGCGAAAAACACATTTTGCAAATGAAAATTGGACATTAATATTCATAATAAATAATTAATACGAAATTAAATCAACGTATAATATATCAATTGAAAAAATGACAAAGAGTAGCAAAGGTGTGAAAAAAATCTGCCACAAATCCAATCTTATGCTGAAATAACTCTTTATTTTGTAAAACGTTTCCACATATAGCAGAAAAAGTTCATATGATCACATACCAAGATATCACTTTTGAATTATCTCTTACTGATAAAAGTTTTCCATACGACTATTTCTGTATGGGATCATGAGCAACTGATCCTTATACTACACTTATCTTATTTTATAGTCGAAATTGTACAAAGATCATAGATGAAATCCTAAAGGGAAATGTTTTAAATGAAAATTAGTGAATACGTTTTTAATGAAAATCTTTTAACTTTCAGTACTTTTTGTTGTTATCCCACCTGATATGAAAATTTAGAAATATTTTCATAACTTGTGATTCCATAAAAATTAAGCTTTAGTCATAATCTTTAGTATATACTAGCTTTTTAGAAATCTAATGACTGTTGAATACCACACTTCAATATTACATCAGATTTTTTTTTATAATTGTTAATGGCTTTGAACTAGCTGTCAGATAACTGCGAGTACTCTCAGATCTATTACTATTGTCTTTTTCTTGTCGAGATGTACACAAGGGGTACAATCAAAATCACGTAACGGATATACACACACCGGAAGTAACAGTCGAGCAGACCGGTTGAAAGGTAAGTAGTCGTATTTACTTGTTTATATCAATAAAATTTAATAAATTAGGTAGTGCACCAAATGTCGGATAGTATATAGTTTTGAAATACACAATTATCCTTGCTGGAAAGCGTGCAGTTAATGCTAACACTTCGACACAGTTCCAAAATTTCACCAGATAACTGTGTCGAAGTGTTTGCAAAAACTGCACGCTTTCTAGCAAAAAAAATTGTGTATTTTAAAACTACATACTATCCGACATTCGGTGTGCCAACTTATTAATCAAAATTTAATTGATATAAACAAGAAAATGCAACTACTAACCTTTCAAGCAGCGAGTTCGACTGTAACTTCCGGTGAGTGTATATCCATCACGTGATTTTGATTGTATCCCTTGGTACAAGTACCCGGCCACGTCCACTTGTTTTTGTGTCCATCTGATGAGTTAAAATAAAATGTATCTTACATTAATTTGTAGGATTCTCTTTTTTATAAATAATTTAGCTGGTCTGTAAAAATAACATCTTTATGCCTTATATATCATGTACGGTAGTACGAAGCTAGTTTAAAACTGACATGGAAAGGTAACACCCGGCCACCAAAAGCTTCATTTTTATGAAGCCCAGGTAGTCGTGTGGTCTAGTGCGTCGGTTACAATGCAGGCGATTTGGTGATATCTCAGTAGCATGGGCTCGAATCCCGGCGAAGGAGGAACAACACTATTGCATTGGCAAATTTACAAATCTAACATTGTTGGGTTGATGTTTACTGACCGAAACATCTGAAGCATACAGTTCTGTGTCTAACTTAATCATTTTAATGTTGTAAAATTCCATAAACGCCTTTGACTTCAATCCTTGAATCACGGATAGGACAGTTCAATCAATGAACTGCAGCAGAAGACTGTGTTTTTCCTTTTTCTTAAACTAAGTGCTGTATACTAGTAGTGTCGAAAGTCCAAGACAATTAACGACATAGCCAATTGTAAATAGATGGTGATTTTATAACAATTGGTGCTTTGAACTTTTATCAGAACTTTGGTCCAGTTTTTTTCTTGTTGTGAATTTGTATTTATAAAACAGTCAAAGTAGACTTTGGTAAGTCAAGGATTAAATTTATAGATCTTATTTTAATTGACAATATGAACAGTTACACATGCTTATAGTTAATTGAGTTTATCTATAAATAACACACTGGGGTTATATAACATGTACAGTTAGTTCTATATCATGTAGTCTCACAATACACATGTATTAATTATATGGATTAACTCAATTGGCCTCTAACGATGGTAACATAACACATACTTTCTCTTCTTTAATAATCAACCATTCAAGAGAAATGATTGGTATATATTATGTATTAAATGAAGAGTATGAACCTTAAAATATTATCAGTACATGGCTTGTCAATTGATATTTTATCAATACTTTTAGTATATAGTTAAAGCAAAGACTTTACAATGCATAAGTATTGGCATAAAAATTATCAATTATGTTGATCGCAACCCAAACTAGATAATGTACATGCATTATATTCGTGAACAAAATTACGATAAAACATTAAAACATGTATTACACACTGACAAACATGTAAATATAGCTAAATGTCTCAAATTACTGGCAATTTTGTATGTAGCTAAAATTTGATTATAAAAATAATTTATTTTACACCAATCAACATGCTGAAATAATAATTAAAAGTAGCAGGAGTTTCATGACGAAACATAAAACAATAAAAAGATCATAGACCAAGATAATACGACCTCTGCGCAAAAAAAAAAAGATGCATGAGTTTTATGGCGAAGCATAAAACAATACCCACAACATACTAACATATTTGCAAAAGTAAAAACTGTAAACCAACTTATTTTCGCGAGCAATTTATTTTCACGACTTTCGCGAGTAGAAAAAAAAAGAAACGCGAAAATAAATCGTCGCGAATATGTAAAACTTTGATCATTACTTATTAAACTGCATCCAGTCAATCAGAAAATCGCGAAATTAAATAGCCGCGAAATGGTCGAAGAAGGGTAAAACGCGAAATAAAGTATCCGCGAAAATAAATTTTTTTTTTTTTTTTTTTTTTTTTTATATTTATTTTATTTTATCAAAACACAATGCATGATCATGATATTATACAAAGGTATATGAATTATTCTTTACGATGCAGGTAATACAATTACAGATAATTATAATTAAGTTAATTTTAATACTTTTTTAATTACTAATTCTAAAGAACAGTATGAGTCTTCTGCTGCAAACTAATTTGTCTATGTTTTGTTTTATTTCTATAGTAAAATTTTGAAGAAGAAAAAATATGATTCGAGAAAAATAAAAGAAAAAAATCTAAAGTTTGTCAAAAAAGTAACAAAAAAACCCCCAAATCTAACAAAAAAACAAAACAAATACAAGTTTGAAATTTTTAGAAAAAAAGAAGAATTGGTCATCTGTGGTTTGCCGTATATACTACTGCTCTAATATGATTTCTGATTCAAGAAAGGCGGAAAGTAAAGAGCCAGATTTATAGGTTTTCATTAGCAAATTTAAAAACAAAGTCTCATGTATTTGTGTGATTGTACTCAGTATAAAAACAGAAAGTGCCAGCTATTCCATTCTATCTCAAACTGTTCTTAGTTTTGTTTGAAAATAGCTACATTTTTTTCAGTACAGTACAGATCATTTAACTTATGTTTGAGTGCCTGAAGTGATAGAAGTTTTTTCAAACATCGACTTGAATAAATATAATACTTACTACAGAGCAATATCTTGTTTTGTACAATACATTTTCTAACATCAAAAATACCAAATACAAAAGTCTTACAATTATAGTTAAGTGTTACATGTGCTGTAGATGGAGTCCATGTATCAAAATTTTCTAACAAAATTTGTACTTCTTCACATTCCCAGAATAAGGTGCTCTACTATTTGTAGCAGTTTTAAATGGAAGTGTATAAATGAGTTTCATTTCATCATTAGTGACACCAAACTTTTCCATAATTTTCAATTTATTTGTTGGTTCCGTAAGATTTTTTCTCAATATGAGGTACATATCTTTGGAACCTTTTTTATGTTTAAAAAAATCTTGATATTATTAGGAATGCTTGGGTAACAATTCTTAATTGGCGCTGTAGCATTTTTAACAAAATGTTGTGAATACTGTTTAACACAATTTATCAAGCCATAATATTTCAGAAAATCTATGCGTATTTGATACACCTTCTGGAATTCAGTCAGAGAAAAAATTTCTCCGGCTTCATCTAATAAATCATTTACAATGTGTACACCTTTGTCATACCAGTCTTTGTAGAAAACAACATCATTTCCTATTTCAATTTTCTCATTAGACCTTAAAGGCATATTCAAAAAATATTCCAACGTATATTCAGTATTTAATGAAACAATTTCTTTCCAGGCACTCAAAACATCTTTCCAAAATGGATTTGTGCATACATTCATACTTTTTTCTATGTTTTTGACACCTGTATTTTCTAATAAGTCAAAATCAATCCCATAGAAAGCAAGAGTTTCCTGTATTTTTTTTTATAATTGATCAATCTTCTAACCCATGTTCATTTCTGTGATTTTATGAACGGTTTCAAACAAATCATTTTTAGACATCCTTCAAAATAATCTTTAACTAATGTTTCTCTCTTAACTTTACCAACTGGTTTTTGCCAAACAAAACTATAAAACAAGTTTTCAAGTTTTTGAATAAATCTAGAGTCATGATTTGGCAATGATGAAAACAGATGGATTAGTTTTGGTAATGCCAATGTTTTAACTACTGTAATACGCCCAATTGGAGTTAAGTTTCTCTTGCTCCGTTGCTTTAAAAGAGATTCAATCTCCAATATTTTTTTTATCATAATTTAATCGTATCATCTTTGATAAATCTACATCAAAGTCTATTCCAAGGTACGAAAAATTATGTTTACCCCATGATAAGTTTAAGGTAGTACAAAGTTCATTCTGACTGTATTTCATACTGCCAATCCATACAACCTGGGTTCTACTGTAGTTAATTTTTAAACCTGAGATTTCCCAAAAATAATTAAGGTCTTTCATGCTTTCCATCAGGGATTCTTCAGATCCATCCAAAATAATAGCAGTATCATCAGCAAATTGAGACAATTTATTTTCAATACTAACAGATTTTAACCCTTTTATTTTCTTATCATCGCGAAGCTTAATAGCTAGTATTTCAGCACACAACATAAACAAATAAGGAGAAAGCGGATCGCCTTGTCTACAACCCCGTTCAATGTTAAAAAAATCTGATAAATTACCCCCTTGGTTTACAGCTGAATTAATATTAGAGTAGAAAATTCTCACCCAATTACAAATAGAGTGTCCAAAATTGAATTTTTTTAATACTTCTTGTAGAAATTCCCATGATAATGAATCGAACGCTTTTTCGAAGTCGACAAATAGGAGAAGTCCTGGTAGGTTTTTTTCTTCTGCAATTTGAATCAAGTCATATAACAATCTTGTGTTTTCTCCTATAAATCGCCCTAGTACAAAGCCAGTTTGATCAGGATCAATCAAATTTCCCAATACTTTTTAAAATCTATTAGCAATAACCCCTGATGCAATTTTGTAGGAAGTATTTAGGAGCGTAATTGGTCTCCAGTTTTCAAGAAACTGTCGTGGTTTGTCTCCTTTAGGTTCACACGTAATTATACCTTGTCTCTGTGTAACAGAGAGTTGACCTTTTTCAAAACTATAATTTATGGATCTTACCACAAATGGACCAATCTTTCCCCAAAAAACTTTGAAAAATTCAGCTGTAAAACTGGATGATCCTGAACTTTTATCATTTTTCATTGCTTTTAAAACATTTGATGCCTCATGACGACTTATCCAAATTTCATGAAACTTTATATAGTTGTTTCCTATGATGGTCAAATGATCTGTATACTTTTTGGTGAAAATTAGATTTAAACTTTTTGATTTACGGCACTTTGAAACTAAAACAGAGGTGTATTTTTTCACATGTCGCCCTGTATCTCAAAAACGATTCTTGATTATGACTTAACACTTTAAACACTTCTTAGTTATATTAATCTTAAGATATGTATACTTTTTGATGATAATACAAAATTTCATTTTTGAGTGATTGATTATCTTGTATAATAGGGGGAAGTTTTTTTTTACATGTTGTGCCGTATCTCTATAACAATTTATGATTATTGCTTAAAACTTTGGGTTATGCTTGAAAAATAAATAGTTGATAAAGACCAAGAATAATTTCTACATGTTTTCTTATTAATCAAATTTCAGACATCGTGGTCCTTGGTGTGTATGAAGAGGTAAAAACCTTCCTTAATAAACTCCAGAAGATTACAGAAAAATTGGACTACATTGCAGGATTGCATGCCAATGATGACAATGAACATCTTGACAATCTGCTAGCTACGTATCAGTTCATTTTTATACTTTATACAGAGAAATTTGACATGCAAACTGCCGTTCTTTCAGAAGAGGATATTAAGAAAATTCGTAATGTGAAAGAATATCCACAAATTAAAATAGTTTGCAACTGTGATACAAGTATAGTAACAGAAGCAAATTATAGAATAGACCTAGACTTTAAAAATAAAAGGTGGGACGATTTTTCAAAACCAGAATGTAAATATCGTGCATAATTCAAAAAAAAGACGCAGAGACAAGAGAAAACGATCACAAACTATCGATTTTTAACCTTACCTCAATTCAACAAAAATATATAAAGGCATGCTTCAAACTGTTGTTGTTATTATTATATAAATACCGATATCTATCTCCGAACTAGAGGGGAAAACACATTACATATACATTATTAAACGAACACATACATAGTGCATTCTTAATAATTCATAGCAACAAAGATATTTAATCTCTAGAATAGAGTATAAAACGTGTAACATACAATAAGACATAATATTCTAAAAGAGTATTTAACGAATTCAAAAGAAAGAAAAAAAACATAACACAGACGAAATAAATAAAGAGATAAAAATATCACGAACAATAAACTAATTGAAGATCTTATAAATAAAAAAGAGGAAACATACAAACTTACAGAAAAAAAAACGATTGTATAAACAGGTGTCGTTTCCCCATAAGATATATATCAAATTGAAACTCTTCCACATATTACAAAGAAGGACACATATGGGCTAGGGATACCTGATGAGGATAAGCCTAGGTCTACATGACCATAACCGAAACACCCTTTTTTAGTATACACACAATAAT